>NC_056733.1:953384284-953521913 GCF_019279795.1 Protopterus annectens | reverse complement strand
TTATATATATATATATATATATATATATATATATATTTATATATGTGTGTGCATCTTTATAATATGCGCACACACAAGTAGGTGGTTTATCTGGAACTCTCCAAATCTGATTTGCCGCCTGTAGACTAGACATGACTGGTGGTGGTGGTGCTGCGGTAGTGTTGAAGTCCTGTTCGATTCTCAGCTAGAGCGTCTTCTGTGTGGAGACGTGCGTGAATGGGCATACCTTCGTTGAAGGTTGTGCGTCAGGGCAGGCAACTCTGAACGTAAAAATCTATGGTCAATCATTAGCGGACCAGAGTTCCGCTGTGGTGTCCCCTAACCGGGAAAAGCCGAAAGACCCAAAGATGAGACCTGACTGAAGGATGGTGATATTCCTTTTTAAATTCCAAGGTAGATTAAACATGTGCAGGAAATGTATGAAGTTATCTAGCATTGTCGCTGTTCAAGCAACGCCACTCGTAGTGCTACATAGTATTCTCTTACCCTTAACAGGTTACATGCCAAACTACCCAATACTTTCCTGTTTTACACGGTGGCAGAGGCTTTGCTGATGGCACAGGTGAAATGTTAGTTTTACGTAGGGAACGCATGGTATTTTTTCTCTACAGCCTGTATCTTGCAGTACTAGAGCTTTTGTCATTTGTTTTGGTCCTTCGATGTCTGCTTTGTCCATGGCTGTGTTTTCATAGGTTTTATAGGTTCATAGGTATATACTAGGCTAACTACTCCAGGGCTTTTATAAGCCTAGCCATGCATTCCAACCCAGTTGTGTACCTGTGGAGCATGGACTTTTATTAGAAGAGGGGTTGTTGGGAAGTTTCTTGAGGTTCTGTTTGAGGAGGGGTATGTTGATTTTGACTGCCTCTTTCTGGCAGACATATGGCAGCCTGACCCAGGGTGAATTTCCAATTTCCCATCAATTTGTAAATGTGCCCTAAAAAAATAGGGTTGGGGATGAACTCTGCTTAACTTGTATGGGGAGCCTGTTCCAGAACATGGGAATATTCAGATTTGTCTGTTCAACACGTCTTGTCCACAAGCAAACCTTAAATTGTCTGATCTAGTGGGGCGTGTGCCATTTGAGCTGAAGCTGAGGGTATCTTGTATGCCATGCATAGATCTCGTCTTTGTAATGTGTAGGAGATTTTAGTGTAGAGAGTTACTGTAAGGCAAGTCGTATAGGACAGTGTGCTTTTTATACCCTGTATTCTATGACTAAGGAATAAACTGTGGTGGTGGTGGTGCAGTAGCATTGTCGCCTCACAGTAAGACACTGTCCTGTTAGATTCTCAGCTAAAGCGTCTTCTGTGTGGAGACGTGTGTGAATGGGGTACCTTCGTTGAAGGTTGTGTGTCAGGGCTGGCAACTCGGCATGTAAATATCTATTGCCAATCATTAGCGGACCGGAGTCCCGCTGTGGTGACCCCTAACCGGGGAAAGCCGAAAGACAACCAACCGTTTGAGTAGGGAACCTTTTGTGGACATATCGGCTGTTGCATTTGTTTGGTTAGGTATATCAGGAAAAAGTTAAGCAAAAGCCTTTCCGGTCCAAACGTCAAGGACTTGGTGGTAAAAAGTATGTACCAAGCTGATTAATAAGCCAACAATTCAGCTAGTATGTTAAAAACCAAGCAATTTGTTGAATAATATTCCAATGCAGTTAAAACTTGCAAAAACAGCTTTAATAGTCGACAAAACAAAGAGTTGACACGAGCGCTTTCGCCTGGTCCTACCAGGCTTTTTCAAGTGAGACAAAAACTGTAGTGATTATCCAGCGTTTTTATAGCTGGGAAATGCAGATAATTAATTAACAATGATGCATGCAAATTTTTAATTAACACTTTTGTATTGAAAGTACCTAATAAAATTACCTACAACCTTCATAATAAATGCCTTCAAGTGTTACTCAGTAGTACATAATACTGCAGAAACCAAAACGCTCCTTAAATTTCAAAAAATATTTTAAAAATTAGTTTACTTAAAAATAGTTAAGTAAATCATGTAAAACCATACTTATATTAATAAAAATGTTTTTCATTTAAAATCTCAAAGTTAATCAAGTAATTTCTATTGGCATTTGTGTTGAATCAAGAACCAAAAAAGACAACTCAAATGGATGTAAAGTGCCCAAAAATGTTACATGATTCAGTAAATACTGCAATATACATTTTTACAACATAGACCACCATACCTTTAAAATTTAATTGTTCAGTAGTTAAAAACAAAAAATATGCTGAAGGTTATTTCTTCTCTTCTTGGGAATAGATGTTAAACTAATGTCATCAAGTCCTGATTGTTTAGTTGCATTTAACTTTAACTGCCAAATTAATTCCCTGGTTTCTAGATGAGTTTCCCAATCTCCACCCCTCTGATCTTGCTGAATTTTCTCAATGACAAAGAATTTTAATGACATTTCTGGACATACCAATTGATGCTTACAAAAAGCATTGGTTTGCTTGTTTTTACCAATCTCATATAAATGTTCGTATATCCTGCGCTTTAAAGGCCTGTCTGTTTTGCCAACATAAAAAGCTGGACATGCTTTGCAAAACCCTATGTAAACTACTCCGGCAGAATTGCAAGAATATCTGCTGTTTGCTTTCAACGTGATGTTCCTAGATGAAATAGTTATTTGGTCTGTTTGCAAAATGTAGGGACATTGATTACATCTACCACATTTAAATGTGCCGAATGAATCGGTATGTATATTAACTTTGTCACCTTTTATAGTATAAGGTTTTTGTTCAAACACCCCTTTCAGGTTGATGTTCCTTTTCCTAATAAACCCTATACTGGTGGGTAATTTACTTGCCATTTCTTCTTGCATGGTCACTATAGGCCAAAAGCTCTTAATTGTGCTCTCGATAAATACAGCATCCTGTGTGTATGTATATATAAAATTCTTTTGTGATGGCTTATCCACTACTGCTTTGCTGCTTATCACTGGCACATTAGCACCCAATAATGGAAAATAAAATTGGTCTCTTAATAATTTCTGTTAGTATTGTTTGAAATAAGTTTAAGGGATATCCTCTTTCTAAAAATAAATTTCTGAGAAAATCAGCTTCTTCGAGGAACAGTTGTGTGTTACTACACATTCCCGATGCTCTAATAAGCTGTCCCTTTATAATGCCTCAATATAGGAGGGATGTCCGTTTTCAAAGTGCAAAAAAGTGTTAGAGTATGTCCCCTTTCTATAAATTCTTGAAAGAAAACCTGTTCCACTGGGGTCTTTTATTAATAATACATCTAAATAATGTAAAGTATTATCACTAATTTCGTATGTAAAATTCAAAAAGTCAGTTGACCTACTAATGTGTTCCATAAAAGTCAAAAATTGCTCCCTAGTACCTTCCCAGAGAATGCATATATCAAGAAACCTCTTATAAAATTTTATATGTTGTAATTTGATGAATGAATATACATCGTTTCCCCTTTATGTAGCACAATATTTGCATAGGCAGTGGCGCAGGGTGCGCCCATTGCCACCCCACTTGTCTATAGAATTCACCATTACTAAAGATGAAATTGTTATACAAGACTGTATCCATGAACTCAATTATTAAGTTGGTCATATTGCCGCTGAGCCCTGCTTCCACAGCTAACATTTCTCCAAATCAGTCCAAACCCTGTACGTGGGGTATACTGGGAAACAACTCGACAATATCTATAGTAACTAACAATAAGCTGGTGTTACTTCAACCGGTAGAGTGGAAAGGAATTCCCAGGAGTCCTTACACACATAGGGAAGTTTGGAAACATAATTTTTCAAATGATGGTCCCTTAATTTACTGAAAGGCTCAGTAATGCCTCCAGCCCCTGCCACAGTGGGCCTGAATTTCAGTGGATTTAAGCCCCTTGTGTACCTTAGGAATCCCAAAAATTATAGGGGTTCTTGGCTTTGACACTAGTAATTAGTTGTGCAATTTCTCGTCAATGACCCCCTGCATTAGATGGTCGTGCAGAGAATATTTAATTTTATCTACTGAAATGCTTAACTCATTGAATGAAACTGATTCATAAATACTAGTATTTTGTAGCATGTCATGTAAATAATTGTCATAATCTTGCTGGTACATAAGCACAATGCCACCCCCTTTGTCCGGTTTCATTACACTCACTTTATTAGCCTTGATAGTATCTATCACTGCTTGAAGTTGTAAAGGAAAATTGACTGTTTGTTCAAGCTTGTGCTTGTTCAAATTATCTCTCCAAACTCTTTCTACCATTTCCTCAAAAACTTTTAGGTGTGGGTGGGGGGATTAAAAGTGCTTGCCCTGCTTAATACGTTCCCACCATGTTCTTGATTTTTCAAAAGTAAAGATAAATTTAAATTTCTAAAACATTTTAAGTTCTATTAATTTAGGTAGGCAACTGGGTCTGAGTGGAACGTAATGTAACCCTTTGGTAAATAAGTCAAAATCATTTGAGTTCACTGACAAGTCTGTGTAGTTAAAAATTGTAAAGTTTTTCCTACTAATAACCTTGCATGAAGACACCTCATCATTAGCAACATTGCATATACTGGAACTCAAGTTAAATTGTTCTAAGAGCGCCCCCTCCCCCAACCCCGTGGTTGGTGAAAGTTCGTTTTCACCCCTGGTCTGTTCTGGGGAACCTGAAAACCCTGCGGTGGAATATTGACTCCTTTTTGGGCAATACGTTCACTCCGTCTGGGCAAATCCTGATGAAAGTTATCATGATGTTCATAAAATTCCTCATTCTGTAAATCTGTTTCTACTCTCTTATTTCTACTAGGGGTTGGATATGCTAGCCCCTGCCTATATTCATACAGGTCCCTTTCTAATTTCTTAGATTTTCTCTCTCAAACTTTTATACAATGCGCGTCTACTTCAGCAAAGGTGTCACTATATGATTTTTTGTAAGCCAGGAAATTGTCATTTATTGTGATACTTTCATCAAGCTTAGTAAGTTCATTTAAAATACAGTTCGCTTTTTTTGAATAGTCATTCACCATAAGTTGTAACATCTCAAGCCCTGTTTTGTTAAACAATTCTGTTAAGCTGGAGTATAGCTCGGAGCCTTGGTAAGCATTATTGGGAAAGCGGAAACACCGCGAACCTTTAGGCACCCTTTCTACCCTTAAACATTCATTTAGATAATTTATTTCCATTTGCGCATTCTTATATGCGTACAATTTAGTATTAAATGCATCAAGCTTGCCATCAAGCTGCTCTATATGAGCTTCAACAGTACCTGAGTTTAACTGCGGTTGTTGCGCCCATTTTTTAAAAGAAAAATTACTGTCCTGTGTTTCCCGAAGCTGGTTCACTCAGTTATGATTACTGCTGCTGCTACTGTTGCCTCGTAGTCACTTGGTGCTTTCTCTCTTAACAAAGGTAAGTTCCTTGCAGAAGCGCCTTTCGGCTCCGATAATTGCACATCGTTTTTTTCTTTAGCAGGCAAATGTTCTTGGTTACAAGGAATAGTGTAACCACACGCCCTGTTGGAATCCGCTAGCGTTTTGTTTAGTTGAGATAGAAGGGTAAGCACCTCATTGAATTCCCTTCTAGTTACTGGTGTTTCTTCCAGCTCTTCACGGAGAGCTATAAGAGTGTCCTCGAAGTCGGGAGCTGATAGGTCTTCAGCCATATCAAACCAACCAACCAGTGAAATCAAGTGTAAACCAGGAAAAAGTGAAGCAAAAGCCTTTCCGGTCCAAACGACAAGGATTTGGTGGTAAAAAGTATGTACCAAGCTGATTAAAAAGCCAACAATTCAGCTAGTATGTTAAAAACCAAGTAATTCGTTGAATAATATTCCAGTGCAGTTAAAACTTGCAAAAAACAGCTTTAATAGTCGACAAAACAAAGAGTTGACACGAGTGCTTTCGCCTGGTCCTACCAGGCTTTTTCAAGTGAGACAAAAACTGTAGTGATTATCCAGCCTTTTTATAGCTGGGAAATGCAGATAATTAATTAATGATGTATGCATATTTTTAATTAACACTTTTGTATTGAAAGTACCTAATAAAATTACCTACAACCTTCATAATAAATGCCTTCAAGTGTTACTCAGTAATACATAATACTGCAGAAACCAAAACGCTCCTTAAATTTCAAAAAATATTTTAAAAAGTAGTTTACTTAAAAATAGTTAAGTAAATCTTGTAAAACCATACTTATTAATAAAAAATTTTTTCATTTAAAATCTAAAAGTTAATCAAGTAATTTTTATTGGCATTTGTGTTGAATCAAGAACCAAAAAAGACAACTCAAATGGATGTAAAGTGCCCAAAAATGTTACATGATTCAGTAAATACTGCAATATACATTTTTACAACGTAAACCACCATACTTTTAAAATTTAATTGTTCAGTAGTTAAAAACAAAAAATATGCTAAAGTTGATTTCTTCTCTTCTTGAGAATAGATGTCAAACTAATGTTGTCATTAAGTCCTGGTTGTTTTGTTGCATTTAACTTTAACTGCCAAATTAATTCCCTGGGGGAATTTATGTAAAGGGAGGTATTGTACTCTGGGTCTGATAAAGACAGAGTCACTGGCACGGACTCGCTTGGACTTGGATGCCTTGCCCGTCCTTATAAGTTGGGTGACACAATGATTTTTACTACCTTAGAGTTATTACTCTGGGTGTGTTCCCCCAAAAGGCACTAATGCATTTCTTGGCATTGAGTTTTTTGGTCTGTGACGCAAGTTGTTGGGTTGTGTTAGTGTTGTAAGATTTGTCATGAGGGAATTTGATGGTTCCCAGTTTAGTTGTTTGGTACTTGCTCAGTCAGAGGCCCTTGTTAGCCTTTACCTCCTAAAAGTAGAAGCCCTGAGGTACCTTGATGACTGGTCTCGCAGTGGAGAAAGTGTCACCATTCCAGACTTCCTCTGACCTCTTTGAGCTAACTGGCAGTCAAGCGAGTTATGCAAGTGTTTTTTGCCCGTTTCTGGGAGTTTGTCAACTATACCCGAATGGGGTATTGTTGAATACTTTAGCCAGGTCCATGTAGGTGTTGTGCCCCCCCCCTCATCTATTGCATTGGTGGGCTTCTTGCAGAGGTCCACCAGGTTTAGTCTATATTTTCTGTTGACCAAGCCAAACTGGGCTGTGTCCAGTTTCAGTAGGCTGCCTAGGTCTTGGATCATTTTCATGGAACTTGTTCCATGGCTTTGCATATTAGACTACTCAGATTAATAGGTTTGTAATTTCTGGAGTTGTTTTAACATTGTAAACTGGGATAACATTGCAGTCTTCCATTCTGGTGGTACAAATCCTGATGTTCTTAGTGTTTCACTGTTGCAGTCATCGCATTTGGGTTATCTGCCTGCAGGTAGCCCTCAGCCAGCCTGATAACCAGAGTCTTGGATTCCTGCATCTGATGTGGTCTCTTCTTCCATGTCATCAGGGGTATAAAACCTGCAGCTGACGTCATTACATCAGTCCGTCTTGCCGCGCGGTGCCCGAAGCAGAAGCAGTTTGCAAGTGGCGGTCGGCCAACTCCTGAAATTTTCGTTTGAGTTTCAGAACCGAAGTCTTCAAAAGAGCCAAGTACCCCGTTGGGGATCCTTTTTCTTGCTCTTAACCTTTGTCAGTAAAAGTTAACTATTGTTACCTGTGGAAAGCAAATACCTCAGATTTTTATTCGTACCACATTCCTTGCTTAGGCCCAGACGACTATGTCCTTTGCTGTCAGTTTTGTGCCTTGTTCAATCCCCGAACTATTTGACTATTTTCAGCAAATTATTTTGGTACTCTGTTTAACTATCCAGAAATGGCTTTGATAAGCCATCCGACTACAGATTATTCCAAAAAAAAAAAGGATCAAGACAGACTGCATAGGTCCGAAACTGCTTACAACTTTTCCGTTAAGCTAGTCGCCAGTCTGCCGGTACTGAGGGCTTTCACAGCCCCCGATTCCCACTATCTCAGATTTTCATGCCTCTGCTGAGATCCATTTGTGTGTCTGGTATGCCACGAGATGTTTTTTAGACTATGGAACCAGCAGAGGTCTCTACCTTGGATGGGTCCGGAGCCAGTATGCAGGCACCGGCTTCTGAGGGTGTATTCAGGCCTATAGACTTGCATTTTAAACAGATGCGATCTTCATCCTAGCCTAAAACTCGACCCACTTATAGAAACCCTTATGTCCAAACCGCATGCACAGGCCCATATGCCTAGAAAACAATTGCTTAGAATGGCTGAAGACCTCATCTCTAATTAGGGGAAGCCAGCCTCCCCCTCTGAGACCTAGAACGGATTTTCCTTCTGATCAGGAATCTGATATTTGTTTTTGATTACCAGGATTTACCCTTATCTACCTATGAGGATTCTGATGCAGAGGATTCCATTCCCTCTGCTTCCCCTCCAGAAGATTTTTCTTTTGGTGAAACCTTGCACTCTTTCTTTGGAGCTTTTCTGCTGGGAAAGCCATGATTACTCTGACCCCAAGAAAAGGCTTGGGGAATTCTTACTCCTCCCTCAACACAGGCCGTTGGCTGTCCCTCTTGTTCTGGACCTTGTAGATTATGCTTTCTTGGAATCTAGCATTTCCCCAGACACCAGTACCCATCAGGTTTTTTGGGAGCTGGAGGTTGAGTACCTGACTCTATCAAGTTTCTCTTCAAGATTCATTCTGCGGCTCCAGAGAACATTTCCCAAGTGCCTATGGGCATTAAGGCTACCAAGTCCAAAAACCCTACCCCTTCTGATAGAGATTCTAGAGCATTGGATAGATGGGGGTAATAAGTTATATACTTCTGCTAATTTGGCCATTAGGGCTTTAAATTGCCAATGTCATATGTTAAAGTACCAGCAGCATATTATGGGGCTTCTTAAACAGAAAATGATTCCTGACTGTGCTGAACACTGAGTTACAGGATTTAATGCATTCTGCAGAACAAGTTGGTAAACGTACTTTGCAATGTGGTTTTGACTCTCTAGAAACATCTTGCAGGGCTGCTGCCACTTGGTCTGTACTTAGAAAGCATGCTTGGCTTAAGGAGCAAAACTTGCCAGATCATGTTAAAGCTAAATTACTGGATGTTCCCTTAAACCAAGACCGCTTGTTTGGCAACAAAGCAGAAATCGTCCTCAAAAAAAAAAATGGAGGAAAAAGCTAAATCTATGCAAACTGTTAGATTTCCTGCAAGTGCATCCTCCCAGATTTAGTGGGCATTGGCCTTCAATGAATTGGTAGTTTCCAGCCTCTTCCAGGCATTCCCAGTCCAAACCCAGGAACAGCAGATCACTTAGGTTACAGTCTCCGGATTACACGCAAGCCTTAGCATTTGGGGGGGCTCCCACTTCCAATACTAGGAGTAGTAAGACACTCCCCTTACAGAAAAATGGCACAATGACTTAAACTTAACCCTTCCAAGCCCTTCTCAGCTGCCTGCTCCCTTAGTAGGAAAGCCTGCCCTGCATGCAAAAAAATGGGAATTCGTTAACCAGAACAAATGGGTTCTGAATATAGTTTCCCAAGGATACAGATTTCACTTCCACACCCTACCCAACCCTTAACGGTTGGCCAGACCTACCCCAAAATCAGATAGCAGGTTCTCCCTCTTCTAAATATCAGGGCTATTCAGCCTGTCCCAGCAGAAGAAAGAGGACAAGGTTTTTATTAGACTTCCTGGTACCCAGAGAAGACCACTCCTTGTGTCCTATCCTTGACCTTTCTATTCTAAACACCTTTTTGGTAATCCCAAAATGCTAACACTTCAACAGCTGTTTCCCATGCTAGGCAAATATGCCTGGTTGGCAACCTTGGACTTAAAGGAAGCTTACCTTCACATTCCAGTAAGGGAATCTTGCAAGAAGTACCTATGCTTCAGGGCAGGCTCCATGCATTATCGGTTCTCTGCACTTCCCTTTGTGAATACCCTGGGCGCAGTAGATAAGCCCAAGTGTCTAGCTCCAGCCATTATGTTTTGCAGGCAGAGAAATATTCAAATATACCCATACTTGGACGATTGTCTTATTCAGGCAGGAAGCCATGACTTGCAATTAAAACATCTGGTATTCATAAAGAAACTTCTGACCTCACTGGGGTGTACCATAAACTCCCAAGAAATCTCATGTACCCTGCCAACAGATTTGTATTCCTGGGCGCAAGCTTGAACACAATTTCACAGATGGCTTTCCTCACTCCAGAGAAGTGTTTTTTGACAACCTACTTCAAACTACTGGCCACAAAGATCCAGCTATTTGCAAGAAAAATTTGCAAGCCCTGAGGTTCATGACCTCTTGCATTCTAATAATTTCATATGCAAGACTGCATATATGAGGGAACTACAATGGTATTTAAAAAGCCTATGGTAGCAACATTCTCAGGACCCAGAATCGAGGATTCCGATCATTCCTTGTATAAAAACAGAGTTCCTTTGGTGGGTGGAGGCCTGCTACCACAACAAGGGGCTCCCTTTCACTCTACCCCCTGCAGCCCAAACCCTAATAGACTCTTCAGACTATGCATGGGGGGCTCACTTGGTAGGGCAGTGCATTCAGGGAAAATGGAACCAGAGACGGATTCACCTGCATGTCAACCAAAAAGAAGTGTTAACTGTACAGAATTCCCCGACAACCTTCAAAGACAACATTCTTCAAGGGCAATTATTGGTAAAGACAGCACCACAGTTGTGGTACATGAGCAGGGGGGAAACCAACTCGTACCTTCTCTGCAGACTAGCCATGGCTCTGTGGAACACAGCCTTGAGCTACCAACTGCAGCTACAGACTCTGCCTGCCAGGCAAGCTAAATTCTCTGGCAGACTACCCAAGCAGAAATCTCATGAACCCACACGAATGGAAACTGGAACCAAAATATTTAACCTCTTAAACAAATGGGGGACTCCAGAGATAGACCTGTTTGCATCCCCTCCGAACTACCAATTTGACTAATTCTGCACAAGGGCTTCCAACAGTGAAGCTTGGAGAGTGGATGTCTTGTCCTTTACCTGGGAAAGCCTCTCAGTTTATGCCATTCTCCGTCTCCTCTCAAAGCTTCTGCCAAATATCAAACTGGACAAGCCAAGGACAATTCTGATTGCACCAGACTTAAGCCAGCACTGGTATCCCGTCTTGTGCAGTATGACACTGCTGGAACCATGGCATCTGCCTCAGTCCCCTTCCCTGCTGTTCTAGCAGGTGGGCCAGATTCTGCACCCTCGGCTTCAATCTCTGAACCTTGCAGCCTTGGCTAATTTCTTGAGCTGTCCAATAGCATTTATCAGTAAGCAGGTGCTATGCGTCATTCTGGAGGCAAGGAGGCTTAGTACTAGAAAATCCTATGCTGAAAAGTGGAAAATATACTGTTCCTGGATCCAGTCTCGGGGGGGGGGGGGTGAGCACAACGTTGCCTAGCTTACCTCCTATACTTCAGCACTTAACATAAATGCTCCACAAGGGCCTATCCTTCTCGTCAATTAAAATTCATTCCTCTGCTGTTTTAGCACATAATACTGAACCACCCCTCTTCTCTCACCCCCTATTAAAGCAATTCCTCAGAGGGGCCAAAAATGTAAGGCCCCCCGCCCCCTAGGAGAGCCCCTACTCCAGCCTGGGACCTTAACTTTGTATTGGAAAAGCTCACTCTCCCTCCTTTTGAGCCAGCTGCAACTGCAGAGTTGAAATTCCTTTCTTGGGAAACGGCCTTCCTTCTAGCCATCACGTCAGCAAAAAGAATGTCTGTATTACAGGCCCTCATGGTAGTGGAGCCCTTCATTATCTTCCATGCAGACAGGGTTTCCCTCTGGACCAGTTCTTCATGCCCAAGGTGGTGTCTAGTGTGGCCCTTGATCAGTTCATTTGCCTACTTTTTTCCTGAATCCACAAAAAGGAGAATACTGCACTCTTTGTATGTGCACAGACATCTTGGATTTTATTTGGACAGGACTAAGCCTCTCTGAAAAATCTGAACAGCTGCCAGTTGGCTTTGCTGCAGGGGCAGATGGGAAGGCCAGTTCAAAGCAAGCAATTTCTAAATGGATATCCCATTGCATTAATTTCTGCTAGAAGTACCATGGAAAACCTACCCCACTGGGACTAGATAACGTTCCAGCAGGGCTACATCTACCTCTACAGCCTTTCTCAGAGGAGTCCCTACCAGGGACATCCTAGAAGCTGCTACCTGGAGCTCTGTACATACCTTCACCAAGCATTACCAAATGCCTATTTTTTTCTAAATCCAGAGCTGGTTTTCCCACTGCAGTTTTGCAGGGTTTAATAGCTGGCCCTAATGCTCTCTAACTTCCTCCTCCCTTAACTTTGGGAATCTCCCAAATGTAATGACTGCAACAGTGAAACACTAACATAGTACAGTTGTGTACACTTACCATAAATGTAGATGTTGGAGTGTATTCACTGTTGCAGTTCTGGTTACCCTCCCTCCAGCCCCCTGACTTCACTTGGCTCTACCTTTCCTTCTTGTTTGGTGTATTTGAGCTTTCTGGTGTATTTGCTTTTTGTTGGGGGCGTAACATAGCATATAATTGCTTCCCATTATGGGGGCACCTAACATCTGGTGCAAGAAAAACTGATGCCATGGTGTCTGCTGCATGTTTTATACCCCTCACGTCATGGAAAGACCGCATCTGACGCAGGAATCCAAGACTCTGGTATTTAGGTCGGCTGAGGGCTATCTGCAGGCAGATAACCAAATGTAATGACTGCAACAGTTATGGTAGGTGTACACAACTGTACATTTTGATCTCTGGTGCAGAGAAACCACAATCGAGATACTACAGTCCCGTTAAAACTAGCACACTTTGAGTATAGTGGAAACAGTTCAGCTTTGAAACTAGAGTGCGAGAAATTTTAAGTTAATGCAGGATTTTTATGAAGTGAGGAAAACAGCAGACGAGAAAAATTTCTTCTTTTAGTAGCGGATGGCTTTAGATTCAGTGCATTCTTTAACTCTCAAAGTAGTTGCACCAAGAGCAACTATGAGGAATTGATCCCACTGCTAATACTGGTGATGGATTATATTAGCAAAAGACACCTTTTCTCTGAAACTGCTGAAGTCCTAAATGAAGGCAGGAGACCAGCTACTAGACAATCTTGCACAGCTAAATGCAAAAAAAGTTTTCCTTTTGGTGCTGCAAAGGTAGGACTCTCATCAAAAGCCCCTGCTGTACTGCAATGTTTGCGAACTACTCCGTCCAGGTTTGGCTTTCTTTTCGATAACTCGTCCGTTCGTCATTGTCTGCCTCTCTGTTGATCCTTTGCTTATGACTGAGAAGTCAGGCTTCTCCCCAGGGGAGTTCTGGATCTTTTCCTACTTGGGGAAACTCATTTCTTTCCCTTGGGATCTCAGTTGTACGCTACAAAAGCTTACATTGCCTCCCTTTGACAGAGCATATTCTGCTTTTTTTAAATGTTGCACTTTGAAAATACTGTGGCTCTTATGTCTGCTAGAATCCAACCTTCATGCTAAATGTTGTGAACAAGCTGTCTTTCAGACTACTCACCTACCCATTTTTTCCCAATCCCCAAAATGGGGGGGGGGTGGTCTTACATTTTTGGGATATTAGCAGGTAACTGAGTCTGTGTAGACTAAACTAAACTTTCAGGAAGACTGACCAATTGTTTCTAATTTTATGAGCTGTAAGTTGGGCCAGCTAGTCTTCAAATTATTGCAGCTTTGATCTCCAAGGCCATCTCTTTCTGCTACTTGTACTATGGCAAGTCCATGCCTTCCTGCCTGAAAGCTTATTCCGCTAGGGCAGGAGCTTCAAGGGCCTTTCACAAGGGAGTGGATACCTTTTCTATCTTGGAAGCTGCTACTTAGTCCTATGTACACAACTTCACTAAATGCAAAATACAAAATTGATACTTTGTGCAGGCCCACAGGATTAAGATGTGCTGTCTATCTGCTTTCTGTAGCCCCCAGGTATGGGGTTTGTTTTGCTTCTCCTTCACTTGTGTATTGACCCCTGTAGCCCCTGGTATGGGGTTTGTTTTCCTCCTTCACTTGTGTACTGAGCCCTGTAGCCCCAGGTACAGGGTTTGTTTTCCTTTAGCCCTGTAGTCCCAGGTACGGGGTTTGTTTTCCTTCACTTGTGTACTGAGCCCTGTAGCCCCGGGTACGTGGTTTGTTTTCCTTCACTTGTGTACTGAGCCCTGTAGCCCCGGGTACAGGGTTTGTTTTCCTTCACTTGTGTACTGAGCCCTGTAGCCCCGGGTACAGGGTTTGTTTTTGTTTTCCTTTTCCTTCACTTGTGTACTGAACGACTCTGCGCAAGTTGCTTCACCAGACTGCTTCCAGATTGTCCTTGGAAAGGGACACTCGTCCAGTGAGCTTACCCAGGTAACGAATTCAACAAAAAAGAAAACTATCAATAAAAATTAATAAGTTAGTGCAGTCAGCTAACCAAATAAAATATAGAAAAATAAATCCATTTTTGTAACCCTTTGCTATGATGTCTACTTGGATAGAGCTCTGTGACCCACAGAAGACTGCCATGTTCTCCCAAGCCAGAACTCTACAGTATTTGGGCAGTCCAGAAACTAACTTTAGGCACCTGGCCTTGACGACTCTGTTCTGATATTCCCACAACTCAGGTGCAGATGGAAGACCAAGCTTAAATTGTAGTTTGAATCCATCGGTGGCAAGATAGGAGTAATGGCAGCCTTAAACTAAGATCAGGGCCAATGATTCCAAAGTAGGTATCTGCATACTTGCCTCTGCTTGATCTTGGATGGTCTTTCCTCTTGTGCCAACCCTGAAGACCTTAACTACACAATCGTTGGCAGGAGGTTCCCTGCCTGGGAAGGTAGACTTCTCTTCCTGAGGATTCAAACTTCAATTCTGAGGAAGTGAGGAGCAGAGCTGTGTGGAACAGATGTGCCCTTTGTGTTGGGACGTTAACACCCTGCCAGTTTTTAATCTCTCTCCCTTCTGGTGGGGATTCCACTTCTACTGGCAGACCAGTTTCCACTGGTTTACCACAAGGATCTGTGTTGGTCCCCCTACTGTTTAGAACCTATTTCTGAAAAGTCCAGGTGAAAATAGATGGCCTGTGGCTTACCATGCTTGCCAATGACTGCAAACTGGGTGTAGTCTGTTCCCCAACGATGTTGACATACTATAAAAAGGACTTGCACTGAAATGGTTGGTGCCAAAGCCACGGATGCAACGCATTTGTTTGCATTTAGCTTATCGTCACTTTTGGCAAAAGGCAAGTCCTTGAAAATTGCAATATTACCAGTACCCCTTTAGCTCAAATGCTGTGGTAAGAGATTTTGGAACACAGGTGGATAGTAACTTTCCGTTTGGTCACCATGTGTCCACAGTGTTAATGAAGGCCTTCTGTGTTGCACATACAAAGTAAGGGCATCACAGCCAGAACTAAGGATGTTAAAATTCCCCCTATATTCACCCCACAATAGACCACTAATGGAATACAACGCTCCCTTCTGTATTGGCGTCACCAGACACCTGCAACAGCTAGGAGACCTCTGTTTCCTCACTAGGAAAATTCAGTGTCTTCAACACATGACCTACATGGACAGACTGAAGGCCCTGTCACTACTGTCACTGTACTCTATCTTATAGGCTGCTGAGAGGTGACTTGTGCTTGGCCTACAGAGCAGTCTTCGACCCTGCCCTTATGGAAATGCTGTACATCTATCTGCAAGTCAAATGGGACAAGATTCTTGCTTTAGAAATCTTAACCTAGCGTGCAACATTAACAGGACTTGCTGGAGAGATGCATATCCCAGAGATTGCTGCTCCTTGGGAACAAACTCCCAATTCATGTAAAACAGAGCTGCTCAATAACCCTATTTAAGAGTAACTTAGACAACTGGTGGGAGACTGTAAATTTACCCCAGTGTCACCTGTGCCTTATTTGGTTAAGGGCACTTGGTGCTCATAGGCTGGGGCTTCTAATATAGAATTTTAAGTTCTTTAACCTCTCAAAATCTAAACATGAATCTTTTTAAGAAAACTCTAAAAAAAAAAACAAACATTTTAGTGTCAATATGACTTTATGATTTGCAAGCAATGAATGATGTGAATGATTTAATGTTTTCTGTCCCCTTTCCAAAAGTGACGTATACAGATGCCTGTAACAACCCATGCTACCCCGCTCATTCAAACCTATTTCTTGCATTAGAAAACTGCTCCTGAAACTTAAACCCTGCTCTCTCTACTGACAGCCTTCCCCCTCAGTTCCTTAAAATAGCTGCTGACTCCTGCTTTTCCTGTCTCTCAGTTAATAGATCCATTCAAGAATCCGTACTTCCTGATCTCTGGAAATTTTATTACACTATACCTCTACACAAGGGTGGTAAGTCGACTGAATCTAACAGCTTCAGACCCATTGCTATCCTCTATTCTCTGTCTAAAATCCTTGGTATATTCACTGTCCGCTAACTACATATCTTATCCAAGAAAATCTCCTCACTCCTATACAACGGTTTCACCCTAAGCACAGCACCTCCACTGCCCTGATTTCCTTCTCTGAAACTGTTGCTATGGTCAGACTACAATCTTGTATCTTGCCTGATGTTCATAGTGTTTCACTGTTGCAGTCGTCACAGTTTGGTTATCCTGCTGGCAGGCTACCCGCAGTCTGCTTGAGTTCCAAAGTCTAGGTCTGGCATCTGTTGTGGTCGCCTCTTCCCTGACGTCAGTGCACCAGGGGTATACAAGATGCAGTCAATGCCATTTTCTCAAGTCTTTCTTGCCGTGCGGTGCCCGAAGCAAAAGCAGTTCGCAAGTGCCGGTTGGCCGACTCCTGAAGTTTTCAAATTCTAATTTCAGATCCGAAGTCTTCATTAAAGCCAAGTACCCCATTGGGGAAACTTTTTTTTTTTTTCTTGCTCCAGACCAATGTCAGAAAAAGTTAATAACTGTATTTCTTGTGGGAAGCAAATACCTCAAGGATTTTCATTCTTACTGTATTTCTTGCCTAGGCCCTGACAATAACGTTGCTAGTAGTCTTTTGTGCTAGATTTAACCAACACACTAAAGCGTCTGTACGATTTTGCATTTCATTACTTTGGCAGAAGATTTAATTATATAATGCCATTGGATCAGCAGACTACCAGAGTTTACATAAAATGAAAAAAGGACAGGCATCAGAGATCCAAAACCGATTAGGCTTCTTCCAGGCCTGTCGCCAGTTCTCAGTGAGGCGTTTTCGCAGCCCCTGACGCCCACTACTTCAGAGCCACAGGCCGCTTCAGACTCTCATATAGAGCTGACTGGGCCTCTGGAAAATCAAGGTATTGGACACTCGGAAACTTTTCCCTCAGATGGTTCCAGAGCCGCTGAGCAGGCATCAGTTTCTGAGGGTGTTTTCAGGCCTACACAGTTGTATGTGAAACCTACTTCAGCGACTAAGACTAAAGCAGCTCTAAATACAAAGAAACAAGTACAGCATTCACCTGGACAGGCCTCCATGCCTTAAAAACAGATGCTTAAAATGGCCGAAGACCTTACTTTGATCAGGGGTTCCCATCCCCCTCCTGAAAAGAGGCCTAGGCAAGAGTTAGAATATGAATCTTCAGACCAGGTTTCCATTTCCTCTGATTCCTCCTCTGAACAGGATTACTCTATTCCTCCATATGAGGATTCTTATGCGGACGTATCTATCTCTTCAGCCTCTCCTCCTGAGGATTATTCTTTTGGGGAAACGCTGCATACTATGAGGGAGCATTTCCACTGGGAGAGCCAAGATTGCTCAGAATCCAAGAAAAGGCTCAGATTTCCTTTTATTGCCCCAGCACAGGCCCCTTGCTATCCCGCCTGTTTTAGACATTGTAAATGTATTTAGAGAGTCCAGTTTTTCTCCAGACTCTTTACCACCAGCCCCTGTTAAGCTAGACAGAGATGCTACAGGGTTCCTGATTCATAGTTTCTGGGTCAGCTGCAGGGTTCTTGAGAAATTTCTCTCAGGGTCCCAAAGGGGTCGAGGCTTCTACTGCAAAAAAAATTATTCCCTCTGATGGGGATTCTAGGGCCCTAGACAGATGGGGCTAAAAGATTTATACCTCTGCTACCTTGGCTGTAAGAGCTTTAAATTGCCAATTTCATATGCTTAAGTATCGGCAATATTTTATATCCTTAAACAGAAAATGCCAGTAAATGCAGAATGCGCAGCCAAAGAAATGCAGTATTTATTGCGTGCAGCTGAACAAGTTGGAAAGCATACTTTGCAATGTGGTTTTGATTCTCTTGAGGTCTCCTGCAGGGCCGCTGTTACAGGTTCTGTCATTAGGAGACGTGCTTGGTTAAAAGAACAAAATTTGCCAGATCATGTTAAAACAAAACTATTAGACACTCCTTTACAGCATGATACTTTGGTGCTAAAGCAGAAGAGGTGTTGAAGAAAATGGAGGATAAGGCTAAATGTATGCAAACAGTCGATTTCTTGCAGGTACAGCCTCCCAGATTTAGCTGGAACTGGCCTACAAAAAATTGGTCCTTTCCAGTGTCAGACCACAAAGGGGCAGATAGAGATGCCCCAGAGGCAGATCACAGCCCCAAGGCTCATACAGGCCTAAACAATGGGATGCTTCTGCCTCCAAGAGCGGAGAGGAAAAATCATAGCCATACACGAAACCGTCTCAGTGACTTCCCCTTCCAGCACCATGCACTTATCTTTTGGCAACCCCTTTGGGGGGAAAGCTAGCTCTTCACAAAATTGGCACATGATCACCCAGGACAAATGAGTTCTAAATATAGTTTCACAAGGCTACAGGTTCCACTTTCACACCCTGCCAAGGCAAAACGGTATGCCAGACCTGCCACACAATGGGCAGAGGCACAAAAACAAGTTTCATCCCTCATGGACATGAGGGCCATTCAAGTACCAGAACAAGAGCAGGGTCACTGATTCTATTCAAGACTGTTCTTGGTACCCAGAAAAGACGAAGCCTGGAGACCAATACTGGACCTATTTATTCTAAACCCATATGTGGATATTCCAAAATTCAAAATGCTGACTCTACAGCAGCTTCTGCCCATGTTGGGCAAGAAGGCTTGGCTTGTGACTTTAGATCTAAAAGAGGCATACCTGCATGTCCCAATCGGACAAACATGCAGAAGACGCCTTTGATTCAAAGCTGGCTCAATGCACTACCAATTCTTTGCACTGCCCTTTGGCTTATCTACTGCGCCCAAGGCCTTCACAAAGTGCTTGGCACCAGTAATTGCATTTTGCAGACAGAGGAATACAAATATATCCTTACTTGGACGACTGCCTTATTCAAGCGGAGAACAAGGGCATTCTACTACTGCATCTGACGTTTGTAAAAAGATTACTGACAAGTCTAGGGTATACAGTAAACAAGAAGAAATCAAAACTCTTACCCTTCTCAAGAGATAATATTCCTGGGTGCAAGCTTAAATACAACTGCCTCAATGGCTTATCTCACGCCAGACAAAGACAACTGTCCACTTACTTCAAAATGTTGGCAACAAAGACCCAGTTATCTGCAAGAAAAATTCTGCAGGCCTTTGGTTTCATGTCATCCTGCATTCTGCTAATTCCGTATGCAAGACTGCATATGAGGAAACTTCAATGGTATCTAAAAAGTGTTTGGACTCAGCATTGCCACAGCCTGGAAACAATAATTACCCTCATTCCCTGCCTGTAACAGGAGTTTCGATGGGCAAAAGCCTGTCACCACAACACGGGACAGCCATTCACCTTACCCACAGCCGGGCAGACATTGACAACAGATGCTTCAGATTACGCCTGGGGGGCCTATAAGGCAGGAAGATGTATTCAGGGCACATGGTCCGCAAGTCAAATGCATCTACATATCAATCAAAAAGATGCTAGCCGTTCAGAATGCCCAAACAGCCTTCAAGGATCAACTTCATCCAGGACAACTACTAATAAAGATGGACAATACTACAGTCATGTGGTACATAAGCTGGGAGGCACACATTCCTACCCCCTCTGCAGGCTAGCCATGAACTTGTGGCACACAGCATTGACTTACCAAGTACATCTGCAAGCTCAATTCCTGCCAGGAAGGAAAAATACTCTGGCAGACTAAGCAGAAATGTAATGGATCCCCATGAGTGGAAATTGGATCCACAAGTCTTCAGCATAACAAGGACCTGGGGATGCCCATACAGACCTATTTGCCTCTCCTCAGAACTACCAACTACAAAGATTCTGCACAAGGATTTATCACAAGCAAGCATGGAAAGTGGATGCTCTAACAGTATATGCCTTTCCTCCTTTGCCTCTCCTCCCCAAGGTACTCCTCAAGATCAGACAAGAGAAACCAAAAATGATGCTGATTGCCCCAGACTGGCCCCGCCAGCACTGGTACCCAATCTTGGAGCTCGCCTCACTGCTCAGCGTGGATATTACCTCAAATTCTCACTTACTGACCCAACAAGACAGCCAGATACTGCACAGCCAACTAAGAACCTTAAACCTGGCGGCATGGCAGATATAGCCTCTCAAGACACCTTTCTAAAGCAGTGATGGATGTTATTTGGAGGCCTAGCACCAGAAAATCTTATGCAGTCAAATGAAAGAGATTCTGTGCTTGGAACAAAGCACAAGGCATTGACATGATTGTTCCAAATATTCTTCAGATTTTGCAATACTTAACTGAGATGCTGGATAAAGGCCTTTCCTTTTCATCAATTAAAATTCATGCCTCTGCCATTTCAGCTCATAATACAGAACCATCTATTTTTTCACATCCGTTACTGAGGCAGTACCTCAGAGGGGCCAAAAACATAAGACCTTCAAGAAGAGCACCAATACCTGCATGGGACCTCAACTATGTCTTGGAAAAACTCACTGCCTCCGTTTGAGCCAGCCTCTGCAGCTGACATAAAATTCTTATCCTGGAAAACGGCTCTGCTCCTAGGAATAACCTCCGCTAGAAGAGTCCTCAGTTACAGGCACTTATGGCTGTGGAACATTTTTTATCATTTTCCATCCTGACAGGGTTTCGCTGAGGACAAACCCTACATTTATGCCTAAGGTATTGTCCGGTGTGGCCCTTAGCCAAACAATTCATTTACCTACTTTTTATCCAAACCCACAGAATAAGGGTGAGAAAATTCTGCATTCTTTGTACATTCACAGACCGCTACGCTTCTACTTGAACAGAACTAAAGCTTTCAGAAAGACTGCAACTTCTAGTGGCCTATGCTGCAGCATCACAGGGAAAGCCAGTCTCAAAACAGGCTTTCAAAGTGGATAGGTCATTGCGTTAGCTTCTGCTATTCACAGCATGGCAAATCAGTGCCTAAGGGCATTGGGCCACATTTAACCAAAGCAGTAGCCACTTCAGCAGCCTTCCTCAGAGGAGTACCAACCAAAGACATCTTAGAAGCTGCAACTTGGAGTTCAGTGTTAACCTTTTACAAAGCACTGTCACCTACCTCTACTCTAAATCCAGGGCAGGCTTTGCCACTGCAGTTCTGCAGGGCCTTGTAGCCTCACCTAATCCTATTTAGCTCCAGCCTCCCAACCTTAGCTTTGGGATTCAAACCCAATTGTAATGACTGCAGCAGTGAAACACTTTGAACATAGTACAGTTGTGTACCTACCATAAATGTAGATATTAGTGTATTCACTGTTGCAGTCCAGGTTACCCTCCCACCATCCCCCTTTCTTTGCTGGGACCCAACTGTACTTTTCTACTCTATACAACCTATGTGGTGTATTTGCTTGTAGATGAAGGAAAATTTGTTTTTTATACTTACATGTTTATTGGCATAATTTAGCCTACCATTTTAGGGGCACCTGATATCTGGGGCAAGAAAAACTGAAGAAAATGGCATCGGCTGCATCTTGTATACCCCTGGCGTACTGACGTCGGGGAAGAGGCGACAGCAACAGACGCCAGACCTAGCCTTTGCAACTCAGGCCGACTATGGGTAGCCTGCCAGCAGGATAACCCAATTGTGATTACTGCAACAGTGAATACACTCTAACATCTACGTTTATGGTAGGTACACAACTGTACTTTCCTCAATCTGTCTAAAGCTTTCAATACTATTTTTCACTCTACTCCTCTCCAAACTGTCTCTTCAACCTCTTACACTGGCCTCAGCTGGTTCTCCAGCTATCTTTCTAACAGACCATCATTTAGATGGCCTAACTCTTGCTCTCCTTTCCTCTATCCAAATGGGGATACCCCAAGGCTCCATCCTTTCTTCTCTGCTGTTCAGCATCTTTACCAATAGCCTCCATATTTCTTGTGGTCACCTCTATCTTCCAATATGCACAGGAGTCCATGTCTATATAAAGTCTCTGAAAACTTGACAGACCTGTTTGACTACTACACAAAACTGCTTTTCTGTAGAAAGATGTCTCCGTGACAATAGGCTCATCCTCAATCCATATAAAACAAAGCTCCTTTTTTTCTGCCCAACTCCCTCTCCCACTGTAATTCTGCCATGTTAAGTTGTCTATCTCGCCTTCATTCTTGCTGGATGGGTTCGGAGCCGACCTCGGCTCCGACTCGGCCACTCTAAAAGCTCGAGAGTTGGTTCCACCGGCTCGAGGCTCCCCTTATATCCCATAATGCTAGGCGTGAGTTACCTCAGATCTCGTTTGCCGCTACAGCATCGAGGTGTTGGTTTTTCTACCGGCTTGTTGGTAAGTGTATTTTTTGTGAAATTCGCATACTTAAAACCCTATATTTTTAAGTTTAAATATATTTCCCTTAGTGTAGTGGATTTCTACCCCTGTTTTCCGAAAAATCCCATTTTTTTCCCACAAGAACTTTTAAAGTTCTCTCTCGGGCCTTCTGGCCTTTCCCCATCCCCTAGTGGTGTGTGTGTGTTACTCTTAATTAAACTTTAGTTAATTGTTTATTTTTGAGTTTTAGAAGTAAAATTAGTGTAATCAGTGTGTCTGTTTGAGTGTGTGTGATTACACTTTTTTGTCTAGGATGTCTAAAGACACAAAGGTCTCAGGCTTTCAAGAAGTATGATGCGTGCTGTCAGAAAATGTCTCTGACAGACGGTCACACTTCTTGTGTCTACTGCCTGGGTTTTGCACCTGCAGGACTCCTGTGCTGTATGCCACGGCTTCAGCCCCAGGGTCCTGCAGGAAAGAAAAATAAGTTGATCCCACGGGTCGTTAAGCCTGAGGATTCCCTTTCTGTCTCTGGGAAGCCCTCTAAGGCTTCTAGGTCCTCGGCTCCAGCTACTGAGCCGAGACCTAAAGCTACAAAACCTATGTCTGCATCGGCTCCGGCTGGAGCCGATGAGTCTACAGCTTCTGTGGTTCCCTCGGCTCCGGCTGGAGCCGAGGTAGTAGAAATTCCCTTGTCTGCTCCGACCAGACCTTCGGAGCCGACATCTAGGAAGAGATCCAGGTCACCATCCCTTGGCTCCGTTCATTCGGCTCCAGCATCTCCTCTGCTGTCTGAACGGAGCCATAAATCTCACTCCTCTAGGTCATCGAGGCTGTCAGATCATGACCTCCAGAGGGTAGTGAGTCGACTTCTTAAGTCCGAGGCACTGGCCCAAATGCTTCAGAGCCCGACTCATCAGTCGATGCCTGCCCCTGTCCATCAATGTATTCCTCCTCCGACTCCGTTGAGCTCGGGCAGGCGTTGAACCGAGACTGTGGCAGCGTCGGAGCCGATACAGGTGTCTTCGGCTCAGATTTCTTCTTTCGAGGATTCTCGGCGCCCGACTTCCCTCGTCAGCTCCGAGGGGGTGAGTGGCATCGGACCCTTGTCCGACCCCGCTCTTCCTCTCGGAGCTTCGGCGCTGGTGAGTTCGGCTCCGACATCGGCCTCTGAGCCATCATTGTCGGTGCCGAGGGAGGTTCTCAGCTTCTCGGAGCGGGGACCTCTGGCTTTGCCTGACAGGGGTGCGTTCGAGGTCATGCGGAGTGTGTTAGAGCCTGGCTCTACTCCACAGTCGGCTCCGTCCGCCCCTCCCTCTACGGTGCCTCAGGTCAAGTCGACTCACTCCCTCATCCCGGACCGCAGAGAGCCAGCTCCTCAGGAACCCCTGTGGGATTTCATCCTCTTCCGAGGCCTCTCCTGATTTGGCAGAATAGCCCCCTCGGAAGAGGAAGTGTAAGAGGAAACACATTGACTCACCTGAGTCCATCACATCTGACACAGATTTAGATGATTCCGAGGGTTCCCCGTTCCCCTTCTGAAGATGTCTCCTTTGCAGACATTCTCGAAATCCTCAAACAGAGGGGAAATTGGCCAGCCCTCAGCCCTTCAGAGGATGAATCTGTGTACCTTGAGGCGTTCGGCTCTCGTCCTTCCACCTCCTGGGTGTCTCCCCTTGACCCCCTCATGCAGGTGGTAGCTAAAAGGCATGGACGGCTCCTGATTCAGTGGACCCCACTCCCAGGAGACCCTCAAAATTCATAACGCACCAGCAGACAAACAGTTCTTGACAAAAGGAGTTTCTGTGGATGCTATGGTGGTAGCTGCTGCCACTAAGAAGGAACTAGCTGATCCTTCAGTACCTGTCCATCCACCTAACAAGGAATCTAGGTCCATGGACAGGTACGCGAAGCGGATGTTCTCGTCAGCGACATTTACTATGCGTTAAGCTGAACTACCTGTGCCATTTCACTCGTCTTCAAAGGGACTTGATTAAAGAAGCGAGTGACATGTTGAAGGACCCTACAGCTGCGGGTTTTCAAGATAAGATTAACACGCAGCTGGCTACCCTTAACTCCATAGCCAACTCCTCCATGCGCCTCCTTTCTTATGCGGCTGATGGAGCGAGTAGGGCCGCAGGGACAGGTGTGGCCTTACGTAGGCATGCCTGGATGCGGCTATGCAATTTTGCGGACCCCTTCAAGACGTCCTTCACTAACTCCCCGTTTGATGGATCATCTCTCTTTGGTCCTCAAGTGAAAGAAACCTTGACTAGGTGCGAGACTGATGGCAAGACTCTTTCTGCCGTCTGAGTCCGTTTTTCTACTCCTTCTAGGCCTTACCCCAAAGGCCAGAAAAGTGGGAAAATGTGGTTCCGTAAACAATCTCAAGGGACTTCGCCTGACGCACAAAGTCGTTTCCCCGCCAGAGGCAGAGGCGGGAATAACAATGGTAGACGTCGCCCTCGAGGCAGGGGCTCCGCAGAACCAGGGCAATCGGGAAGCCTTCTCTGATAAGCCCTTTCAGCATCCCTGAGGTGTTGCCCGACTGCCCACCTTCAGAGGCAGTCGGGGGAAGATTGTCACTGTACCCAGAAGCCTGGCTATCCCTGACTCAAGACAAATGGGTACAGTCCGTCATTTCGAAGGCTATTCTATCCCCTTTCTTGAATTCCAATCCAATCAAAAATCCCTTCCAGATGTTCCACCCGCTCAAAGGGATCTAGCGGTTTTGGAAATTTCAAAACTGCTTGCAAAAAGAGCAATTCAGCCAGTTCCAGCAGACCAGAAAGGATCCGGAATCTACTCAAGGTTCTTTTTAGTTCCAAAGAAAACAGGGGACTGGAGACCAATTTTGGATCTCAGTATCTTGAACAGATCAGTCAAGAAAACAAGATTTCGGATGGTCACGCTGCAATCCATCCTTCCCCTATTGGGAAAAGGCAACTGGATGTGCTCTATAGACCTTCAGGATGCGTACTATCACATAAAAATGAACAGACACTCCAGAAGATTTCTCCGCTTCAGGCTGGAAACCAGTCATTTTCAGTTCAGGGCCCTGCCCTTTGGTCTCACCACTGCCCCCCGGGTGTTTACCAAATGCATGGCAGTGGTAGCTTCTCACCTGAGACGACAAGGATTCCAGGTGTTTCCATATTTGGACGACTGGCTCCTCACAGCTCCCACCAAGCATCTCCTTCTGATGGCCAGGGATTACACTTTTCGCATTTGTCAAAAGTTAGGCATTTCAATAAATTGCGAAAAGTCTGTTTTGTCGCCTTGTCGCTATTACTTTCATAGGCAAATCTAGACACAGTAGACATGTTCGCGAGACTAACACATCAGAGAATAACAGACATTCACAAACTGGTCTCACTCCTTTTCAACAACGACAGAATCAAAGCCAGGTTAGTTCTGAAAGTGTTGGGAATTATGGCGGCCATACCTCTGCTTCCATTAGCCAGATTCCACATGCGGATCCTTCAATGGATGCTCTTTACACAATGGTCATACCAGCAACTTCCAATGTCTCACACCATTATGATCACGCAGGTGCAAAAATCATCTCATGTGGTGGATGTCTTCCCCTCAGCTCTTGTTGGGAAGACCCTTTGTTCCACCCCCTCCGGTTGCTACTCTGACAACGGATGCCTCCTGATCGGGTGGGGGGGGCATTATCAGGGCAGGACGGTCCAGGGCACATGGCAACCAAACGAATGCCACTTGCACATAAATGTTCTGGAGATGAGAGCAGTGCTTTTAGCGTTGCAAGCCCTTCAAGACTCTCTTCCCTTGGGAACGATTGCAATCCAGACAGACAATATGTCTGTAGTGTGGTACATCAACAAACAAGGTGGAACCAGGTCATACCCCCTGTGTCGAGAAGCACTCAGATTGTGGCAATGGGCGATTTCTTCTCAGCGGTTTCTGATAGCAACGCACATCCCCGGGAAGTCCAATCAAATTGCGGACAAGTTGAGCAGAGCTATCCTCATGCCTCACTAGTGGTCTCTGAAAGACTCTGAGAGAAATTTTCCTCAAGTGGGGTCAGCCTTGCTGCGATCTTTTTGCTACTCCCCAAAACAGCAAGTGCAGAGAATATTTCACTCTATTCCCTTTACCAGGCCAACCCAGCAGAGACGCTCTAGTCCAAGTTTGGCCCCGGGGACTTCTGTATGCATTTCCTCCCTTCCCACTAATCTCTCAAGTGATACAGAAAGCTATCGCTCAGAAGGCCTCATTGATCCTCATTGCTCCTTACTGGCCTCGACAGGTGTGGTTCCCCTTTCTACATCAATTTCTATTGCAGCGACCGTGGCATCTGGACCTAGTTCCAGATCTTTTGATCCATCAGTTGGGTCAGTTTCATCGCTCCCTCTCCTCTCTGAACCTCACTGCTTGGTTCCTCCAGTTCCAACCTTAGCTAGGCTTCCTCAGTTATCTCACTCCGTTCGAGATATTTTGATAGCTTCCCATAAATCTTCCACTCGGAAGATTTATTTGAGTAAGTGGAAACGCTTCACATATTGGGCTCAAGGAAGGGACATAGATCCTTTCACTGCTTCCATCCAAATAGTCCTTGATTTTCTAGCTGAACTCTTCCATGCAGGTTCATCTCCCTCTACTCTTAAAGTTCAATTGGCAGCTATTTCTAACTTTCATGTGGGTATTTCTGAATCTGCCTTAATGTCCCACAAGCTTTGTAAAGCATTTTTGAAAGGAGTTTTTCTTCTCAGACCTCCTATAAGAAATCCTCCTTCTCCTTGGGACCTAAATTTAGTTCTTGCTTCTTTGATTCTTCCCCTTTCGAACCTGCAGTCTCCTGTTCTTTAAAATTGCTATCATGGAAGACTCTCTTTCTGGTAGCTATTACTTCAGCTAGAAGAGTTTCAGAACTTCAAGCACTCAGCTGTCGACCTCCTTATCTATTGTTTCATAAGGACAGGGTATCCTTACGAACGAACCCGTCCTTTTGCCTAAGGTAGTCTCGACGTCAAATCTAAATCAAAGCATTGACCTCCCTGTCTTTTTTCTAGAATATTCCAATAGATCTGAACAAAAATTACACTACCTGGATGTTCATCGTCAATTGAGGTACTATTTGGATAGAACAAAACAATTCAGAAAATCTGACCAGCTGTTTGTCTCCTATGCGGAAGGCAGAAAGGGACTTTCAGTTTCAAAGGTATCATTATCCAGATGGCTAACATCTTTGATTTCCCTTGTATATGAAATTAGACACCAAAAGCTGCCTAATAAACCTAAGGCCCATTCCACCAGAGCTTTGGCTACTTCTTTAGCCTTCCAAGGCAGACTGCCTATTGACACCATTTGTGCAGCGGCTACTTGGGCTACTCCTCACACTTTCATTTCTCATTATAAGTTGGATTTAGCTTCTAGGCATAGAGCTAACTTTGGTTCCACTGTTCTCAGGAGTCTGTTCCGTTAGGCCACCCGGGACAAGGTGCTAGGGACGTGGTCCCATCCAGCAAGAATGAAGGCGAGATAGACAACTTAACATAAAGAAGTTATGTTCTTACCATAACGTTCCATGTTAGTTGTCTTCTTCTCGCCTTCTTCTTGCCCACCCTCCTGCCCCCTGGCCTGGACAGACCTAGAGGAGTTGTGATTGTGACCTCTCTTTCTATCACCTCTGTACTTTAGGTATATGCTCTGCTGTGCATATTTCCTGGATCAGGATGTAGGTCACCCTTCTCTTCTCCCTTATTTATAGAGGTGGATTTTGTTACTAATTATTCTATTACTATTATAGGCTGGGCCTAGCTTACAAACGAGATCTGAGGTAACTCACGCCTAGCATTATGGGATATAAGGGGAGCCTCGAGCCGGTGGAACCAACTCTCGAGCTTTTAGAGTGGCCGAGTCGGAGCCGAGGTCGGCTCCGAACCCATCCAGCAAGAAGAAGGCGAGAAGAAGACAACTAACATGGAACGTTATGGTAAGAACATAACTTCTTTTTTTCACTCTTCTCTCAACACTGTTCTAAAACTTGAAACGCAAACTAAACTCCTCAACCATTATTGACTGACTAAAATTTGATCTAAATGTCCAGCAAAGCATCAAAAAAACCACCAAAAATTAGGTCCACTTTACAGAAAAAAAATACCTTGGTGCAGAATCCAAACATGCCTGTGCTCTGACTTTTACTACCCACCCTACTGTACACTTCCCCTATCCTGACTAACCTGGAATCTTCCCTTATTTGCAAATTCAAATCAACATACAATAAGGTTGCTAGATTTGCTGTAAATCACTACTCCCACCACTGCCTGGCCCTACAGAAACGTCACTGGCTTGAACTCCCACATCAACTTATTCCTACACTCCAGACTGCTCACTCCCTTCTCAATACCACTTCCTGCCCATCACTTTCCAAACTTCTGTTCTATTACACTCCCAGTCAGCATCTTTGTAGTTCCAACCTATAAGTTCTGTAAAAATATAGGCAAGAACCTTTATAAATACTCTCTCAGATGGAACAAACTCCCATTCTATATCAGAAGCACACCTCATGCCAGCAACTTTAAAAAGGCACTAAAAAGTCACCTGCTCAACTTCAAGATGTCACTGCAGTCGCCCCAGTTAACCTCCCATATACCTCAGTCTATTCACATTCTACAACCTCTACTTAGGAAGTGTCTTTGCATTACCTTTTTTTTTTTTCGGCTTTTCCGGGTAAGGAGTTGCCACAGCGGAACTGTGGTCTGCTAATGATTGGCAGTAGATTTGTATGAAACGCTGAGGTGCCAGCTTGATGCCCAACCTTCAACGAAGGCATGCCCATTTACTCACGCATGTCTTTTTTGAATGCTACTCAACCACAGGTAGGACATGCCGACTCCACACAGAAAGCCCTCCTAAGCCAAGCCGAGAACTGAACGGGAGAACCTCTTGCTGTGAGGTGGTAACGCTACTGCCGTAGCACCGCGGCATGGCATTACTTCTAATTCTTGTAAATTATTAGAACACGCTAACTTTTCAGCACTGACTAAACTATTTATATTTTTAGTACTCGCACTTTGTGACAACTATAACTTGTTCTGTATACTGGCATTTCAGTGTGTACTAATCTATGAACCTATGTGTGTACAATGTTTTATTGCTTTAGAAATTATTGGAGTTTTTCTCAAGTCTCCACTGAAAATGTTTTTTTTGTAACCCAGCTGGGCCAGCCCGATTTAACAAATGTGAAATAAAATAAATTCTGTGTACCAGAGCCAAACCTTTGACTTCTACTCTAGTTTTTGACTCTAAGATGTGTTCACTAAGGCATCTTTAGAGCCAGACTCCCGCCCCCCTGCTTCCAGGAAACTTGTGCATTTTACAGGGTTGTGGGTTTCTTTATAAAACCTCATTTAGCAATCCAGCTGTGGTGCCCTCTGACTACCAGGCCTTCAGCCAACAATCCTAGTTCTTTTCCAAAAGAAACTAGGAACACCTGTGCCACCCTGGCCTTGAAAGATGTGAAATGCTGAAGTTTTAGACGGTCTCGGGCTTTGTCCATCTCTTCAGCCTTCTCCTGTAGTTGAGAGAAATGCTGAGTGTCTGCAGGTTCATTCATTGCTATGTTAGCAAACACTTGTACAGGTGCAGCATGTGAGCAGAATATTTCACACCACCCCTCCACCAAATATTGGGTGCAAGCTGTTCTATCAGGAGATGTGATGAGCAGTCAGAGGTGAAAGTTTATGAAATGGCAAGCTAGCAAAGGAGGCAGCCTGGAGACCCCAAGGGTCAGGATACAAGAAGGGTATGACGTGTTGCTCTTCCCTTTTCCACTCCTCCAAATCCTTCCCAAGCACCCACAGGAAGAAAAAAACATTTTACCATCTATAAAAGTGAGCAAGAACCACTCGAAGTTTTGGCTTCTAAGAATCTGGTACCAATGTTATTTTGGGTCCAGTTCATAGTGAGCAGGGTTCTTTGGTATTCCCCAAGTGTCTAGAAATAAGGCGTCCAGTTAGTCCTGTGCTACTGCATCTGAGACTGGTCTGTAGTGAGTGCCAAGACAGGCTGAAGGCAGATGTTTTTACACAAGACTGTTCATAGTTCATTGAAAAGGTGGCGGTTAGAGGCAGGTCTTGGCATTGTGAAGACTTGACTTCTAGAAAAGCCACAGTTGAAAATGCTGATCATGCAGGTCCTCCTTGGGTCTTCCCTTCCTTCATGCCATTGTGGTTTCACTATAACCTGAAAGACTACTTCCTGATGCCTACAGCTAGAATAGACATGAATACTTTAGTTTCAGTGGTGCTCCCTACCAATTTTACTTGCCTGCCTTTTGGTTACCTACTGCACCAAGGTTGTTTTATAGTGTCTGTCTGTTATAGCTTCTTGCAGAATCACGTGCATCCACAATTTTAGCCCTTTATGGGTCACTACCTGATAAATGCACCTACCTGTGAGGAGACAGACTGCTCTGCAGTTCACTTACTGGCTTTGAGATTGCTATTTGGTCTGAGCCTGCTGAATCGCAGCAGTAACTTTCTCAACAAGGGAAGCTTCCTGATGCCCTTCTAGACACTGCACCTTACGGGCTTAAGCTGTTATTCGTAGCCTCATTTGCCTTTCTTTATAGGCAAGATTAGCAGGTCTGTTGATGCTTTTTCCACTGTCTGTCATGTTACTACAGAAAATAGTGGAGGCCAAAAGTGCTTCTCATGCCTGCCTTTTGGCTGAGGTGGCTGTGGTTTTGCTCCTGAGTATGTGAGAATAGTGCCTGTTCTGCTGTCTTAATGTGTGAACCTCTTGGCCCTAAAGGACCTCCCTCATACACCCTATCTGAAGCCCATAATGCTGAACGCTCGTGTGGTCTAACTCTCACCCTGTTTAAACATGTTTTTCAAGGAACACTAGCTTGATGAAGACTAGGAATCCAAAACTGTGGAAATTCTATTTTGTAAAATAAACAGTTTTCCCTTCTGTGTGCGAATGATCGAGCCTGCATCATAACTAGTCTTGGCTCTCCTTTTGAGTACCTCTTCAACCTGTGCCTTGATGATGCATCTGTCTAAAATTTCTGCCCTCCTTCTTTGGGATTCTCCCTTTTTCTTTTCTACCAGTAAAGATCTTTCTGAAAGGGAGTATTAAGTCGATTGCCCTAATAAGAATCTCTCTTGGACCATTGCCATGTGTTACAGAACATAATTTTATCTGAGCCAGCTGCTGCTGACCCTATTTACATGTATCTGAAGACTGCTTTTTTAGTGATAACACCAATACCAATCACACCTTAATGAGCAGAATGCTATCCAAATTTTCTCTAACTTGTGCCATTATCCTCCCTGCTTATATTCTGTGAAATGAGTGGTGGTGGTGGGGGGTCTTGTACAGTCAGGATGTACACTATGCTAACTGCCACCAGGACCTTTAAGCCCAGCAATATAATCAAACCCATTTCTGTCCTGATCAGTTATGGGGCCAGGCGTGAGTTTCCAGTTTTCCCATTCACTGGTTAAGGTTGTGCTTGGAAGTAGTTAGACTCTGCTTCACATGGATGGGAAGCCTGATGTTTTCACTTTTGCAGTTATCCCTGCCAGGGTAGCCCTCGGCAGACCCAAATACCAGAGCCTTGGTAGTTCTGCGTCAGTTGCTGTCTCTTCAGGACTGACGTCAGGTCGTCAGTAGTATATAAAGTAAGGCAGCTGATGCCATTGCATGTCTTTCTTGCTATGGAGCCCAAAGCAGAAGCAGTTTGCACAAGTGCTGGTATCTGGTACCTGAGTTTAGTATACAGAATTGAAGTTGAAAGTCTTCTAAAACAAAGTACCTCATTGGGGGATCCTTTTTTTCTTGCACTAACCGATGTCCGAGTTAATTGTCTCACCTGTGGGAAGCAAATATCAGAGACTTTCATTGTTACTGCATCACTTGTTTAGGCCCAAACAATTACGTTCCCCGTTGTCGCTTTTGTCCTTTGCTCAGTGCCAGAGCTATACATCGTCTGGCCCTTATTGTAGCTAGATATTTTTGCTTGGTCCTTTAATTCCGATATGGCTTAGGTAAGTCATCCAACAGCAGATCTCCTGAAAAAAAAAAAAAGTAAACCGACAGACCACACAGGTCCAAACCTAAAGATGCTTGTTAAGCTAGTCATTGGTTCTCTGGTCTTCCGTGAGGTGCTTTCACAGCCCCTGATGCCTGTTTCTGTGGATTCGCAGGCTGCTACAGAGACCTTTTTGGAGTCTGGTATACTGCAAAACTCTCTGACCTAAGGATCCTGCGGTTGTCTCTCTCTTGGATGGGTCCGGAGCTGCTGAGCAGGCACTGGCTTCTGAGGAAGTCAGCACTGAATACACCCTCAGAAGCAGACGCCTGCTCAGCGGCAGCTACCGATTCTCTGTGCAAGCAGATGTAGTCTTTTGCAAGTACAGTTATTTTGAAAACTGTTACTTAGGCCCAGGGTACGAACCACACCCAAGAAACCAACGACCCAATGTCAGGCACCTGCTTCCTTGCCTCAGTCTCGTGCTTAAAATGGCAGAAGACCTTGTGCTGATCAAGGGAAGCAAAGCTACCCCCTCCAAAAGGAAGAGAGATCTGTCCTCTGTAGGTTTGTCTGAACAAGAGTCAGATGACTTGTGCATCTGAATATGAAGACATGCAACCCCTCTCTACTTATGAGGATTCTGATGCAGAGGATTCCATCCCTTCAGCCTCTTCCCTCAGAAGATTTTTCTTTTGGGGAAACCCTTCATACCTTAAGGGAACATTTCCAATGGGAGAGTCAAGACTATTCAGTCTAAAAAGAGACTCAAGGAATTCTTAGATCTTCCGCAGCACAGACCCTTGGCCATCCCCCCCCCAGTCTTGGATGTTGTGGAGGATGTTTTCCTGGCATCCAGCTCTACTCCTGACGCCCAGAAAATCAGACTGGTACTAGTAAGAGTGCCTGACTCATGAATTTTTCAAAAATCCTACTGCTAACCCTGAGGTAATTTCTCAAGGGCCTAAAGGGATTAAAGCAACCTCTAACTATCCTACCCCCTCAGATTCCCGAGCACTAGACAGATGGGGTAAAACGGTATAAACCTCAGCTACTTTTGCTGTCTGGGCAATAAATTGTCAGTTCTATATGCTAAAATTTTAGCAACATACCCTGAACTTCTCAATGTCTTCCTTTTCCTGCTTGTGCAGAATCTAGAGAGTTACAAGAGTTGATGCATTCTGCATGTCAGGTAACTAAACACACCTTGCACTGTGGATGTTCTTAGTGTTTCACTGTTGCAGTCCTTACATTTGGGTAATCGTGCTGGCAGGTTGCCCTCAGTCGGCCTGAATTACAAAGTCTTGGGTCCTGCGTCGGTTGCTGTCGCCCCTTCCCTGACATCGGATCGTCAGGGGTATAAAAGAAGCAGCCGACACCATTTTCTTCAGTCTTTCTTGCCTCGTGGTGCCCGAAGCAGAAGCTGTTCGCAAGTGCTGGTCAGCCGACTCCTGAGATTTTCGTGCTCAAGTTTCAGATCCAAATTCTTCATTAAAAGCCAATTACCCCGTTGGGGAAACCTTTTTTTTCTTGCTCCAGACTGATGTCAGAAAGTTAATTGCATTTCTTGTGGGAAGCGAATACCTCCATAAGGACTTTCATTCTTACTGTATTCCTTGCCTAGGTCCTGACAGCGACATTTCTAATTGTCAGTTTTGCACCATATTTAACCAACACACTATTAAGCATCAGTACAATTTTGCACGAAGCTATTTTGGGTGCAAATTTAATACAATGTCGTCTGATAGCCATCAGACTACCAGAGTTCACAAAAAGCGCAAAGAATGACAGGCAACAGAGGTCCAAAACCGGCGACCTATACGTCTCCTAAGCCAGTCGCTGGTTCTCAGTGAGGTGCTTTCGCAGCCCCTGACGCCTGCTACTTTAGAGTAGCAGGCCGCTACTGACACCCACGTGGAGTCGGTCAGGCCGCTTGAAACTCGAGGTATTGGAGCCTCTGAGACTACTCCCTCAGATGGGTCTGATGCCGCTGAGCAGGCATCTGCTTCTGAGGGTGTATTCAGACCTAAACAATTATACATTAAACCGACTTCAGCTTCAAAGGCAAAGACTAAAGCACCTTTAAAAGCAAAGAAGTTCACCAGCCACATGGACAGGCCTTCATGCCCAAAAAACAGATGCTCAAAATGGTCGAAGACTTAATTACCTTGATCAGGGGTCAGGGGTTCCCATCCCCCTCCTGATAAGAGGCCTAGGCAAGAGACTGAATATGAATAGTCGGATCAGGTTTCCATTTCCTCAGATTCTTCTTCTGGTCAGGAATGATGTTCATGCATACAGCTGCAGTCATAACAGATGGGTTCTCTTGCCGTTAGGCGGGTCCTCGGTCGGCCGAATTCCAAAGTCTAGGTCCAGCGTCGGTTGTCATCACTTCTTCCCTGACGTCAGTGCGACAGGGGTATAAAAGAACCAGCCGACGCCATTTTCTTCAGTCTTTCCTGCTGCGCGGTGCCCTAAGCAGTTCGCAAGTGCCAGTCGGCCAGCTCCTGAAATTACAAAAATTTTGCAACCGAAGTCTTCTTGAAAGCTAAGTACCCCGTTGGGGAAACTTTTCTTGCCTCAGACCGATGTCAAAGTTAATTGTATTTCATGTGGGAAGCAAATGCCGCATAAGGATTTCCATTCCCTCTGTATTCCTTGTTTAGGCCCAGACCACGACGTCTCGGGCTGTCGCTTCTGTGCTACATTCAACAAACGAACCATTAAGCATCAGGCGGAGTTCGCCCAGCATTATTTTGGCAAAAAATGTAACTATTATGTCATCGGATACTCAGACTCCAGTTTTGTCTAAAAAGCGCAAAGATGAGGACCGACACCACGCCAAAGCCGACTACATGTGGCCTGGTTCTCAGCGAGGCGCCTACGCAGCCACTGACTACCGACGGCACTTCATTGGCGGTGTCTCCTGTGCCCGAGGTTGCAGGCTCCTCTGCCCACACTCCGACTACAGATACCAAAGCCACTCTTGACGGTGAATCTCAAAATGTGGACAGGTCCACCTCCTCTCAAGGTGTCTTCAGACCTTCCTCTTTTTCCATCAAGGCTTTCACTAAGTCTAAAGCATTCTAAGAGACAAGCTACACAGGCCCCATGCCTAAAAAACAGATGCTTAAAATGGCTGAGGATTTATTTACTCTTATCAGGGGTTCTCAAACCCCCCCCCCCGGACAAAAGGCCCAGAGTGGAGGAAGAATCCCCCTCCTCTAATCAGGGCTCCATTATATCAGAGCACTCCGATGAACAGGAACATTCTTACTCCCCTTTTGAAGACTGTGATGCAGAGGAGTCCATTCCCTCTGTATCCCCCCCAGAGGATTACTCATTTGCAGAAACTTTGCATACCTTAAGGGGAACACTTCCACTGGGAAGGCCAAGATTATTCAGATTCCAAGAAAAGGCTTAGGGAATTTCTCTTGCTACCTCAGCACAGGCCTCTGGCTATACCTCATGTCTTGGACATACTAGATTGTGTACTCGGAGGCCTGCCTTAACCCGGATTCTCTACCTCCAGCCCCAGTCAAGCCTGACTGGGGGGTACTACAGGGTTCCTGACTCACACCAGTTTCTATACAAAAGCCATGCTGCTGACCCAGAAACTCTCACAGGGCCCCAAGGGAATTGAGGCCTCCACTGCTAAAAATCCATTACCTTCCGAGAGAGATTCCAGATCCTTAGAAAGGTGGGGCAAAAAGGTATATACCTCTGCCACCTTAACCATGAGGGCATTAAACTGTCCGTTCCATATGCTAAAGTACCAACAGTTTCTGTTATCACAATTGAGAAGTAAAATGTCACAACCTGAACAACCAGACTTGAAGGAGTTGCAGGACTATGAATCGTCAGATCAGGTTTCCATTTCCTCAGATTCTTCTGGTCAGGAATGTTCTCTTTCCTCCTCTGAGGATTCTGATTCTGAAAAATCTATTCCTTAAGCTTCTCCTCCTGAGGACTATTCCTTTGGGGAAACCTTGCATGCCATGAGGCAGCATTTCCAGAATCTAAGAGGAGGCTCTGGGACTTCCTTCTACTGCCTCAACACAGGCCCCTAGCTATTCCACTTGTTAGATATTGTAGATGTGTTTTCAGAGTCTAGTCTGACACCTGACTCCTTACCTCCAGCTCCTGTTAAGCCTGACCGATACTGCAGGGTTCCTGACTCTTATACATTCCTTTTCAAAAACCCTGCTGCAGACCCAGAAACTACTAATTTCTCAGGGTCCCAAAGGGGGTTAAGGCTTCCACTGCAAAAAAAACCTTACCCCCCCCCCCCCCCCCCCCCCGGACAGAGATTCTAGGACATTGGATAGATGGGGGAAAAAAGATTTACACATCTGCTACTTTGGCTATATGCCAATTTCATATGCTCAGATATCAGCAGTATGTTATGACGCTGCTTAAACAGAAAATGTTGGTAAATTCTGAATGTGCAGATAACAAAGAAATGCAGGATTTATTGCATGCAGCTGAACAAATTGGAAAGCATACTTTGCAATGTCGTTTTGATTCTCTGTAGGCCTCCTGCAGGACCACTGTTACAGGTTCTGTAATGGCACGCTTGGTTAAAGGAACAAAATCTGCCTGATCATATCAAAGCTAAATTATTAGAGCACCATTACAGCATGACACCTTGTTAGGTGAGGCAGAAGAGGTGTTAAAGAAAATGGAGGACAAAGCTAAATCTATGCAAACTGTCAGATTTTTTTACAAGTACAGCCACCTAGGTTTAGCAGACACTGGTCTACAAAGAATTGGTCCTTTCCAGTGTCAGACACACCTCAAAGGAGCAGATTCCAGGCGCCCTAGAGGCGTATCACAGCCGCAAGGTTCATACAGGTCTAAGCAATCGGGTGCTTCTGCCTCCAAAAGTGGAGAAGACCAATCACAACCATACAGGGAACAGTCCCAGTGACTTCCCCCTGCCCACACAAAGCACTTATCTACTTAGGGGGAAAAATAGCACTTTTTTCCTCAAAATTGGCACATTATAACCCTGGACAAATGGGTTCTAAACAGTGTCACAAGGCTACAAGTTTCACTTCCATACCCTGCCAAGGGGGCATGGATGGCCAGACCTGCCAAAAAAATCAGTGGGCAGAGGCTCAAAAACAAGTTTTATCCCTTATGGACATGGGGGCTATTCAACAAGTGCCACAGCAAGAGCAGGGACAAGGATTTTACTAGACTGTTTTTGGTACCCAGACAGGACAAAGCATGGAGACCAATACTGGAACCATCTATTCTAAACACTTTCCTGGATATACCAAAGTTCAAGATGTTGACCTTATAGCAGCTTCTACCCATGCTGGGCAGAAAGGCTTGGCTGGTCACTTTAGACCTAAAAGAGGCATACCTGCATGTCCCAATCGGACAATCATGCAGAAGATACCTCCGATTCAAGGCTGGTTCAAAGCATTGCCAATTCTCTGCACTGCCCTTTGGCTTATCTACTGCGCCCAGGGTCTTCACAAAGTGCCTGGCATCAGTAATTGCTTTCTGCAGACAGAGGAATACAAATATATCCTTACTTGGATGACTGCCTCATTCTAGCAGAGAACAAGGACATCCTACTACAGCATCTGGCGTTTGTGAAAACTTCTAACGTGCCTAGGGTACACAGTCTATGAAAATAAAAAATCAAAACTAGTACCCTCTCAAGAGATAATATTCCTGGGTGCAAGCTTAAATACAACTGCCCAGATGGCTCATCTCACGCCAGACTAAGGCAACTGACTACCTATTTCAAGGAAATGGCAACAAAGGCCCAGTTATCTGCAAGAAAATTTCTGCAGGCTTTGGGCTTCATGGCATCTTGCATTCTACTAATTCCATATGCAAGACTGCATATGAGGAAACTTCAGTGGTACCTAAAAAGTGTCTAGACACATTGCCACAGCCTGGAAACAATGATTACTCTCATTCCCTGCCTGCAACAGGAGTTTCGATGGTGGGCAAAGGCTTGTCACCAAAACAAGGGACAGCCATTCACACTTCCCCCAGCCAAGCAGAACCTAACAACGGATGCATCAGATTATGCCTGGGGGGCCCACATGGCAGGAAGAGGCATTCAGGGCACCTTGTCCTCAAATCAAATGCATCTACATATCAACCAAAAAGAGATGCTAGCTGTTCAAAATGCCCTGACAGCCTTCAAGGACCTAATTCATCCAGGACAACTACTGATAAGACTGACAATACCACGGTCATGTGGTACATAAGCAGGGGGGCACACATTCTTACCCCCTTTGCAGACTAGCCATGACTTTATGGGACACAGCATTGACTTACCAAGTTCATCTGCAGGCACAATTCCTGCCAGGAAAGGACAATACTCTGGCAGACGAACTAAGCAGAAACCTCATGGATCCCCATGAGTGGCACCTGGATCCACAAGTCTTTAGCATGATAAAGAAGTGGGGACGCCTGGATATAGATCTCTTTGCCTCCCCTCACAACCATCAACTAAAGATTCTGCACAAGGACTTATCACAGACAAGCATGGAAAGTGGACGCCTTACCTTTCAACTAGAAAAACCTATCTGTATATGCCTTTCCTCCACTGCCTCTCCTCCCCCAAGGTACTCCTAAAGGTGAGACAGGAGAAACCAAAAATGATTGCCCTAGAATGGCCACGCCAGTACTGGTATCCGATCTTAAGGAACTTGTCTCAATGCCCAGCCTGGATCTTACCTCAAGTACCTCACCTACTGTCACAACAAAACAATCCGGTTCTGCACAGCCAACTCAGGACTGTAAACCTGGCAGCATGGCTGATAATGTAGCCGTACAAAGCACACCTCTTAGTAAAGCTGTGATGTCATTTTGGAAGCCAGAAGGCCTAGTAATAGAAAATCCTATGCAGGAAAATGGAAGAGATTTTGTGCTTGGAACCAAGCTCAAGGAAGTGACTCAGCTGTACCAAATATTTTGCATGGCTTAAGGAAAAGCACCTGCCAGACCATGTCAAATCTAAATTGTTGGATGCCCCCTTCAACAAAGACCATTTACTCCTACCCTCTATGCAGGCTGGCCTTGACCCTTTGGCACACGACCTCTGCCATGCAACTGCACCTGTTAGTACAATTCCTACCAGGCTCTCTCAACTCTCTGGCAGACCAGTTATGCAGAAATCTTCTGGACCCACATGAGTGGCAGATCAACAGAAGAACCTTCACCCTAATAACTCAGAAATGAGGCACCCTGAAGGTCTACCCCTTTGCCTCCCACGCCAGCCGTCAGCTCAGGAAATTTTGCAAGAGGGAGAGCATTACTGCATGGCTTGGAAAGTAGATGCCCTGTCCTTCCTCTGTGCCAATCTATCAGTCTATGGCTTTCCTCTACCTCTCATCCCAGGGGTACTGCTCAAAATAAAAGGAGGAAAAACCAAGGACAATACTTATAGCTCCAGACTGGCCTCGCCAGCACTGGTTCCCCTTGCTGCGCAGCCCGTCCCCACTGCCACCCCGGCATCTTCCTTAGATTCCAAACCTGACCCAGAGGGAAAGGGAATTCATGCATCCCCAGTTGCAGACTAGATGTCCTGCAAGGATGCATCTGCAGTCATAACATATGGGTTGTTCTGCCTCAGGCAGCTTTCCGGTCGGCCGGATTCCAAGGTCTGGGTCTGGCCTCGGCTGATGTCGCACTTTCCCCGACGTCAGAGCTTCTGGGGTATAAAGGCATCAGCCGACGCCATTTTCCTCTGTCTTTCTTGCCGCGCGGTGCCCGAAGCAGAAGCTGTTCGCAAGTGCCGGTCGGTCAGATCCAGAGATTTCAGCTGCCGAAGACTTCTAAAAAAGCTAAGTACCCCGTTGGGGACTCTTTCTTGCCTCAGCCGATGTCAGACAAAGTAAATAATTGTTTAACTTGTGGGAAACAAATACCTCATAAGGATTTCCATTCTTACTGCCTTCCTTGCTTAGGCCCAGACCACGACGTATCCGCTTGTTTAGCCTGTGCCTCCTTCAACCGACTCACTCTTAGACGTCTGTCGGAGTTTGCAGAAGAGTTTTTTGGACCCGCTTTTGCATATAAAATGCCGTCAGAGACTCACGACTGCACATTTAGCCAAAAAACGCAAGGAAAAGGACCGACGCTCGCGGCCCGCGGTTTCGGCTGAAACCACGGTTAGGCCTACCGCGAGTGTCTCTGTTTCGGCCGAAACAGAGTCCTCTGTTCTTCTACCGAAATCATACCTCCGACAACCGAGGCCAGAGAGGCCCCGGCTGAGTCGGCTACAGAAATCCCTACCGAAGAAGCAAGCGCACAGGATTTGTCAGACACCATTCCATTGGACATTTCTACTCCTGCACGTGGGGCAGCTAGGCCCCCTGCTTCTATGTCTAAGGCTTTCTCCAGGGCTAAAGCAGCTAAAACTTCAAAAGCTTTACCTGCAAAATCTGACAAAAGGCCTAGGACTGAACCCCCTGAACCTCTCTCCTCTGATTACTCCTCGGATGGATCAGACTTATCAGACCATAAGGTCTATATTCACCTTATGAGGATTCAGATGCAGAAGAGACTATTCCTTCTGCCTCCCCTCCAGAAGAATTTTCCTTTGGGGAGACTTTGCACTCAATGAGGGAACACTTTCAATGGCAGGGTCAGGATTTCTCTGATTCTAGAAATAGACTAAGGACCTTTTTACACTAGCCACAACATAGGCCTTTAGCCATACCACCTGTGCTAACTGTAGTTGATGCATATAATGATGTCAGTTCTGCCCCTGATTCTCTTCCCCCGGCCCCTGCCAAACCTGACAGATATTACAGGGTCCCGGATTCTCACTTCCACTTGTATAAAGCCCATGCTGCAGACCCAGAAGCTATTTCTCAGGGCCCAAAAGGTGTTGCAGCTGCCACTGCCAAAAACCCCCTTCCCTCTGAAAGAGAGTCAAGAGCATTAGAGAGATGGGGAAAAAAGGTTTATACATCTGCTACTCTTTCTGCCAGGGCATTAAACTGTAATTCCATATGATACAGTACCAGGAATATTTATTAGATCAGTTGAACAAAAAGCTTTCTTCTCCTGAACCTTTAGACCGTAAGTCCCTTCAGGATTTGGTACACAACTCTCAGCAGGTCAGTAATAATTTCTTAAAATGTGGCTATGATGCACTGGAGGCTTCATTTGGATCAGCTATGACTGGGGCAGTAATTCGAAGGCATGCCTGGCTAAAAGAGCAATCCTTACCAGACCATGTCAAGGCTAAACTCCTAGATGCTCCAATGGAGAAACAAAGTTTATTTGGCTCCCCTGCACAGGAGATTCTAAAAGTGGAAGAAAAAGCAAAATCTGTGCAAACAGTAAAGGATTTTCTGCAGGTCCAACCTCCGAGGTTCAGCAGAAACTGGCCTTCAAAGAATTGGTCCTTTCCAGACACCTCCAGAGCACAGAGGGGCAGGAATAGACGCCCAAGAGGCAGAGGTCAATCAAAGGGTACCTACAGGGGTCGTCAGTGGCAACCTGCCAACCAGAGGAGTACTGCCACAACTGCGACTACAACCACTTCCACAGGACAGACGCAATGACTTGACTCTGATTCCGCCTACCAGGGAACAACTGGAAGCACCCTTGGGCGGAAAGTTAGCTCTTCTCAAAAAACTGGCATTGCATTACAAAAGACAAATGGACATTGCAAACAATAGACAAAGGATACAGGTTTCACTTCCACACTTTACCAAGAAGGAACGGAATGCCAAACCTACCACCAAACCAGAAGCCAGAGGCTTTAAGACAAATCAACAATTTACTTCAGATGAAAGCAATAGAAAGGGTACCATCTATGGAACAAGGCCAAGGATTTTATTCCAGACTATTCCTTGTACCAAGAAAAGAAACCCAATGGAGGCCTTGTCCGCACTAAACACATCTCATTGTGCCAAAATTCAAAATGCTGACCCTACAGCAACTTTTTCCCATGTTGGGCAAGGAGTCTTGGCTGGTGACTCTAGATCTCAAGGAGGCATACCTGCACGTCCCTATACAACCATATTGCAGAAGACACCTCAGATTTCTTGCAGGATCAGAGCATTTTCAATTCTCAGCATTGCCCTTTGGCTTATCTACTGCGCCCAGAGTATTCACGAAATGCCTGGCATCAGTAATTGGGCTTCAGGGAATTTAAATCTACCCATACCTGGACGACTGCCTAATACAAGCGGACAAAAAGACAAAACTAATAAAGGATTTGGCCTATGTCATACACCTGCTACAGGCCTTGGGATACACAGTCAACATCCAGAAGTCAAGACTAGTGCCATCCCAAAGGATAACATTTTTGGGTGCGGATCTGGACACAACAACTCAGATGGCTTTTCTCTCAGAAGAAAAACAAAAGCAACTCCCAGTCTACTTCATGGCTTTGACAAAACAAACTCAGCTTACTGCAAGGAAAGTCCTGCAGGCCCTGGGTTACATGGCATCCTGCATAATCTTGATCCCACATGCCAGGCTGCATATGAGGAAATTACAGTGGTACCTAAGGAATGTATGGTCTCAACACAGACAGTCTAGAAACCAATCATTCCATGCTTGAAAAAGGAATTTCTGTGGTGGGCTCAAGCCTGCCGGTCCAACAGAGGGTTGCCTTTCAACAAACCACAACCAAGGCAGACCATCACCACGGACGCCTCAGACCTAGGATGGGGCGCGCACATGGAAGACAAGTGTATCCAAGGCCTATGGTCTCAAGACCAGCTGAATTTGCACATAAACCTAAAGGAGATGCTGGCAGTGAAGCATGCAATCGAGGCATTCAAATCATTCCTCCAGCAAGGACATCTGTTGATAAGGACAGACAATACCACAGTCATGTGGTACATAAACAGGGAGGCACGCATTCCTACCCTCTATGCCGGATGGCAATGGATCTGTGGAACCTAAGCCTGAATCTCCACATCCAACTGCAGGCCAAATTCGTACCAGGAAAAGAGAATTCACTAGCAGACAGCTTAAGCAGAACTACCACGGATGCTCACGAATGGATGCTGCATCCAGACATCTTCAAAATCATAACAGACCAATGGGGAATGCCAGAGATAGACCTGTTCGCCTCCCCTCTCAACCACCAACTGAAGAAATTCTGCTCGAGTATACCACCCACAAGCCTGGAGGGTGGACTCCCTCTCTTTCAGCTGGAATGCCCTAACAGTGTATGCTTTTCCACCTCTCCCATTGATGTACAAAGTTCTCCTGAAGATCAGGGAGGAACAGCCAAAGGTGATACTAATAGCTCCAGACTGGCCAAGGCAGCATTGGTATCCACTACTGAGAAGCATGTCTCGGACGAACTCATGGCCTCTGCCCCTATGGCCTCTACTTCTAACGCAGAACAACTTCAAAACCCTGCATCCAAGCTTGAAAACACTGCAGCTGACTGCCTGGAAAATTGCTTAAAACAAAACCAAACTGTCTTATCTCAGAGGGTCAAGGACATTATCCTGGAGGCTCGCAGACCCTCCACAAGGAAGACATACTCAGCTAAATGGAAGAGATTCCTCATTTGGAGCGCATCAAAGGGTACAAATGTCACACTGGCAAACCTAGCACACATCCTAGAATACTTAGCAGAGCTATTCCACAATGGCCTGTCCTATTCTTCCATTAAGATTCATGCTTCAGCAATTTCAGCAGAGTACAACATGGCTCCACCTATCTTCTCTCACCCTCTCCTCAGACAATTTGAGTGATCAAAAATGTAAAACCTCCAAGGAAACCTCTGCCTGCATGGGATCTCAATTTTGTGTTGGAAAAATTAACACTACCCCCTTTTGAACCAGCAGCAACAGCAGACTTACAGTTCTTATCTTGGAAAACTGCTTTCCTTCTAGCAATTACTTCAGCAAGAAGAGTATCTGAGTTACAGGCACTAATGGCAGTGCAGCCTTTCCTTATTTTTCACCAGGATAGTGTCTCTGAAAACCAATCCTACTTTCATGCCAAAGGTGGTATCCAGGGTATCCTTGAACCAAGCTATTCATTTGCCTACATTCTTCCCTAACCCACAGAACAAGGGGGAAAAACTATTGCACACCTTGGATGTACACAGACAACTACGCTACTATCTGGACAGAACTAAAACAAGCAGAAAAACTGACCAACTTTTGGTAGCATATGCAACTGCAGTGCAAGGAAAAGCAATTTCCAAACAGACAATTTCAAAATGGATAGGAAATTGCATTCGTTTCTGCTACTCTTTTCATGGCAAGACAACTCCTGAAAATATCAGGCCTCACTCCACAAGAGCCACAGCCACCACTACAGCTTTCCTACGAGGGGTGGCTACCAAGGACATTTTAGAAGCTGCTACTTGAAGCTCCGTGCATACATTTGCCAAGCATTACAATCTACCTTTATACTCAAGATCCCGAGCAGGTTTTGCAACTGCAGTTCTACAGGGGATCTTAACTACACCATCCTTATCTTAGTACCTCCTCCCCCAGTTTAGCTATGGTATTCTACCCATATGTTATGACTGCAGATGCATCCTTGAAGGACATAGTACAGTTTTGTACCTACCATAAATGTAGATGTCCAATAGGTATGCATCTGCAGTCAGGATTACCCACCCTCCTTCCCCTCTATGGTATTCCTAGGGTGCTTACCCCATATATATATTTTGTTTGCTACTGTTTGGAATTTTCAACATTTATCCAAATTTAGCCTTCCTGGAGGGCACCTGGCATCTGGGGCAAGAAACACTGAAGAAAATGGCGTTGGCTGATGCCTTTATACCCCAGAAGCTCTGACGCCGGGGAAAGTGTGACATCAGCCGAGGCCAGACCCAGACTTTGGAATCCGGCCGACCGAAGGGCTGCCTGAGGCAGGACAACCCATATGTTATGACTACAGATGCATACCTATCGGACATCTACATTTATGGTGGGTACAAAACTGTACTTTCCCCTTTAGGGCAGAGGGCCCACAAAGATCTGAGAGAATGTCAAAGGCAAAAACAGACTTATGCAGAAACCATACGATACCCACATCCGTACACCTAATAAGTGAGAGTGAGCAAAGTGGAGCAGCCACACTTAATTTTGATGGAGCTATTGTGCTTAGGAACTGAGAATGAATGAAGGGATAAATAATTGTTCTGAGTTGGAACTGATCAGGTTAATATGTATATTTCTAGGTGTGATCTCCAATAATTTTGATAAAAATGAGGGACATGGTGGTGATGAATATCATGAAGTTATGATAAATCAAGCTACACCAGATATGTTTAACCAGGCAATTGTAGGACAGAATCGAGAGAGACAATTTATCAACAGCAGAACTTAACTATTTATTATTATACAGAATTACGGCTAGATGAAACTTATTTTTCTTTATTTTTAAAGGGGTTTTCATTTGTACCAGCCATGACTCCTAGTTTAGAAGACATTTTGATAGATATAAAACATTTTACTAGGAGTTTAAACTAAACTTGGAGCATTTATTTAAGAACAAGCCCAAGGAATTGAATAGGAACAAGGCTTTGACTAGGAGACTCGCCTACAATCCCCCATTACATCAAGACGTGCACAATTTTGAAATATGTCTAACTGGATTCGTTAGAATGAATTATTATAGTAATAGGAACAACCATTCCAATTTGTCTATGGATGAAAATAGATTATTAACACAGTTAGGGAATGATGAAAGAATACGTATAATGAAACCTGACAAAGGGGGAGGTGTGGTGCTGATGGAGCAGCGGGAATATACGGCCAAAATGTTACAAATTCTTGACAATGTTGCATGTTACTCTCTCTAGTTTCAAGAAATGAAGTGAATATCTCATATAGGAGAATTGACCTCATCTTAGAAGATAACCTTATGCAAGGGCTTATTGATATGGACCTTTATCAATACTTTAAACTTAGTAATCCAATTATTCCATTTATATTCTGGATCCCCAAGATACATAAAGGGATCCAAAATCCACCTATGAGGCCCATTGTTACTTCTAGAGGTTCCAAAACACAACCTATGGCCATTTATGTTGATTAGAAAATCAAGAGGTTTTATAAGGGCTACGAACATATACTTATTGACTCCTGGGATTTTTTTGGAGAAAATGGGAAACTCAAAGTTTTGCCGGAAGCTATTTTTATAACAATAGATGTAAAAGATTTGTTCCCAGTTATTCCCCACGATGTGGGAATGAACTGGTTTGAACAAATGATTAGTGAATTTGGCTTACAGCTGATGAATATATGCTGGTATTGGAAAATATGGAGCTAGTTTTAAAGTACAACTACATATACTTTCAGGGTGATGTATATCATCAGTTGCATGGTGTGGCTATGGGTTCCGCGTGTGCTCCCCTATATGCTAACATAGTCATGTTATATTGGGAGAAGCAGTACATATTTGGAACATTGTTTTCTAAATATATCCGGGGATATTAGATTCCTGGATGATATTTTTATTGTTTGGGAGAGGAGTGAAGAAATGATTCCGAACTTTATGGAATATTTGAACCAAACTACAAAATTCTTCGACTTTACACGAGTGACAGTATAGAGGCTAATTATTTAATGTCATAATTTCAAAAGATAATGATAAAAAATACAAATCCAAAATATATTGCAAGGACTGCTTCTCCAGTGCATATTTGCATTATGATGGTGACCGTCCGTCCTGTTTGAAGAACAACATTATTGAAGGACAGATGGTTCGTATAGCTTGTATGACGTCTGAAGAATTTTTGAAAGAAATTTTGTTCATGAGTTATTTAGCGATGGGGGATATCCTGATAGAATTATTGTCCTAATAAAAGAAGCCATTATTCATGGTTGGGGTGACGCTTATAAACCATTGCTGAATAGTAGATTAATATTAAGAACTGGAGAACAAAGTACTGAATTGTCCAAAGAACAAAACAACAAAGTTCATCCATATTTAATACTTGCATATAGTAATAATATGGTATGGTTGAAGAAATGTATTGGCCTAGTGTGGAACATTTTTAAAACGATACCATCTAATGTGGAATGTTTTTCTAGACCCTTAAGAATTAGTTATAGAAGAAATAGGAATTTGAAAGAAATATATGAACAAAAGAAAGAAGAGACACCTAGAGGAGTAACAAATAGAGTTGGTACCGTTAAATGTGGCAGATGTAAGCAATGTACATTTATGGCTGGTAATAAAGAATTAAGCATTGCAAGCATAAAATATTCAATGAAAGCCAAGAAATATTATAGCTGTTACACTAAGGGTGTGGTTTACCTTGCCTACTGTATTAAATGTTGGGCGTATTATTTAGGCAAGACTGAGAGATTCCTTAGAGAATCTATGAACATATTAGAGAGACAGATAAAATGAATGAGCATAATGCCCTATATAGACACAAATTGAACTGCCAGCAAGCAGAGTTTAGATTTTGGGTATTGGAAAAAGTTTTATTGGAAGAAAGAGTGGGTGATTGAGAAACAAAATTGGAGTTTCGAGAATTAATTTGGCAATTGAGGTTAGATGCTATACATTTTCCTGGCCTCAATGACCATCTATCCATCACCCCAGTTCTTAAATTGAAAGCTTTGGACCCTAAAAGACATTAAATTTATATAGGGGGATTCCATACTATTACAACATTAACAATTCTAAAACAATACAAGTAATACTATGGTTAAGTTGGTATTTTGTGTTTTAAGTATTTTATGATTTTAGGATAGCACACATATACAAGTACACATTTCTTATTTTACAATATATTAATATATATATATATCTTTTATTTTATAATGGTATATATTTATTCATTCATTTTTACTACCAATAATAATGAGCAAAATGTTTAGTTTGAGGAAGTATATTTAGATAATGGTACCAATGCATAGAACAGGATGTGACATGTTTTAAAAGTAGAGCTTGTGCACTTTAATTGTGAATGTACTATATACTAATTGTATATTTAACCAATGAACAGGATGCTTGTGCAATAGAGTGACTATTTAAATTAACTTTGTTGGGAATAGATTCTGATGAAGTCTCTGGACAAGAGATGAAAGCGCTTAATCCGATATTTTTTGTGCTGTGTTTTAATAAACTGTTGAAGCGAACGGCTGAGATTTTTGAATTGGACAGCCTCTATTGGATGACTACCTGAAATTCATCATTTGGTGCAGTTTGTGTTTTTTGTGGACTATTAGTTTGGCAGCTTGGCTTATTCCCTAACCCCAGTTCAATCTGCCAACCTCAGTAAACTGGCTCTAGATGTTATACGTGAGGCTAGATGCCCTAGCACTAGAAAGTCTTAAGCTGACAAATGGAAAAGGTTCTGCACCTGGATTCAGGCTAAGGGAGCCAATATAGCACAGCCCTCCCTCCCTCTCATCCCGGATTATTTAGTTGACCTACACAGTGGCCTCTTTCATAAAAATTCATGCCTTTGCCCTCTCTCCTCATTTCCCTACCGAGCAGTCCCTATTCTCACACCCTTTGATCAAACAGTTCCTAAGAGGGACTAGCAACTTCAGGCCACCCAGAAGAGCACCAACCCCCAGCTTGGGACCTTAACTTGTGTTGGAAAAGCTCACCCCCTTTCTGAACCAGCTTCTGCAGAGCTAAAACTTTTTTTTCTCCTGGAAGACCACTTTCCTTCTGGCCGTCACTTCAGCCGTCAGTCTCTGAGCTGCAAGCGCTCATGGCTGTGGAGCCCTTCATCTTCCATACTGACAGGGTATCCCTCAGAACTAACCCATCCTTCATGCCTAAGGTGGTGTCCAGTGTGGCTGTCAACCAAGCCATTCATTTGCCCACCCTTTTTCCTAATCCCCAGAACAAAGGGGAAAGAATCCTGCACTCTAGATGTGCACAGACAGCTCAGATTCTGTCTAGACAGGACTAAATACTTCAGAAAGTCTGATTAAATTGCTGGTTAGCTTTGCTATAGAGGCAGAAGGCAAAGACATTTCCAAACGGGTAGCGCACTGCATCCATATATTCGTGTTTCACTGTTGCAGTAATTACATTTGGGTTACCTGCCTGCAGGTAGCCCTCAGCCAGCCTGAATATCGGCCGTAGATCCCTGCATCGGATGCTGTGTCCTTTTCCATGACGTCAGGGGTATAAAGCATGCAGTCAATGCCATTACATCAGTCTTTCTTGCTGTGCGGTGCCCGAAGCAGAAGCAGTTAATGCCGGTCGGCCAACTCCTGAAATATTTTTCGAGTTAAAGAACCGAAGTCTTCAAAAAAGCTAAGTATTTTGTTGGAGATCCTTTTTCTTGTTCTAAACAGATGGCAGTAAAAGTTAGCAATAGTATTACCTGTGGAAAGCAAGTACCTCAAAGATTTTCATTCATACTGCATTCCTTGCTTAAGCAGAGACCACTACGTCCCTCAGTCTGTTTTGTGCCTTATTCAATCCTCTAACTGTTCGTCTGTTCATTTTTTCATCAAACTATTTCGGTACTCCATTTATCCAGAAATGGCTTCGGTAAATCATCAGACTACCGATATTCCATAAAGAAAAGTAAAGATAGACAGCATATGTCCAAAGCTGCCAATGATGCTTCCGTTAAGCTAGTTGCCAGTTCGCTGGTACTTTCACAACCCCTGATACCTGCTACTTCAGATTCGCAGGCCTCTACTGAGACCCATTCTGAGTCTGGTATGCCGCGAGATGCTTCTTTGACCATGGAACCTGTGGATGTCTCTACTTTGGATGGGTCCGGAGCCGCTGTGCAGTCACTGGCTTCTGAGTGTATTCAGTCGTACTGACTTGCATTTCAAACGGATACTATCTTCAAGGCCTAAAGCTCAACCCACACCTTGGAAACCAGTTGTCCAAACAGCATGGTCAGGCCCATATGCCTAAAAATAATAATGGCTGAAGACCTTATTACTTTAATTAGGGGAAGTTAGCCTTCACCCTCCAAGACCTAGAACTGAATTTCCTTCTGATTCTTCTAATCAGGATTCTGAAATTTCGGTTTCTTCTGATTTTACTAGGATTTGCCCTTGTCTCCCTATGAGGATTCTGATGCAGAAGACTCTATACTCTCTGCTTCCCCTCCAGAAGATTTTTCTTTTGGTAAAACCTTGCACGCGCACACACAGCATTTCCGCTGGGAAAGCCAGGATTGCTCTGACTTCAAAAAGCGGCTTGGGGAATTCTTACTCCTACTTCAACACAGGCCTTTAGCTATCCCTCATGTCCTGGACATTGTAGATGACACTTGGAATCTAGCCTGGCCCCAGACGCTTTACCTCCGGCTCCCAGGAAACCTGACAGGAATTAGAGTATCTGACTCAAGTTCCTCTTCAAGAATTCTTCTGCAGACCCAGAGACCATATCCCAGGGACATAACCCTACCTCCTCTGATAGAGATTCCAGGGCCTTGGACAGATGAGGTAAGAAGGTATACACTTCTGCTACTTTGGCCTTTATGGCCTTAAACTGCTAGTTTCATGTTAATTATCAGCAGCATATTATGGGATTACTTGAACAGAAAATGATTCCCCTCGGCTGAAAATAAAGAATTACAGGATTTAATGAATTCTGCTGAACAAGTTGGTAAACTTACTTTGCAATGTGGTTTTGACTCTTTAGAAGCATCTTGCAGGGCTGCTGTCATTGGGTCTGTTTTTAGAAGGCATGCTTGGCTTAAGGATCAAAATTTGCCAGGTCATGTTAAAGCTAAATTACTGGATGCTCCCTTAAACAAAGGCTGCCCATTTGGCAACAAAGCAGAAGTCATCCTTAAGATGGAAGAAAAAGCTAAATCTATGCAAACTGTTGAGGGTTTCCTGCAAGTACATCCTCTCAGATTTAGTAAGCATTTGCCTTCTAAGAATTGGTCCTTTCCCGTCTATTCCAGGCCTTATCAGTCCAAAGCCAGTAACGGCAGTCCACCTAGACTACAGTCTCAAGGTACTCACAGGCCTAAGCAGTGGGGGGCTCCCACTTCCAAAGCTGGAAGTAGTAAGACACCCCCTGTGGAAAACTGCCAAAATGACTTTACCTTAAACCTTCCAACCCCTGCTCAACTGCCTGCTCCATTAGGGGGAAAGATCACCCTGCATGCAAAAAACTGGGAACTCCTTACCCAGGACAAATCTGTTAAGTATAGTTTCCCAAGGATACAGATTCCACTTCCACACCTTACCAACCCCAAACGGTTGGCCAGACCTACCCCCAAATCAGTGGGCAGAGGCTTAACAGCAGGTTCTCTCTGTGTCAGGGCTATTCAACCTGTCCCAGGAGAAGAAAAGGGACAAGGTTTTTACTCTACTTTCCCTGGTACCCAGAAAAGGCAGCCCCTGGCGTCCTATCCTGGACCTCTCTATTCTAAACACCTTTTTGGTAATACCAAAATTCAAAATGCTAACTCTTCATCAGCTGCTTCCTATGTTAGGCAAAGATGCCTGGTTGGCAACCTTGGACTTAAAGGAAGCTTACCTGCAAATTCCAGTAAGGGAATCTTGCAGGAAATGCGTACGCTTCAGAGCAGGCTACATGCACCATCAGATGTCCTTAAAGGATGCATCTGCAGCCCTTACAAATGGGTTGTCCTGTCGTCAGGCAGCCCTTCGGTCGGCTGGATTCCAAAGTCTGGGTCTGGCCTCGGCTGGTGTCGCACTTCACCCGACGTCATAGCTGCAGTTCTTCGGGTATAAAGGCATCAGCCAACGCCATTTTCCTCAGTCTTTCTTGCCGCGTGGCGCCCGAAGCAGAAGCTGTTCGCAAGTGCCGGTCGGTCAGAACCAGAGATTACTACTACCGAATACTTCTACTACTACCAAAGACTTCTAAAAAGCTAAGTACCCCGTTGGGGACTCTTTCTTGCCTCAGCCGATGTCAGAAAAAGTGAATAACTGTTTAACTTGTGGGAAACAAATACCTCATAAAGATTTCCACTCTTACTGCTTACCTTGTTTAGGCCCAGACCACGACGTAGCAGCTTGTCTAGCCTGTGCTTCTTTTAACCGACTGACGCTTAGACGTCGGTCGGAATTTGCTGAGGAGTTTTTTGGCTCCGCTTTTGCTTACATTATGCCGTCGGATCCTCCGACTACGCAAATTTCTAAAAAGCGCAAGGAAAAGGACCGACACTCGCGGTCCGCGGTTTCGGCCGAAACCGCGGTTAAGCCAACCGCAAGTGTCTCTGTTTCGGCTGAAACCGAACTCTCTGTTCTTCCTTCAGCCGAAAGCTTACCTCTTACTGAGGCCTCATCCAACCTGGTTGAATCGGCTGCTGAAATCCCACCTGCTCTTGCAGGTTCCCAGGATTTATCTGATACTATCCCCTTGGATATTTCAACCCCTGCACGTGGAGCTGCTAGGCCACCTGCAACCATGTCGATTAAGGCCTTTGCCAGGGCTAAAGCAGCTAAATCTGCCAAAACTGTGCCTGCTAAGACCCCCTCTCACAGGCCTAGCTCTAGTTCACAAATACTTACTCTAGCAGAGGATCTCATTTCTTTGATCCGGGGATCCCAACCTCACTCAGACAGGGCCTCTCACCCACCTCCAGAGAAGAGGCCTAGAGCAGAGCCCCCTGAGCCAGTTTCTACAGATGACTCCTCTGATGATTCAGATAATTCAAACCCTCCAGAGGGCCCTTTCTCCCCTTATGAAGACTCTGATGCTGAAGAGTCCATTCCTTCTGCCTCTCCGCCTGAGGAATTTTCCTTTGGGCAAACCTTGCATGCTATGAGGGAACAATTTCAGTGGCAGGGCCAGGTTTTTTCAGACTCTAGAAAAAGGCTTAGAACCTTTCTGCATTTACCACAGCATAGGCCTTTAGCCATCCCTCCAGTTCTTACTGTTGTGGATGATGCATTTAATGATGCTTGTACTGCTCCTGATTCACTACCTCCGGCCCCTGCTAAGCCCGATAGGTACTACAGGGTCCCGGACACGCATTATCATTTGTACAAGGCTCCTTTTGCAGATCCCGAAACTATCTCTGCCAAAAAAACCCTCCCCTCTGAAAGGGAATCCAGGGCCTTAGAGAGATGGGGTAAAAAAGTTTACACTTCTGCTACTCTTTCAGCTAGGGCCTTTAACTGTCAATTCCACATGATCCAGTATCAAGAATTTGTTAGACCAGTTAACTAAAAAACTGTCCTCTGATGAACCATTAGACAAAAAATCTGTTCAGGAAATGGTACATAACATTCAGCAGGTCAGTAACCATTCCTTAAAATGCGGCTATGATGCACTGGAGGCTTCCTTTAGATCAGCCATGACTGGCACAGTGATCAGAAGACATGCATGGTTAAAAGAGCAGGCCTTACCAGATCATGTTAAATCAAAGCTACTAGATGCTCCCATGGACAAGATCAATTTGTTTGGCTCTCCTGCACAACAGGTGCTGAAGAAGATGGAAGAGAAGGCAAAATCTGTCCAGACAGTCAAAGATTTCTTACAGGTCCAACCTCCAAGGTTTAGCAGGAATTGGCCCTCCAAGAATTGGTCCTTTCCAGACACCTCCAGAGCTCAGAGAGGCAGGAATAGGCGCTCAAGAGGCAGGGGTCAATCCAGAGGTGCCTACAGGGGACGTCAGTGGCAGGCTAACAACCAGAGAGGTACAGCCACAGATACAGCCACCACCACTACTACAGGACAATCACAGTGACTTGGCTCTAGCACCACCTACCAGGGAACAACTAGAAGCACCCTTAGGCGGGAAGCTAGCCTTATTTTCAGTAAACTGGCATTACATCACAGGAGACAAGTGGATTTTGCAGACAATAGACCAAGGTTACAGGTTTCACTTCCATGGAAGAGAGGAATGCCAAACCTACCTCTAAACCAAAAGGCGGAAGCTTTAAAGCAAATAACTCACTTACTAAGGATGAGAGCTGTAGAAAAGGTACCATCTATGGAGCAAGGACAAGGATTTTACTCCAGGCTGTTCCTGGTACCAAGAAAAGAAAACCAATGGAGACCTATTCTCTACCTGTCCGCTTTAAACACATACCTCATTGTCCCAAAATTCAAAATGCTGACCCTACAGCAGCTTCTTCCCATGTTGGGCAAGGAGTCTTGGCTGGTAACTCTAGATCTCAAGGAGGCATACCTGCACGTCCCCATACGACCAAATTGCAGAAGATACCTCGGATTTCTTGCAGGATCAGAGCATTATCAATTCTCAGCATTGCCCTTTGGCTTATCTACTGCGCCCAGAGTGTTCACAAAATGCCTGGCATCAGTAATTGCTCGTTGCAGGCTTCAGGGAATTCAAATCTACCCTTACCTGGACGACTGCCTGTTACAAGCGGACAACAAAAACAAACTAGCAGAAGACTTGAAAAGGGTCATTTATCTACTGCAAGCCCTGGGATACACAGTCAATATAAAAAAGTCAAGGCTGATACCATCCCAAAGGCTAACCTTTTTGGGTGCAGAGCTGGACACATCAAAACAAATGGCATTCCTAACAGTAGAATAACAGGAGCAACTCCCTCTATACTTAGCATTAACAAAACAGAACCAGCTAACAGCAAGAAAAGTCCTGCAAGCCTTGGGTTTCATGGCATCCTGCATAATATTGGTTCCACATGCCAGACTGCATATGAGAAAGTTACAGTGGTACCTAAGGAATTTATGGTCTCAGCACAAGCACAGCCTAGAAACCCAAATTCCAATAATCCCATGCCTGAAGCAAGAATTCAAATGGTGGGCTCAGGCCTGTCAATCAAACAAAGGACTGCCCTTCCACAGCACTCAACCAAGCCAGACCATCGCAACGGACGCCTCAGACCTCGGTTGGGGGGCGCACATGCTGGACAAGTGCATACAAGGCTTATGGACTCAAGACCAGCTGCACCTACACATAAATCAAAAGGAAATGCTGGCAGTAAAACTGGCAATTCAGACATTCAGACCATTTCTTCGACAAGGTCAACTGTTGATAAGGACAGACAACACCACAGTTATGTGGTACATCAACAAACAGGGAGGCACACATTCGTACCCTCTATGCCGGATGGCAATGGACCTCTGGAATGTGGCCCTGAGCTTCAACATTCAGTTACAAGCAATTTTTGTGCCAGGAAAAGAAAACATACTAGCAGACATACTAAGCAGAACTACCACGGATGCCCACGAATGGATGCTGCATCCGGACATATTCAAAACCATTACAAGAAAATGGGGACTGCCAGAAATAGACTTATTTGCATCCCCACGCAATCACCAACTGAAGAAATTCTGCACAAGGACGTACCACCCACTTGCTTGGAAACTGGACTTCCTATCTTTCAGTTGGAAAAACCTGACAGCATATGCATTCCCACCACTTCCTTTGATGCACAAGGTGCTATTGAAGATCAAAGAGGAACGTCCAAGGATCATTCTGTGATAGCTCCAGACTGGCCAAGACAACATTGGTACCCATTACTGAGGAGCATGTCTCGGGAACAAATATGGCCTCTACCCCTGGTTCCCTTACTGTTAACACAGAACAACTACAGCACCCTGCATCCAAACCTGAAAACACTGCAGCTGACTGCCTGGAACATTGCATAAGACCAAATAACCCAAGTTTATCCCAAAGGGTTAAAGACATTATCTTGGAGGCTCGCAGACCCTCAACAAGAAAAAATTATTCAGCAAAATGGAAAAGATATCACATTTGGAGTACTGCAAAAGGAGAAAATGTGTCACTGGTAAACATAGCCAATATCCTGGAATACTTGGCAGAGCTCTTCCACAACGGCCTGTCCTATTCTTCCATTAAGATTCATGCATCAGCTATTTCAGCAGAATACAACTTGGATCCTCCAGTCTTCTCACATCCCCTGCTCTGGCAGTTTCTGAGAGGAATTAAAAATGTAAAACCACCTAGGAAGCCACCATTGTCAGCATGGGACTTTAACTTTGTGCTAGAAAAGTTGACACTCCCTCCTTTCGAACCAGCAGCAACAGCAGAATTACAGTACTTATCATGGAAAACTGCTTTCCTGCTTGCAATCACTTCAGCAAGAAGGGTATCTGAGCTACAGGCATTAATAGCAGTACAGCCCTTCCTGATCTTCCATCAAGATAGTGTCCATGAGAACAAATCCTACTTTTATGCCAAAGGTGGTCTCCAGGGTATCTTTAAACCAAGCTATCCACCTACCTAAATTCTTCCCCAACCCACAGAACAGGGGAGAAAGACTGTTGCATACCTTGGATGTACATAGACAATTACGTTACTACCTGGACAGGACCAAGGGCAATAGAAAAACTGACCAGCTACTGGTAGCATATGCAACAGGAATGGAAGGAAAAGCAATTTCAAAACAGACAATCTCTAAGTGGATAGGAAATTGCATTAGATTTTGTTACTCCTACCATGGGAAGAAAACTCCAGAAAACATCAGGCCTCACTCTACAAGGGCTACAGCCACTACCACAGCTTTTCTACGAGGAGTGGCTACCAAAGATATTTTAGAGGCTGCTACTTGGAGCTCCGTGCATACATTTGCCAAGCATTATAATTTACCTTTATACTCCAGATCCCGAGCAGGTTTTGCCACTGCTGTTTTGCAAGGGATCTTAACTACACCATAATCTTTTTTTCTCCTCCTGCCCCAGTTTGGCTATGGTATTCTACCCATTTGTAAGGACTGCAGATGCATCCTTGAAGGACATAGTACAGTTTTGTACCTACCATAAATGTAGATGTCCGATAGGCATGCATCTGCAGTCAGGATTACCCACCCTCCTTCCCCTCTGTGGTACTCCTAGGGTATTTGCCCATCTTGTAGCTAGCTGGGGGAATCTATTATGATGTATTTGTTTGTATATATGTACATACATGCTTATTTTTTGTTTGCTCTCTACTATTTGGAACCCTTTGCATTTATCCAAATTTAGCCTTCCTAGAGGGCACCTGGCATCTGGGGCAAGAAACACTGAGGAAAATGGCGTCGGCTGATGCCTTTATACCCGAAGAACTGCAGCTATGACGTCGGGTGAAGTGCGACACCAGCCGAGGCCAGACCCAGACTTTGGAATCCGGCCGACCGAAGGGCTGCCTGACGACAGGACAACCCATTTGTAAGGACTGCAGATGCATGCCTATCGGACATCTGCATTCATGATAGGTGCAAAACTGTACTTTCTTTACACTTCCCTTTGCGAATACCCTGGGCACAGTAGATGAGCCAAAGTGCCTAGCTCTAGTCATTGCATTTTGCAGGCAAAGAACTATTCAGATGTACCCATACCTGGACGACTGTCTAATTCGGGCAGAAAGCTTGGACATGCTACTAAATCTGGTATTTGTAAAACTGCTAACCTCACTGGGGTATACCATAAATGAAAAGAAATCTCATCTAATACCCTGCCAACAAATTGTATTCCTGGGAGCAAGCTTGAACCCATCTTCCCAGATGGCTTACCTCACACCAGAGAAATAAGTTTGTCAGCCTACTTCAAACTACTGGCCACAAAGACCCAGCTTATCTGCAAGGTAAATCCTGCAAGCCCTGGGGTTAATGGCCTCTTGCATTCTACTAATTCCATGTGCAAGACTGCATATGAGGAAACTACAATGGTAACTAAAAAGCCTATGGTGTCAACATTCTCCGGGCCTGGAATCAAGGATTCCTATCATTCCTTGTTTAAAGACAGCGTTCCTTGGGTGGGCAGAGGCCTACTTCCACAACAAGGGACTGCCTATCACTCTACCCCCCAAACCCTAACAGACTCATCAGACTATGCATGGGGGGGGGGGCGCTTGCTTGGCAGGGCAGTGCATTCAGGGCAAATGGAGCCAGAGTCAAATGCACCTGCATATCAATCAAAAAGAAATGTTAGTTGTACAGAATTCCTTGACTGCCTTCAAGGACCACGTTCTTCCAGGACATTTTATTGGCAAAGAATGACACCATCCCTGTTATGTGGTACATAAGCAGGGGGGAGCCCCCTCGTATCCTCTGCAGACTAGCCATCGCTCTGTGGAACACAGCCTTAAGCTACCAAGTGCACCAACAAGCTCAATTCCTGCCAGGCAAGCTAAATTCACTGGCAGTAAATACAAAAACCACAAACTCCTCCACATGACTCTCCCAAATACAACACAACTCTGACCACAAATGGAAAAATCTTTCACAGACTGTGAAAAAGAAGAAAACGATCAGGGAAACAAGATATCTTTCTTCTCCAGCGCCTCGGTGTTACCACCTTTCAAGAGTATAAACACTTGCATATAAAAAAGCAAATATATATATATATATATATATATATATATATATATATAACAATTAATAAATTCTTAATTATATAATTATTCAATTAAACACCATTTAAAAGCTTAAAGCAAACATTTCCAATTTAATTCACTATTAAGACCTATAGGTACCATAGTTTTACATTTCAAAATAAAAATACATTCTTTATACAATTTATATTTCCAAACGTTTTCATCACCATATAAACACTTAACCCTTTCTAAAACAGTTCCTTTTAATAAAGAATCACCTTCATGACATGCATTAAAATGTGTTGTTATAGTCTTATTTTCTCATGTCCCTAATATGTTCCGTTAATGTGATGCGAAATACTCTTTTTGTTTCACCAATGTAGTACAGTCCGCATGGACAACGAAGTGCATATCTAACCCCCTTACATCTGCATGTAAAAACTTCTCTTAGGGCGTTTGATAATATCAATGGGATTAAATTTGTCCTAACAGTGTTTTTGCAAATACTGCACCTGTTACAACGCCTAGTACAAAAATTATCTAAAGTTCTCGGCACATTGGCCTGAGGCATCAAAAATCTCCCGTGTACTACCATATCCTTTAGGTTCCTACCCCTTTTATAAGAAAAAAGGGGTTTCTTGGAAGAATATTTACTTAAGATCTGTCATCTGTTAAAAATTTCCAATAGTACTCTATAATATCCCTAATTTCTTCGCTCTTTACATTAAAAGTACCAGGCGGACTTTCAGCAAGATTGAAGGTATGGGCAACAATCTAATAAAAGATTCAAGCAGTAGTGATTGTAATATACCAAGTTTAGTTTTGAATTTGTCGAACTGCACCTTAACTATGGAGCAATTGTCAGTTTTAGCCCTAGGGCTTAAATTTGTTCAGACTGTTTTTTACCAAGAGATTATGTGGTTAAACAAGATGTTTAAATTCCTTAGAAAGGTTCACCTAAAATATTTTTTAAAGGCTTTCAAAATTCTTGTTTGGAGTCTAATTCTCCTTTTGCATGAGAGTCTTGAGGATAGTTTTTTCTTGTGAAGAATTTTTGAATGATTATGATACAAATGGCTGTATTAACATGTGCGACAGAATAGATATTTCTTATGTCCCTACATCCAATAAGTTTATACCACCCTTCATTAACCAACGTATTATACAGTTTGGTTCGAGGATAGGGTCTGGATGTGAAAATATTTGTATTAATATAATGTCAAGAAGGTATGAGGTGTCTTATAATTTAACATCCAGGGAATGGTACGCTTTAAAAGAATTAAGCGGTAGGAATGATATTGTCATTAAGCCTTTGGATAAGGGTAATACAATTGTTGTGATGAATGTTATGCAGTATTATCGGATGTGTATGGACCATTTGGACAACAATGAGGTTTATGAAAGGAGTGATAAGAAATTCAATAAGGCCCTAATAGAATTTGGGTCTTTGTAGGATAGAAGTGTTAGATTAGGATTTTTTTCGGAAAAGGATGTTAAAGATTGTTCAATGAAAGAAGTGAAATAGCTGTTTTTTTCTTTTTGCCGAAGGTTCATAAGGACACTGTCAATCCCCCGGGTAGACCTATTATTTCTGCATGTAATTTCTATATAATGTCGGTCTAGTACTGCATAAGGTTTTGTTACCTTTATGTTATTAAATCTCCAGTTTATATTCAAGACAGTGTGGATTTTTTGAATAAAATTTCTTGCTGTAAAATGGAATAAAGACATGTATTGGCTTTAGTTGATGTAAAAAGCTTATATACTTCCATCAAACATAAGGATGGTTTGGAAGTGATAAAATTTTTTTCTGAAGGATAGCCCTTTCACCAAATTTGTTTTGGATATGATTGATTTTGTTTAAAAAATTATTTTTATTTTAATGAGATTATATAGGCAAAAACAAGGGACGGCAATGGGGGCTGCTTTTGCCCCCATGTATGCAAATCTTTTTGTCCTATTTTGAAAAAAGATTTTTATTTAATTTAGAGTTTATGAAACAATGTACAGTTTTATTTTCGTTATATAGACTATTTAATTTTTATTTGACGGTGGAATAGAATTGGTTAAATTTATGTTGGATTTACATAAAAATCCCTTTGGTCTGTCCTTTGGTTTACAGAAAGGTAACAAGGTGATTTTTCTGGACCTTATTTTAGAAGGTACGGAACAAGGGAATATTTTTTTTTCAACATACATAGGAAGTTTTTGGATGGCAACCAATATCTTCATGCCTCTAGTTGCCATCCTAACCATGTTGTGGAAGCCCTACCTTATGGGGAATTGGCACTAGTTTCAAAATTATGTAATGTTCTTAGTAACTTGGAGAAAGAATGGAAAATAACATGTGATATGTTTTTACAGAGGGGGTATGATATGATCCAAATACGTTGACACAGGCACTTAATAGGGTGAGGAAAGAAAAGGGTTTAGTAATGAATAACTTCCAGAATAAAAGACATAATTTTTATTCCAAATGTACATCTGAAGTGAGGGACAAGGAAATAAATTTTGTTTCCACTTTTAATGTAAAGAGCAAAGAAATTAGGGATGATATAGAGTACTATTGGAAATTTTTAACAGATCTTTAGTAAATATTCTTCCAAGGAAACCCCTTTTTTCTTATAAAAGGGGTAGGAACCTAAAGGATATGGTAGTACACGGGAGATTTTTGATGCCTCAGGCCAATGTGCCGAGAACTTTAGATAATTTTGGTACTAGGTGTTGTAACAGGTGCAGTATTTGCAAAAACATTGTTAGGGCGTTTGATAATATCAGTGGGATTAAATTTGTCCCAAGAGAAGTTTTTACATGCAGAAGTAAGGGGGTTAGATATGCACTTAGTTGTCCATGCGGACTGTATTACATCGGTGAAACAAAGAGAATTTCGCATCACATTAACGGAGCATATTAGGGACATGAGAGAAAATAAGACTATTGCAACACATTTTAATGCATGTCATTAAGGTGATGTTTCTTTATTAAAAGGAACTGTTTTAGAAAGGGTTAAGTGTTTTATATGGTGATGAAAACATTTGGAAATAGAACATGTTTTGTTTATAGGTTCATAGGTTGGTACTAGGCTATCAGCCCTAGGGCCTATACAAGCCTAGCCATAACAATTCCCTGGCTATTTCTTCCCACATTCTTTACTTTATTGCATAAAGAAAGTATTTTTATTTAGAAATGTAAAACTATGGTACCTGTAGGTCTTAATAGTGAATTAAATTGGAAATGTTTGCTTTAAGCTTTTAATGGTGTTTAATTGAATAATTATATAATTAAGAAGAATTTATTAATTGTTTCATCTATATATATGTTTGCTTTTTTATATGCAAGTGTTTATACTCTTGAAAGGTGGTAACACCGAGGCGCTGGAGAAGAAAGATATCTTGTTTCCCTGATTGTTTTCTTCTTTTTCACAGTCGGTGAAAGATTTTTCCATTTGTGGTCAGAGTTCATAGGTAGGTACTAGGCTATCGGCCCTAGGGCCCATACAAGCCTAGCCAAAAAATGTACCCTGGCTTTCGCCACCTAAGAAAATTATTTTCCTATGCCCCTGTTGAGCAGAGCCACAGAAGTGATCCCCGGGGTGAATTTCCCATCCAATCATCAAGATTTTTCTTGAGTGCTAATGAGCTCTGTTTGACATAGGTAGTCTGTTCCAGAGTATGGGAAGTCTCTGGGAGAGGAATCTATCCCTCCAGCATGTTCTGTTTATTGTGGTGACAAGGTTAAGGTCCCTAGAGTGTGCAACTCGGAGGGATTGGGATTTCTTTAAGTGGAGCACGTCCAACAGCTCTGGGTTTGACATAGCTTTGTATGTTAGGCAGAGATCGCCCCTGAGTAGGCGATATGCGATGGAGTAAAGCTGTAGTTTTTTGAGACTGTCTGCATAGGGCATCTGTTTGAGGCCAATAATCCTCTTTGTGAGGTATTTCTGTGGTCTTTCCAGTTGTAGATGTCTTGAGGTACATACCAAAAGGGGCATTGTACTCTATAATGGGTTTTATTTGGACAGGACTAAGCCTCTCAAAAAAAACTGAACTGCTGTTTGGCTTTGCTGAAGGGGCAGAGGGGAAGGGCCATTTCAAAGTGGCTAGGCCATTGCATTCATTTCTGCTATAAACACCATGGAAAACCTACCCCACAGGGGATAAAATCACTTTCCACCGGAGCTGCATCTACCTCTACAGCCTTTCTCCGAGGTGTCCCTACCAGGGACATCTTAGAAGCTACTACCTGGAGCTCTGTACATACCTTCACCAAGCAATACTACTTGCCTATTTTGTCTAAATCCAGAGCTGGTTTTGCCACTGCAGTCTTGCAGGGCTTAATAGCTGGTCCTAATGCTCTCTAACTGCCTCCTTCCTACCTTAGCTTTGGGAAGCTATCCAAATGTAATGACCAACAGTGAAACACTAAGAACATAGTACAGTTGTGTACACTAGCCATAAATGCAGATGTTGGTGTTTTCACTGTTGCAGTACTGGTTACCCTTCCTCCAGCCCCCTGACTTGTCTTTGCTATACCTTTCTTCTTTAGTGTATTTCTACTTTCCGGTGTATTTGCTTTTTGTTGGAGGTGTAACCTTACATAAAATTGCTTCCCATTTTGGGGGCACCTGACATCTGGGGCAAGAAAAACTGTAATGGCTGCATGCTTTATACCCCTGACGACCTGACATCATGGAAAGACAGCAAACCGATGCAGGTATCCAAGACTTTGATATTCAGGCTGGCTGAGGGCTACCTGCAGGCAGATAACCTAAATGTAATGACTGCAACAGTGAATATACTCCAACATCTACATTTATGGTAAGTGTACACAGTTGTACTTTCTAGAGCTTGGGGATCCTCTCTGCCACATTTCTCACCATCATGTCTTGTGTCACAAGCAAAATTTAAATCCTTGGACGTAGTGGTTCTGATGCTGTTTAGCAGACGTGCAAAAGGTCCATTAGAGCTGAATCGGAGGATGTCTTGTATGCCATGGATAGATCTCTAACCTCTAGGAGGCAGGCAAGACTTTAAGGCAATCTGTATAGGACCATGTGGTTATGCCCTGGATTCTTCTGGTAAGTACCCTTTGTGGGCATGTCTGGTCAGGTACATGCAGAAGGAGTCATTGTACTCTATGGGTATAGGGGTGCAGTAGTGACAGTTTTTTTTAGATCTGGATGCCATCCCCATAAGTTGGGTGACATAGAATGATTTTTTTTTTTTACTACCTTGGCAACATGTTTTGTCAAAGGCCAGATTATGATGTGCATATGTAGTCTTGTGTTTCCAGATTCTGGACCATTTATTTCAGCTCTTTGGGGTGTCTTAAAGATTGTGTCATTTGCCTGGGCAGCAGTATTACCAAATGGTGCCATAAGCATTTCTTGGCATTGAGTTTGACTTTGGCACTAGTTATTTGTCTATGTTGGAACCTTTTGCAAGATGTTTATGTTGGGGGTAAGGTGTCTAGGATGGCTCTCAGTTTGCAGTAAACTGTGAAATTGGTCATTCAAAGGCTCTTAAACTTTGCTTATTAACAGTCAGTGCCACAAGAGAACTTGTAAGTGACTTTGGTGTTATACCTTGAAAGGAAATGGGGGCCATTTATTCATAGGTGTTGTAAAAGGGAGGGAGGACAAGCCTGTCTTTAAATGGCTTACTGTTGCCATAACGAGGCCCTATTGGGGCATATGAGAGCCCCCCCCCCCCCTACAAGATCTACAGTAACCAAGTAGCTGCTTCCTAGATAACCTGAGTGCTAACCCCTCTAAGGAAGGCAATAATGGTTATCTTTTAACACTTTCCTGCAGTATAACCTGGACATTCTTATCAGATTTAGGACAGTTTCCCACCGCCATCTAAAAGGAACTGCTTCAAAGCAGTCCACTGTTCCACAAGTTCTGGGACTCTTTCCAGACTCTCACTAGTGTAGCAGGTAGCACTACTGCTGTTATAGAACAGATGCGTCATAACTCTTCACAGCTGTAGAAGGGCTAGACTAGTGACGTCTTCCCGTCTCCCACATGTTCCTTCATGTAAACATGCTGGGTACTAACGGTTTCTGCGGTTTGCTTGGTTGGGGGTGTATTTTTGGATGGGTTGTTTTTTTTTTTTTATTCCAGCTGAGACCCCATGACTAAAGTAAAGTGTTGTAGGAGGATATCCCTCTTGTACCCATAGATTGATGTTCTTCGTGTTTCACTGTTGCAGTCATAACTATAAAGGTGATCCTGCCGGCAGGCAGCCCGAGGTCGGCCAGAATTCCAAAGTCTGGGTCCGGCGTCTGCTGTACCAGCAAGTACCCTGACGTCAGAACACAGAGGTATAAAGCTGACAGCCGACGCCATCTTCTCCAGTCTTTCTTGCAGTGCGGTGGAAAGCAGCTCGCAAGTTGTTGGTTGGCAGATTCCTGGACAACGTGCTCTGCTTGTCGGCTTGAGAAGAGAAGTCGTAGTCTTCGGACCAAGTACCCCGTTGGGGAAACTTTTTTCTTGCTCCTCCGATGTCAGAAAAAGTTAATTGTATATCGTGTGGAAAACAAATACCTCATAAAGATTTCCACTCTTAATGTCTTCCTTGCTTAGGCCCTGACCACGACGTTTCTTGCTGTCGGTTTTGTGCCAGGTTTAATTCTTGTACTATTAAGCATAGGTACGATTGGGCCTTGAATTATTTCGGTAGACAGTTCAATTACAGGATGTCGTCAGATACTTTACAGACAACCGGAATTCACAAAAAGCGCAAGGACAGGGATAGGCCTTCGAGGTCCAAACAGGATTCTATGCAGCCGGAGCCAGCTTCGGGTTCGGCTGTCGTCAGTGAGGCACTTTTGCAGCCCCTGTCAGCCACTTCGGAACCAATGGCCGACACTGACTCCCATGGGGAGCCAACTAGGCCCAGTATTTTATCTGCTGCAGGACCTTCGGACATCGCTCCTTCAGATGGGTCCGGAACTGCTGTGCAGGTACCGGCTTCTGAAGGGGTTTTCAGGCCTTCTCATATCACTGTTACTACAAAGACAAAGGCAAAGTCAAAGACTCCTGTTAAGCCAAGGATTTCTTCTCAAGCTTCTTCGGATTCAGCTCCAAAGACCCAAAAACAATTAAGGATGGTTGAAGATTTGCTTACTATGATTAGGGGTTCTCACCCCCCTCCTGAAAAAAGGCCTAGACAGGATATTCCTTATGATTCCTCTGATCAGGCTTCTGTGTCTTCAGTCTCTTCCTTTGAACAGGATTACTCTTTTCCTCCTTATGAGGATTCTGATGCAGAGGACTCTATTCCCTCTACTTCTCCCCCTGAAGATTTTTCTTTTGGGGAAACCTTGCATGAGATGAGAGCATTTTCATTGGGAAGGTCAGGATTATTCTGCTTCCAAGAAGAGACTTAGGGAATTTCTCCTACTCCCACAACACAGACCTTTGGCTATTCCTCCTGTTCTTGATGTGGATGGTGCTTTCTCTGAAGCTAACCTGAATCCTGACTCTTAGCTGCCTGCTCCTTCTAAGCCGGATAGATTTTATAGAGTCCCTGATTCCCATCAATTTTTGTTAAAGAACCCTTCTGCAGATCCTGAAACTATTTCTCAGGGTTCCAAGGCTGCTAAGGCCGCTTCAGCTAAAAATCCTATTCCCTCTGAAAAGGATTCTCGTGCCTTGGACAGATGGGGCAAAAAGGTGTATACTTCTGCTACTCTTTCTATTAGAGCTTTAAATTGCCAGTTTCATATGTTTATCAGCAATTTCTTTTGTCTGTTTTAAAACAAAAACTTTCTACCTTTCCTGCATGTGCAGAGGACAAGGAATTACAGGATGTATTGCATGCAACTGAACAAGTTAGCAAACATAGTTTACATTGTGGTTTTGATGCCTTGGAGGCTTCTTGTAGGGCCGCAGCCTCTGGTGCTGTTATCAGGAGACATGCTTGACTTCGAGAGCAGAATTTGCCTGAGCAAGTTAAGGCTAAATTGTTAATGCCCCTGTTCAGCATGATGTTCTGTTTGGATCTAAAGCTGAGGAGGTTATTAAAAAGATGGAGGATAAGGCGAAATCTATGCAGACTGTTAAAGATTTCTTACAAGTTCAGCCTCCTAGATTTACTAGAAATTGGCCCTCCAAAAATTGGTCCTTTCCCACGTCTGACAGGCCTCAAAGGGGAAGATATAGACGCTCCAGAGGTCGGGCTCAGGCCTCTTACAGGTCCAGACAATTGTCTGCTTCATCCCCTAGAAGGGGAGAAGACTGATCTCAATCACAAAGGAAGCAGACCCAATGACTCTCTGTTGGGCTGCAGGTCCTCATTTCCTGGAAGCCCCCCTCGGAGGAAAACTTTCTCTCTTCTACCAAAATTGGACTCTTATTACCCAAGACAAATGGGTTTTGGACGTGATTTTAAGAGGTTACAAATTCCACTTTCACACTCTGCCAAGGTCTATTGGTTGGCCGGATCTGCCAAAACATCAATGGTCAGAGGCCTTAAATCAAGTGGACGCTCTATTGGCCATGAGAGCCATAGAACCTGTTCCACTTTCACAGATGGGAAAAGGTTTTTACTCAAGACTATTTCTGGTCCCAAGAAAACAAAGCTCATGGAGACCTATTCTGGACCTTTCAGTATTAAACACCTTTCTGGAAATTCCAAAATTCAAGATGCTTACTCTACAACAACTTCTTCCAATGCTCTCCCAGGATGCTTGGATGGTGACATTGGACTTAAAGGAAGCCTACTTACACATTCCCATCAGGCAGGAACGCAGAAAATACCTCAGATTCAAGACAGGTTCGAGGCACTTTCAATTCTCTGTACTGCCCTTTGGTTTATCTACTGCGCCCAGAGTCTTTACCAAGTGTCTGGCTCCAGTAGTAGCTTATTGCAGACTCCAGGGGATTCAGATTTGCCCCTATCTGGACGACTGCCTTATTCAGGTGGACAGCAAAGACCTTTTACTTAAACATCTGGATTTTGTTCAACGTCTTCTACTACTCGGATTTTCAGTGAACACAAAAAAGTCACATTTGATCCCTTCTCAGCAAATGATTTTTTTGGGAGCTCTTCTAAACACAAGCTTGCAAAGGGCCTTCCTCACTCCAGAAAAACAATTACAGCTGGCCTCAATTTTCAAAACCTTGGCAACTTTACCTCGGCTCACTGCAAGGAAATTCCTGCAGGCTTTGGGCTACATGGCTTCTTGCATCCTGTTGATTCCAAATGCAAGGCTTCATATGAGAACTTCAATGGTACCTAAAGAGTGTATGGTCTCAGCATTGCCACAGTCTAGACACAATGATTCCACTGATTCCCTGCCTCCAACATAAGCTCCTTTGGTGGTCCAGGGCTTGTGCTTTGAACGAAGGGAATCCCTTCTGTCTGCCTCAACCTTCTCAGATCATAACCACGGACGCTTCGGATTATGCTTGGGGAGCTCACTTTCTAGACATTGGCCAGCAGGGCTCTTGGACAAAGAAGCAACTACTCTGGCACATCAACTTGAAGGAAATGTTGGCAGTCCAAAATGCTCTTCTAGCATTCCCGACTCTTTTGAAACCAGGACCTCTTCTGATTCGTACAGACAATACCACAGTCATGTGGTACATAAACAAGCAAGGGGGCTTACCCCCTTTGCAGACTAGCCATGAATTTATGGGACACGGCTCTAAATCTGAATCTGCATCTTCAAGCTCAGTTCATTCCAGGAAATCAGAACCTCTTAGCAGACAGCCTAAGCAGAAATCTTTTGGATCCTCACGAATGGATGTTGGACCCCAACTTATTCAGCAGGATAACTGCAGTTTGGGGTTGTCCTCAGATCTGTTTGCATCCCATCTCAATCATCAGTTGCCTCTTTTGCACCAGGTCCTTCCACACAACGATGCCCTGTCATTCAGCTGGAGGAATCTTTCGGGATATGCCTTCCCTCCTCTTCCTCTTCTGCCTCGGGTGTTACTGAAAATAAAACAGGACAAACCCAAGACTATCATTTTGATAGCTCCAAATTGGCCTCGGCAGTTTTGGTATCCAACCTTAAAACACCTATTCTTGGAACCTCCTTGGATTCTTCCTCTGATCCCTTCTCTTCTGTCCTAGCATCAGGGTCAGATGCAACACTCTCAAATCAAGACTCTCTGCCTAGCAGCTTGGCTCTTCAAGGGCCTTTGATTCCTTCTCTTCCCAAACAAGTTTTGGATGTTCTTTTAGAAGCTAGGCGGCCTAGCACTAGAAAATATTATGCTTCAAAATAGAAAAGATTTTGTATTTGGATGCAGGATCGAGGTTTTGATCCTCTTTTGCCTAATATTTCCTCCATTTTACTTTACCTCTCAGACCTTCTGCTTAAAGGCTTTTCCTTTTCCTCCATCAAAATTCATGCTTCTGCTATCTCGGCTCATTTTATTCCTCCCATTTTCTCTCACCAGCTGGTGAGACAATTTTTGAGAGGAGCTAAGAATTTAAGACCTCCCAGAACTCCTCCTGTTCCTGCTTTGGATCTTAATTATGTCTGAGAAACTTACTTTGCCTCCTTTTGAGCCTGCTGCGGCTTCGGATATCAAGTTCTTATCCTGGAAGACAGCTATCTTATTGGCATTGACTTCTGCTAGAAGGGTTTCAGAGTTGCAAGCTCTCATGGCTGTGGAACCATACATTATCTTCCACCAAGACAGAGTTTCCTTGAGGACAAATCCTACATTTATGCCTAAGGTGATTTCTAAAGTGGCTCTAAATCAGACTATTCACCTTCCTACCTTTTTTCCAAATCCTCAAAATAAAGGGGAAAGGATCTTACATTCATTGGACGTACACAGGCAACTACAGATTTTCTGAAATCTTTAGTCTTGTCCAGGTAAAATCGATCAATTGCTTATCTCTTATGCCTCCAGTTCTCTAGGTAAGGCTATTTGTAAACCATTTCCAAATGGATTGCTCATAGAATAAGGTTTCGTTACTCTCACTATGGGAAACAGATTCCAGGTACTGTTAGAAGTCATTCTACTAGAGCAGCTGCCACTTCAGCAGCTTTTCTCAGAGGAGTTCCTACCAAGGACATTTTGGAAGCTGCCACTTGGAGTTCAGTGCATACTTTCTCTAAGCACTATAATCTCCCTTTGTATTCTAAGTCTAGGGCAGGCTTTGCCTCTGCTGTTTTGCAGGGTCTTCTAGCTGCCCCTTCTGCATAACCTCCTCCCTCATTCACAGCTTTGGGATTCTACCCTACAGTTATGACTGCAACAGTGAAACACTAAGAACATAGTACAGTTGTGTACACCTACCATAAATGTAGATGTTAGTGTCTTCACTGTTGCAGTCGGTGTTTCCCTCCCACCAGTCCCCTCTAATTTTTGCTTGTTTTCTCTTCCACTTCTTTTGTGGTGTATTTGTGTTCCTTTTTAGACACCTTTTGGTTTGTTTATTGGGGGCTTCTGACATCTGGGGCAAGAAAGGCTGGAGAAGATGGCGTCGGCTGTCAGCTTTATACCTCTGCGTTCTGATGTCGGGGTACTTGCTGGTACAGCCGACGCCGGACCCAGACTTTGGAATTCTGGCCGACCTCGGGCTGCCTGCCGGCAGGATCACCCCTACAGTTATGACTGCAACAGTGAAGACACTCTAACATCTACATTTATGGTAGGTGTACACAACTGTACTTTTCCTCCTACCTGGATGTCAGATCTGCCATGAAATCAAAGTGGGAAAAGCTATGGAAACCAGGTTGGATACAAGACATTTCATGGCAGAAGTCCCATGTTTTATCACACTGCAGCAGTGAACCTACTAAAACGTCTGCAGTTATGCAAGTTCCTACATGACTGTACTTTCATATCTGTCAGACTAGGCTGGTAGTTAAAGGCTTAAAGCTTTTTGTCCCACTGCTTTCCTTGTAAATGGGCCATTAAGACTTTTGTGAGCAAGAATTTTGTCTTTCGGCTTTTCCCGGTTAGGGGTCGCCACAGCAGAACTCTGGTCCGCTAATGATTGGTAGTGGATTTTTGCGTACCGGTTTACCAGCCCTGACGCACAACCTTCAACGAAGGCACACCCCATTCACGTATGCTTCCATACAGAAGACACTTTAGCTGAGAATTGAACGGGACGACGTCTTGCTGTGAGGCGACAACGCTACCACAGCACCGATTTGACATAATTGAAAAAAAGGTTGCTAAATGTGTCTGCCTTATGTAATGGCTATATCCATGAGTCTATAGATTAGACTCTCAGGAGGTAAAATACAAGTATCTTCAGGGTTTTGTTTTTGCACAAGGATAACATTTCATATTGTGTAGTTAGGAAGGCAGTGGACTGTGGGTGGTTACTGGACAGTAAACACCATGTCAGCACGCTTTTATTGCGAAACTGGTAGAAAACCACTCCAGTGCTTTCACTGATTTAATTATTGGTATGTTGTTTGTAGGCTTTGTTGTGAAGGTGTACCCTTGCTCTTCCGGTAACCAGGGGATAGTAAAGGAAGGAAGGTCGAGTGCAGAAGGTAATCTTAGAGTACAATTTTCCATGCTGTCATGTACCTTGCTGCTGTCTGACCACAAGACTTGTAATGTTTGTACAGTAGTGACTGGTCAAGTAGTTTGTAGTAAGGATTCACAGGTTACGTAGGATTAATTCCAGTGTTATGTCTTTACACGGTCAAGGACTTTTGTGGCATCCGTGAACCTGTGCTATTGGGCAGTAAAACTTGGCAAGTTTGCAGCACATTGAGCTAGATTTGTTTTGCACCTTGTTTGCAGTCTGTGTATTCCTGTTAAAATTGGTTTAAGTATTAGTTTAGATGTTAAAGATGATATTGGAAATGAGAACAGGAGATGCATGCTTCGCTTCTGACAGTGCTGCTGTTTGTGTGCAGTCAGCAAATTTTATCCATAAATGGTCTCTCTCACGCGAACATGCACACCACAAGAGGGTACCTTTTGGTGCTAATTTGTGACCGTTTTGTTTTTCAAAAATTTTCTTTTGATTACATAATATAAATATTAATATAAAGTGCTTTGGTTCTTAGGTCGAATCTTTCATACTCGACCAGGAGGATCTGGATAATCCAGTACTTAAAACTGCTTCTGAGTTGTTTCTGTCAAGTACCGCTGAAGGAGCAGATCTAAGAGCTGTGGACCCAGAAACACAAGCAAGATTAGAAGCTTTACTTGAAGCTGCAGGTATGCCTTTAAATTTGTGTTGCTGTTCATTTGGCAGCTTGATTTGCATGCATCTTACTGTGACTGCATAAGTAATCGATTTATTGGTATGCGAGTTTGCCTTTTCAAAATGGGAGGGGTGTGCATTTTCTGTCTTGGTTGTCTTCATGGAGCAGTATTGAAAAGTAAAAACATGCAGTTTGGTAACTCGTCTTTTTACTGTATAGTTACTTGTATTTGGTACTGAGCATATTGAAAATGTTAGCAAACCAATCACATTTGCTGTATTAAAATGTGCTGGTTATGTAGTACTATTTGTTCTCCTGAGCAAATGTTATTCCTGAAGGTGTAGCTAAGAATCAACAGTTTTAACTCTGATCTTCCACAACATAATTGTCTTGTCCTTAGACTTTTGGAAGCAAATGGACTGAGCAAAAAACTAATTTACTGCTCCTTGGGGCATTCCTTTGTTCTGCTTTAATAGCACTGTTTTCACGGGTTTGTAGCTGTGTGTTTGTAGTGTCACCTGTTGGCGGAGGATAAGTAAATAGCTTGCAGTGCTTGTCCATTTACTGTTTGTTGCACAAACCTTTGTGGTTGAATAAAAGGATCTGTTAAGAGGTCACTGCTGTGTAACAGGATTAATGCTGTCTAGTGTTATGACCATTTAACAAGGACCGTTTTCCCAGACTAAGCACTCCAGTTTAATGTCCTTTGGTGCAAAGCCTCCATTTGATATGGGTATGCATATAAAACCAATTTTCACTTTTATGTTTATAAAGTGTTTTCTTGGCCTTCTGTATTTTCCTGTTTGTTTTCCAGACCTTGATTGGATCTAGGCACTAGCAAAATGATTTAAGGTGGAATGCTTGCCCAGTCTGTGAAGGTCTTTTAACTGTTTATGACTTGTTTGTTGTACATGGCTGGCTTGGCAGGTAAAACTTTCTTAGGCTACATTTGGATCTTGTCCTCCACTGTGCACTTCCTTTTTACTGATAAATACGTTTTGTTTGGGTCCTGATTACCTCCGGCTGCATTTATTTAAGAAAAATTACCTTTGTCTACTTGAGTGTGGGCATAGGTCTGAGACCTTTCTTTTTTATCCATTTACAGAAAAATAGTTTATTGCTTTACACACTGTGCTGGGGGGGGGGGGGGGTTGGGTTCTGCCCTTTGTGGTTGGGTATTATGCAGTCCAGAGGGTTCCTGTTTAGGCCTCCCTCTGGATTTTTAGTTGGCATCCCTGTTTTACTTTTTCCCTTTTATCCTGGGCCCTTGCGCCTTCCTTGGCCACTCTTTGAACACACTTGTTCCCTGGTGAGAATGTGACGACCAACTTGTTCGCTGGAAAAGAAGTAATTTCAAAAAGGAAGGGGGGGGGGGGATCCCTGTACTGGGAGATCTCTGGACTCCAGTGTAAATTTATTGACTGAGCACATGCAGCATGCTTTCCTTCATCTTGGGCAAAGAGGTTAAGACTTGTTCCTCTGTTCTCCACCAGCCCTCAACAGGTGCCTGGTTTAGTAATTTAACTCTGGTCACCCAGGTCTGTCGGTCTCTGTCGGTCTCTGTCGGTCTCTGTCGGTCTCTGTCGGTCTCTGTCGGTCTCTGTCGGTCTCTGTCGGTCTCTGTCGGTCTCTGTCGGTCTCTGTCGGTCTCTGTCGGTCTCTGTCGGTCTCTGTCGGTCTCTGTCGGTCTCTGTCGGTCTGTCAAAATTCAGAGAAGCACTTCAAACAACAAAACAGGTTTGAAACCCAGGAGACTTCTCTCTGGTCCATCCAACTGACATACTCCTGTGTTAACACAGTTGAATAAGCAACTCACCGGTCTTAACTTCACCTCTTAACTCCCTCATTGTCTCATTCATCAGACATTTCTAACAAAATAGGACAAATTGCCGTACTGTTTAGAAACAATTGCCAAATGTATTCCCTCAGTAACTCTAAAGGTAGTCTGTCCTTGACCTAATTGCCCCTAGACCCTAAAAAGGGAGTAACACAGCATGAAGGAACAAACTTAGTCTTCTGGTCCACCATCCTTTCATTAGATGATCCAAATACCAGAAGTACAAGTTAGCCTTCTATAAAAAGTTTTTCCCAGCGTCACTAGTTTTTTACAAAAACAAAAATGGCATTTCTTGGAATTCCAAATATTTAAGTACTTGTGTCATTGTACAACTGGAAAAAGCATCTGTCCATAGAAAATGAGCTATGCATTTAACTTACAAACCTACCCCAAAAAGGCAGAATATAGACCAGCTTCTTTCAAAAACACTCCTGCAACAAAAAAATTCTGGAATCTCATTACCCGCCTCCAGAGGACCGTTCCAACAAAAGGTTGCATTTGAATCCATCACATCAGTTCCCTCCCTCTAAGAAATCTCCACCTTCCCTGACAGCCCCTCATACCCCCACCCCAAAAGTAAAGATGACGTTACTTAAGTGACTGAACAAATTCCCTCAGATTCTTCTCCAGGAGCAGTCATTCTATTACCCTGGTTCATGATTCTCTGCAGGGAACAGTTTTTCCACTTCGCATTGCGTCGTAAAGAAGCAACGTTTAATGGGAGGGGGGAGCATTTGAATATCAAAGGACGTCATTTATTCATTCATTCTTATATCCTATCCTAGGGAAAACTGGAAAGTTTTTTTTTAAAGTAGTTACGGTAAAATCATTCTTTCTCAACCTTATGGATTGTGGTCTGGACAGATCATAACAGTTCTGTCAACACGAAATAGCCGTTTGTATAGGATGTTTCATGGAGGCTGTCTTCATGGACGCTACTGAAGCATTTGACTTGGATCACTCAGTGCTCTGTACTAGTTTATTGACTGGGGTGCAGTGCACATCTATGTGGCCCACTTGCTCTGTACTCGTTTGACTGACGGGGGTGCAGTGCACATCTATGTGCTGCACTTGCAGGTTCAGCCCAGGGTTTACATTTTGATAGGTTAAAAAAAAGGTGATGTAACAAGCAGGCTACACTGTAATTTACGTCAAAATAATATATACATTTCAAAGATGTACTGTACAACACCTTAAATTATTTAAGACCTTGGCAAGCATACTTTAAAGGAAAACCAGCCATATTAAAATGTTCAGTTGGGTACATTGTACATCACATGTATGGTATAGCTGTCTGTCTAACCATACAGAAGTAGCTCAAATTCCTGCTTTCTCTAAAGCCCCATTTTTCTAAATAGTTTGTTTTATCACTTTCCTCTTCAGGAAAGTTATTTTAGCGCTAGGAGATGTGTTTTTAATGCATTGTGGCAGCACTGCATTACACTTTTTAAACAGGAGCATTTTCTCTTGTCAGTTTAAAAGTTGTATAAAGTAAGACCACCATTTTTGGGAGGAGAAGTTGCTAATGGCAAAGAGTATTTAAAATGCGTTTTACTGTGTGTTCCTGCGAAAAAGTGATTTTAAAGACTTGGTTTTTACCTGCATTTGTTGCTAGTCTTCCTATGGAAAGGGGCACTATTTTCAGCTTTACCATGAAATAAATTGTTCTACAGTCTGTCCTTCCAGTTACAAAAAGTTAGCAAACAGCCTTTGCCACTAAAGCAGAAAAAACAGTTTGAATAAAATGCAGGTAAACAGACATTTAAGAAGAAATGGCAAGGGGGTTCCTAAAAGGAGCCTCGAACCTCCTAAAACCAAACACAGTCCAAAATGTGTGACTATTTAGACAACTTGCTTATCTTTGCAGAATCTTTCAAGTGTCGAATCGCTTTTGGAATTCCAGGTTGTGTAAGATCCTTCATCCAAGACAAGAAGTCTTTCTTGACTCAACACAGGATTGTTTCTGTGATGTCAACTAAACACCTTATCTGACTTTGGTCACTGCGAGGGACTACCTCAGGATTTTGGGTTGTGGCATCTGTGATTCTCAGGATACCCCTGGCAAGATTCCACATGAGAAAGTTAGTGTTGTTTGAAATCTTTGGTCCCAGCATCAATACCCCTTCTCAAATCCCAGTGCTTGGGGTTTGTCAGAAGAGAAGTCTTTTGGCGGAAAAAAACAGCTACCTGAAATCCAGGTGATCTCTTCTCCTTCCTTGCTCCAAGCCTTTCACCACAGATGCTTCAGACTTTGAGTACATTTAGGGGGAAAAAGTGCGTTTGGGAAGGTGTTTTGGTACTTGCGTATTATCGCAGCCAGATTTGGGCCCTGCCACACTCTGCAGTGGTTTCGTGAAACTAGCAATGTTAGTGTGGACAAGACTAGTGTCAAATGTCATCTATTCTGTCAGCTGGTTTAGGACTTGCCAAGAGGAATAACGGTCAAATTTCCATCCCGGGGAACATGCTCTCCCAAGCAAAGAATGAGCACTGCAGTACGGAGGGCTGCTCTCTGTCATGTGAAGGATGTGTGTATGGCAATGTTTATACATCTTCACGCTACCCTGCAATACTTTCACAAAACCAAGTATGCAGCAAACAAAACCTGATAAATCAACTTAAGAAATCTTCATGTTTTGCGTGCATGTAAGGTTCTGGGGACAGAGACGTCTTAAAAAAGAAAAGACCGTTACATGTGGAGTGTAGGAGACCTTAACTAATTATGAAGGCATTCATCCCTTCTGCTCTGAAGTAATAATAAATCTTGTAACCCACACAATATAGGGACACAACTTAAAACTTGCTGTTACACCCCTTTTAGAAATTGGAGCCCAGAGTGCATTTGGGAAGGTGTTTCTCTCTAAGATGTCAAGGACAGGCAAAAGCATGTAAATATTTAGGAGATGCTTGTCCTGCTCAGGGCACTTAAGTTTCTGAACCATCTTTTGTCAGGACATTTTCAACTAGTTAAAGTACCACAGTCATGTGGTGTACTAGTAAGCAAGGGGTAACCAGGTCAGAACACCTTTTTTTAGACTAGCATTGTTTGCTTGGGATATAGCTTCATAGCAGTGTTATGCTACAGGCATCCTACTTTCAGTGCAAAATTGTCTGCCAACAAGCTGAGCAGGACCAGGGCAAATTTTCACAAATGGAAATTTGATTGAGGGGTTTTCTAAGATTTCGTCATATGTGGGAAGATGTTAATCATGTTTCACTGTTACAGTCATCACTGTAGGGTTCTCCCTGCCGGCAGGCAGTCCTTGGTCAGCTAGAATCCCAAAGTCTGGGTCCGGCGTCTGCTGTTCAGTCATGCTCCTTTACGTCAGTGCGCTAGGAGTACAAAGCTGCCAGGCGATGCCATGTTCTCCAGTCTTTCTTGCCGTGCGGTGAAAGCAGTTCGCAAGTGCTGGTCGGCTGACTCCTGATATTTTCTCGTGCTTCAGTCCGAAGACTTGCATCTTCTCAAAGCCAAGTACCCCGTTGGGGAAACTTTTTTCTTGCTCCAGTCCGATGTCAGAAAAAGTTAATTGCATTTCTTGTGGGAAGCAAATACCTCATAAGGATTTCCATTCTTACTGTATTCCTTGTTTAGGCCCTGACCATGACGTAGCTTGTGCTAGATTTAACCAACATACGATTAAGCGAAGATACGATTTTGTTTTTCACTACTTTGGTAGGCGATTTTAATACTACCGGAGTTCACAAACGACGCAAGGATAAGGACAGGCCTCCGAGGTCCAAATCGGACTACATTTTACAAACAGAGCCAGCTACAGGTTTGTCAGTCAGTGAGGCGCTTTCACAGCCCCTGTCGTCGGCCATTTCAGAACAGATTGCCAAAATGGACTCCCACGAGGAGCCAACTAGGCCTTTGAGCACTCCAGTTGCAGGACCTTTGGACAATGCTCCCTCGGATGGGTCCAGAGCTGCTGTGCAGGTACTGGGTTCCGAGGGGGTTTTCAGGCCTACACAGCTTCTGATAAAGGCAAAGCCAAAGAAAGGCAAAGACTCCTAAATCTAAGACACCAGCCCAGGTCTGTTCTGATCCGGGACCCAAATCTCAAACAGCTACTTAAAATGGTGGAGGGCTTACTAACCATGATTAGGGGTTCACATCCCCTTCCAGACAAAAGGCCAAGGCAAGAGTTGGATTATGAATCTTCTGATCAGGCATCTGTTTCTTCAGTGTCTTCCTCTGAACAGGAATATACTTTCCCTCCTTTTGAGGATTCTGATGCTGAGGAATCCATTCCTTCAGCCTCTCCCCCAGAGGATTTCTTTTTTTGGGAAACTTTACATGACACGAGGGAACATTTTTTAACTGGGAAAGACGGGAGTACTCTGAATCTAAGAGAAGGCTTGGGGATTTCCTTCTTCCCCAGCACAGACCCCTGGCTATTCCTCCTATTTTAGATATTGTGGATGATGCCTTTTCTGAGGCTAATTTAACTCCTGACTCCTTTCCTCCAGCCCCTGCTAAGCCCGACAGATATTACAGGGTCCCTGACTCCCACCAGTTCCTTTACAAAAATCCTACTGCTAATCCGGAAACCATTTCTCAGGGTCCTAAGGGGGGTTAAGGCCGCTTCTGCTAAACACCCTATTCCGACAGATAAGGATTCTAGAGCTTTGGAGAGATGGGGCAAAAAAATGTACACGTCTGCTACTTTATCTATTAGGGCTTTAAATTGTCAATTTCATATGCTAATTATCAGCAATTTCTGCTGTCTGTTATGAAACAAAAGCTGGGTACCATTTCTGCATGTGCAGATAATAAGGAATTACATGATTTGATGCATGCCACTGAACAAGTGGGGAAGCATGGTTTACACTGTGGTTTTGATGCCTTGGAGGCTTCTTGCAGGGCAGCTGCCTCTGGCACAGTCATTAGAAGGCATGCTTGGGTAAAGGAACAAAACTTACCTGATCAAGTGAAAGCAAAGTTACTAGATGCTCCTGTTCAGCATAATGTTTTGTTTGGATCTAAGGCTGAAGAGGTGATAAAGAAAATGGAGGATAAGGCAAAATCCATGCAAACGGTTAAGGATTTCTTACAAGTTCATCCCCCAAGATTTAGCAGAAATTGGCCTACTAAAAATTGGTCCTTTCCCAGCTCGGACAGGCCTCAGAGGGGTAGATATAGGCGCTACAGAGGGAGGGCCCAAGCACAGACCTCTTACAGACCTAGACAGTGGAGTGCTTCCACCCCCAGAGGTGGAGAGGACAGACCTCAATATTACAGAAAACAGGCTCAATGATTTCCCCTGCATGGCTCCAAGAACGTCTCTCCTAGAAGCCCCTCTAGGAGGAAAACTCTCTATCAACAAAATTGGACTTACATAACCCAAGACAAGTGGGTTCTGGATGTAGTTTCAAGAGGTTACAAATTCCACTTTCATACCTTGCCAAGACCATGACTTTCCAAAACACCAATGGTCAGAGGCATTTAACCAGGTGGGATCCCTCATGGCTATGAGGGCCATAGAACTGGTTCCACAATCTGGGACTGGGCAAGGCTTTTACTGCTGGCTCTCTCTAGTTCCCAGAAAGCAATATTCATGGAGACCCATCCTGGGTCTGTCACTTAAACACTTTCCTGGAAATACCAAAGTTCAAGATGCTTACTCTGCAGCAGCTCCTGCCAATGTTGAGCAAAAATGCATGGATGGTGACATTGGATTTAAAGGAGGCTTACTTACACATCCCTATCAGACCAGAGTGCAGAAAATACCTCTGGTTCAAGGCCGGCTCGAAACATTACCAGTTCTCTGCGCTGCCCTTTGGCTTGTCTACTGCGCCCAGGGTCTTCAAGTGCCTGGCACCAGTAGTAGCTTATTGCAGACTCAAGGGAATTCAAATTTACCCTTATCTGGACGACTGCCTTATTCAAGCAGACAGCAAGGATGTCTTACTCCAGCATCTGGAATTTGTTCAAAATCTTAAGTACCTGGGATTCACTGTGAACATAGTCAAATTTGACACCCACACAACAGATAACTTTTCTGGGTGCTCTTCTAAACACAACAACCCAGATTGGATTCCTGACATCCGAAAAACTACAGCTGGCTTCAACTTTCAAAATCTTGGCGTCAAGTAACTCCGCTGACTGCAAGGAAATTCCTGCAGGCTTTGTGTTACATGGTCTCCTGCATCCTTTTCATACCAAATGCTAGACTACATATGAGAAATACAATGGTACCTAAAAAGTGTATGGTCCCAGCATTGCCACAGTCTAGAGACAGATTTATGTCTTGCCTTGCCTACAAAAGGAATTCCATTGGTGGACCATGGCATGTCTTCACAACCAAGGGAAAGCCTTCAGTCTGCCTCCAGCCAGCCAAGTGTTAACCACGGACGCCTCGGATTACGCATGGGGAGCCCACTTGCAGGGAAAAGGTTTGCAAGGTTTTTGGACAGAGGATCAGAAGCACCTACATATCAATTTTAAGAGATGTTAGCTGTACAGAATGTCCTCTTGGCTTTCAGGGATCTTCTACAACCAGGACTACTACTGATACGGACAGACAACACCACAGTTGTGGTACATAAACAAGCAAGGGGGTTCACACTCCTACCCCGTTTGCAGACTAGCCATGACTCTGGAACACAGCTCTAGCTTGCAAAGTGGATCTACAAGCTCAGTTCCTGCCAGGGAAACAAAATATTCTGGCAGGCAGCCTGAGCAGGAACCTGTCAGACCCACACGAGTGGATGCTAGACACCCAAATATTCAAGATGATTAGAGAAACTTGGGGCTGCCCAGACATAGATCTGTTTGCATCCCCCCTCAACCACCAGTTACAGATTTTTTGTAAAAGGACATTTCACAAACTACCATGGAAAGTGGATGCACTATCATTCAGTTGGAGAAACTTCTCTGGGTATGCCTTTCCACCACTACCTCTTCCACGGGTGTTAAAGATCAAGCCGGGCAAGCCCAAGATGATTATCTTACTGGCCCCAAATTGGCCTGGTCAGTTCTGGTACTCAACACTGATGAATCTATCCCAGGAACCACCGTGGATTTTGCCTCTGATTCCAAATCTTTTGTCCCAACACCAGGGCCAGGTTCTGCACTCATGTCAAAACTCGCAGCCTGGCGAATTCAGGGTCTATGATTAATCCTTTGCTTCCCAAACAGGTTATGGATGTCATCTTAGAAGCCAGACGGCCTAGCACTAGAAAATCTTATGCAGGTAAATGGAAGAGATTTTGCACCTGGATGCTCTGGATTCGGATCCCCTCATTCCTGTATCCCACTGATTTGACCTTATCTGCCAGACACGCTACATATGGGTTTATCCTTCTCCATAAAAATACATGCCTCGGCTATCTCCGCACATTACAATACAGATCCTCCAATCTTTTCCCATCCACTTCTGAAACGATATCTGAGGTGCAAAGAATTTAAGACCCCCTAGGACACCACCCATACCTGCCTGGGACCTCAACTATGTTCTGGAAAAACTCACTCTGCTTCCTTTTGAGCCTGCTTCCACATCTGATATTAAGTATTTATCATGGAAGACAGCTATCCTGGTGGCTTTGACTTCAGCCAGGAGAGTCTCGGAGTTACAAGCACTCATGGCTGTGGAACTTTATATTATTTTTCACCAAGACAGGGTGTCTTTAAGGACTAATACTACTTTCATGCCTAAAGTGGTTTCCAAAGTGGCTTTAAATCAAACTATTCACCTGACAACTTTTTTCACTAACCCACAAAATAATGGGGAAAGGATCTTGCATTCCTTGGATGTACACAGACAACTTCATTTTTACCTGGACAGAACCAAGGATATCAGGAAAACAGAGCAACTGTTTGATTTCCTTCAAGAATGCAACTGCAGTCCTGACATATGGGTTGTCCTGCCTCAGGCAGCCCTTCGGTCGGCCGGGTTCCAAAGTCTGGGTCCGGCGTTGGCTGATGTCGCCTCTTCCCCGACGTCAGAGCGGCTGGGGTATAAAAGCATCAGCCGATGCCATCTTCTTAAGGCTTTCTTGCCGCACGGTGCCCGAAGCAGAAGCAGTTCGCAGGTGCCGGTCGGCCAGCTCCTGTGTTTTCAGATACCGAAGTCAAAGCTAAGTACCCTGTTGGGGAACCTTTTCTTGCCTCGGCCGATGTCAAACAAAACTGAAAAAGTTAATACCCGTTTGTCTTGTGGTAAACAAATACCTCATAAGGACTTCCATTCTTACTGCCTTCCCTGCCCTCAGCAGGACCACGACGTCTCGGCCTGTGCTTGCTTCAATAAGCGCACACTTAGGTGCCGGGCAGAATTTGCTGAAGACTTTTTTGGGAAATTACTCCTATATCATGCCGTCGGAACTTCCGACAGCACACGTTTCCAAAAAAATGGACCGGGACCGACCTTCGCGGCCCGCGACTTCCACCGACACCACGCCTAAGCCTACCACGAGTGCATCTGTCTCTTCGGAGGCGGTAATTCAACCGCTCCAGGCCGACGACACCGCTTTACCGCTCACTTTGGTCCCGGAGGCTTCCCCGGTGCCAGTTGTTTTTCCTCCTGAAACCGAAGCCCAAGATTTGCCTGACACCATACCGGTGGACAAAGTTACTCCAGCACGTGGGGCAGCTAGGCCTCCTGTGTCTGTCCATCAAGGCCTACACACGTGCTAAGGCTGCCAGCCAGGCTAAGTCTCACTCTCCTAAATCTTTTTCACAGACTCCTACTTCATGATAAACAGATCATGACTTTAGCTGCAGATCTAATTTCTTTAATCAGGGGCTCTCAGGCTCATCCAGACAGAGGTTCTCAGCCGCCTTCAGACAAAAAGCCTAGGGTTGAGCAGACAGATACCCTTTCTTCAGATGAAGCCTCTGGTGAGTCAGGCCTTTCAGCTTCCCAGGAAGAACCCTTCCTGGCCTACGAGGATTCTGATGCAGATGAATCCATTCCCTCTGCCTCTCCTTCTGAAGATATTTCTTTCGGGGAAGTTCTACACTCCATGAGAGCATTTTCAGTGGCAGGGCCAGGATTTCTCCGACTCCAGGAAAAGGCTTCGGACCTTCCTTAAGCTTCCCCAGCACAGGCCTTTAGCTATACCCCCAGTGTTAGATGTATTGGATGATGTGTACTCAGACTCCAGTACTTCTCCTGATTTTCTCCCTCCTGCTCCTGTCAAGCCTGACAGATGATATAGGGTTCCTGAAACTCATAAGCATCTCTTTAAGGCCCACTCTGTTGACCTAGAAACTATTTCTCAGGGGCCCAAAGGAGTGGCCACTTCCACGACCAAGAATCCTTTGCCCGCAGACTGGGAAGCTAGGTCCCTGGAGAGGTGGGGTAAGAAAGTTTATACCTCTACCACCCTTGCCACGAGGGCTCTTAACTGTCTTTTTCATACGTTTCAGTATCAGGATTTTCTGATGGATGATTTGCAGAAAAAGTTGGCCTCTCCTGAGCCTTTAGATAGAAAGGCTTTGCAGGATTTTGTTCATAATACTCAGCAGGTTAGCAATCATTTTCTTCAGTGTGGTTATGATGCACTGGAAGCTTCATGTAGGGCAGCTATGACAGGGGCAGTCATACGTAGACATGCTTGGTTGAAAGAACAGTCATTGCCAGACCATGTTAAAGTAAAGCTTTTAGATGCACCTCTGGAAAAAGACAAGCTATTTGGTGCTAATGCACAGGGTGTGTTGAAATCAATTGAGGAAAAGGCTAAATCAGTACAAACAGTCAAAGCTTTCCTCCAGGTTCAGCCACCAAGGTTCAGCAGGAATTGGCCTTCGAAGAATTGGTCCTTTCCAGACACTGACAAGTTTCAAAGGGGAAAAAGCAGGCGTGCTCGAGGTAGAGGGCAATACCGAGGCTCCTACAGGGGCCGCCAATGGCAACCAACTAATCAGAGAAGTGGCGTAGGGACTCCCACTGCTCCACAGGGACAATCACAATGACTTGTCTTTGACACCGCCGACCAAGGCTCAAAGAGAAGCTCCTTTAGGCAGAAAGTTATCCTTATTTTCAAAAAATTGGCACGTTTTTACAAAGGACGGATGGATTTTGAACATAATAGACAAAGGTTACAGGTTCCACTTCCATACCTTCCCAACAAGACAAGGCATGCCAAACCTGCCACACAATCAAAGGGCAGAGGCACTCATACAAGTTTCAAAGCTGCTACAAATCAAAGCAGTAGAAAAGGTTCCTCCTTAGGAACAAGGCCAGGGATTCTACTCAAGACTGTTCCTTTTTCCAAGAAAAGAAAAGCAATGGAGACTTATACTGGACTTGTCCGCTCTAAACACTTTTCTCATTGTGCCAAAATTCAAAATGCTGACGTTACAGCAACTTCTTCCCATGCTGGGCAAGGGGTCTTGGCTGGTTACTCTGGACCTCAAGGAGGCATACCTGCATGTCCCAATCAGACACAGCTGCAGAAGATACCTCAGATTTCTTGCAGGGTCAGAGCATTATCAATTCTCAGCATTGCCTTTTGGCTCATCTACTGCGCCCAGAGTATTCACGAAATGCCTGGCATCAGTAATTGCACATTGCAGACTTCAGGGGATACAAATATACCCTTATCTGGACGACTGCCTTATACAAGCGGACAGCCAGCAAGCCTTGATAAGAAACTTGGACTATGTCATTCACTTACTACAGGCTTTGGGATACACAGTCAACATTCAAAAATCAAGACTACTGCCATCCCAGCAAATAATTTTTCTAGGAGCCAAACTGGACACAAATTCACAAATGGCTTTCCTCACAGAAGAAAAACAAGAACAATTACCAGATTAATTCAAAAGCCTATCAAAGCACACCCAGATGACTGCAAGGAAAATCCTGCAGGCCCTGGGTTTCATGGCATCTTGCATTCTCCTGATCCCACTGGCAAGACTACACATGAGAACTACAATGGTACCTAAAAAGTTTATGGTCTCAACACAGCCACGACTTAGAAGCAGTTATTCCACTCATTCCAAGTCTACAAAAGGGATTTTTGTGGTGGGCACAAGCAAGCCAGCTAAACAAAGGCATGCCTTTCAACAAACCTCAAGCAAGCCAAACCATTACAACAGACGCCTCAGATCATGGATGGGGGGTGCACATGGAAGGCAGATGCATTCAAGGGCAATGGGCTCCCCGGGAATTGCATCTGCACATCAATCAAAAAGAGATGTTGGCAGCGATTCATGCAATCGAGGCCTTCGGAAAATTTCTTCAACAAGGTCATCTGCTAATAAGGACAGACAACACCACTGTTATGTGGTACATAAACAAGCAGGGAGGCACTCATTCTTACCCCCTTTGCAGACCAACAATGACTCTTTGGGAAAAGTCCCTGAAACTGAACATGCAGTTGCAATCCCAGTTTGTTCCAGGCAAGGACAATATTCTGGCGAACAGTCTAAGCAGAAACTTTATGGACCCCCACGAATGGATGCTGCATCCAGACATTTTTCACAAATAACTCATGCATGGGGAAGGCCGGACATAGACCTCTTTGCCTCACACCACAATCATCATCTGAAAAAGTTCTGCTCAAGGACACACCATCCTCAAGCCTGGAGAATAGATGCTCTCTCCTTCATTTGGAATTCTCTAACAATCTATGCATTCCCGCCTCTACCATTAATGACCAAGGTGTTACTGAAGATCAAACAGAACAACAGAAAGGCATTTTGATAGTTCCAGACTGGCCAAGACAGCACTGGTACCCATTACTAAGGAGCATAACTCGCACCAAACCTTGGCCCCTGCCTCTGTGGCCTCTGCTTATAACTCAGCACAATTACAGGACTGTTCATCCAAACCTGCAAACATTGCAACTGACAGTTTGGATGGTTACATGACTTCTCCCCATATTTCTCTCTCCAAAAAAGTTCAAGAGATCCTACTGGAAGCACGCAGGCCTTCTACCAGAAAAACTTATTTAGCCAAATGGAAGAGGTTCAACATCTGGAATGCCAACAAGGGTCAGGATGCATCAGTAATGAACATCCCACAGATTCTAGAATACTTGGCAGAAATGTTTCACAATGGCCTTTCATATTCTTCCATAAAAATGCACGCTTCAGCAATTTCAGCAAAATACAACTGTGATCCACCTGTGTTTTCACATCTTTTGCCAAGACAGTTTCTAAGGGGGATAAAGAATATCAAACCTCCAAGAAAACCACCAGTGCCTGCATGGGACCTCAATTTCGTCTTGTAAAAATTAACTCTTCCTCCTTTTGAGCCAGCAGCATCTTCAGAATTGCAATTTCTCTCCTGGAAAACCGTTTTCCTGTTGGCAATTACTTCAGCAAGAAGAGTCTCGGAGATGCAGGCCCTCATGGCAGTACCTCCTTTTCTCATTTTTTCATCAGGACAGAGTCTCTTTAAGAACCAATCTTTCATTCATGCCAAAAGTGATATCCAGGGTATCTCTAAACCAAGCAATTCACCTGCCTACTTTCTTTCCCAATCCTCAAAATAAAGGAGAAAAACTTCTGCACACTTTGGACATGCACAGACAATTGCGCTATTACTTGGATAGAACAAAGGCCAACAAAGTCTGACCAACTATTTGTAGCTTACGCTCCTGGAGTACAAGGGAAGGCAATTTCCAAACAAACAATTTCAAAATTGATTGGAAACCATCAGATTCTGCTACTCTATCCATGGAAAAGGTGTGCCAGCCAGTATCAGGCCACACTCCACCAGAGCTACAGCCACCTCCACAGCTTTTTTAAGAGGAGTGGCTACAAAGGACATTTAAGAAGCTGCTACATGGAGCTCCGTGCATACATTTTCCAAGCATTACAATCTGCCTTTATATTCCAGATCCCGAGCAGGCTTTGCTTCTGCAGTCCTGCAGGGCATTTTAGCTACACCATCATTATCTTAGATCCTACCACCCCCAGCTTGGCTATGGTATTCAACCCATATGTCAGGACTGCAGTTACATTCTTGAAGGACATAGTACAGTTTTGTACCTACCATAAATGTAGATGTCCGATAGATATGCAACTGCAGTCAGGTTTTCCCTCCCTCCTACCCCTCTGTAATTATCTTTTTGGGTCCACTCCCCCTTTTTCATATTAGCTGGGGATAGTATTTATGGTGTATCTGTTTATTACTGTTGTGCATGTGACATCTACATTTATGGTAGGTACAAAACTGTACTTTTTTTATGCAACAAATTCCCAAGGCAAAGCTATTTCAAAACAGACCATTTCTAAATGGATTGCTCATGGAATTAGATTTTGTTACTCTCATCATGGAAAGCAAATCCCAGGAAAAATTAGGACTCGCGCTACCAGAGCTGCTGCTACAACTGCCTTTCTCAGGAAAGTACCTACCAAAGACATTTTGGAAGCTGCAACTTGGAGTTCGGTGCATACTTTTTCTAAGGAGTATAATCTCCCTCTTTACTCTACTCTAAGTCTTGGGCAGGCTTTGCTTCTGCAGTCTTGCAGGGCCTTCTAGCCGCCCCTTGTACTCTATAACCACCACCCTTTATTTCAGCTTTGGGATTCAACCCTACAGTGATGACTGCAACAGTGAAACACGATTAACATAGTACAGTTGTGTACACTTACCATAAATGTAGATGTTCGAGTGTCTTCACTGTTGCAGTCTGGGTTACCCTCCCTCCTGTCCCCTCTTACACTTTCATTAGTGTTGATGTCCTTCAAGGATGCATCTGCAGTCCTAACATATGGGTTGTCCTGCCTCAGGCAGCCCTTCGGTCGGCCGGATTCCAAAGTCTGGGTCTGGCCTCGGCTGATGTCGCACTTCACCCGACGTCATAGCTGCTGTCAATTGGGTATAAAGGCATCGGCCGACGCCATTTTCCTCTGTCTTTCTTGCCGCGCGGTGCCCGAAGCAGAAGCTGTTCGCAAGTGCCGGTCGGTCAGAACCAGAGATTACTACTACCGAAGACTTCTAAAAAGCTAAGTACCCCGTTGGGGACTCTTTCTTGCCTCCCGTTGGGGACTCTTTCTTGCCTCAGCCGATGTCAGAAAAAGTAAATAACTGTAACTTGTGGGAAACAAATACCTCATAAGGATTTCCACTCTTACTGCCTTCCTTGCTTAGGCCCAGACCACGACGTAGCAGCTTGTCTAGCCTGTGCTTCCTTCAACCGACGGACACTTAGACGTCGGTGGGAGTTTGCAGAGGAGTTTTTCGGCCCCGCTTTTGCTTACAACATGCCGTCTGAGACTCCGACTTCACAATTAGCTAAAAAGCGTAAGGAAAAGGACAGACACTCGCGGTCCGCAGTTTCGGCCGAAACCACGGTTAAGCCAACCGCGAGTGTCTCTGTTTCGGCTGAAACAGAGTCCTCTGTTCTTCCTTCGGCCGAAAGCATGCCTCCTACAACCGAGGCCTCACCCAGCATGGCTGAATCTGCTACTGAAATTCCACCTGCTGTTGCAGGTTCTCAGGATTTATCAGATACTATTCCTTTAGACATATCTACTCCTGCACGTGGAGCTGCTAAGCCCCCTGCATCTATGTCTATCAAGGCTTTTTCTAGGGCTAAAGCAGCTAAATCTTCTAAGGCCTTGCCTAAAACCCCCTCACACAGGCCTACCTCTAGTTCCCAAATGCTCAGCCTGGCAGAGGATCTCATTTCTTTGATCAGGGGATCCCAACCTCACCCTGACGGGGCCTCTCATCCCCCTCCAGAGAAGAGGCCTAGAGCAGAGCCCCCTGAGCCAGTTTCAACAGATTATTCCTCGGATGATTCAGAAAACTCAAATCCTCCAGAAGGCCCTTATTCTCCATATGAGGACTCTGACGCAGAAGACTCCATTCCTTCTGCCTCTCCTCCTGAGGAATTTTCTTTTGGGGAAACCTTGCATGCTATGAGAGCAGTTTCAATGGCAGGGCCAGGATTTTTCAGATTCAAGGAAAAGGCTAAGGACCTTTTTACATTTACCACAGCATAGGCCTTTAGCCATTCCTCCAGTACTAACAGTTGATGATGCATATAATGATGCTTGTACTGCCCCGGACTCTCTTCCCCCGGCCCCTGCCAAGCCCGACAGATATTACAGGGTCCCGGACACACACTTTCACTTGTATAAGGCTCCTATTGCAGATCCTGAAACCATTTCACAGGGCCCCAAAGCTGTAGCAGCTGCCTCTGCCAGAAACCCCCTCCCCTCTGAAAGAGAATCTAGAGCTTGAGAGAGATGGGGTAAAAAAAGTTTATATTTCTGTTACTCTTTCGGCTAGGGCCTTAAACTGTCAATTCCACATGATTCAGTATCAGGAATTTTTGTTAGACCAGCTAAATAAAAAACTGTCCTCTCCTGAACCTATAGACCGTAAGTCCCTTCAGGATTTGGTACATAACACTCAGCAGGTCAGTAATCATTCCTTAAAATGCGGCTGTGATGCACTGGAGGCTTCTTTTAGATCAGCGATGACTGGAACAGTGATTTGAAGGCATGCATGGTTAAAAGAACAATCCTTACCAGACCATGTAAAGTCAAAGCTCCTAGATGCTCCCATGGAGAAACAAAGTTTGTTTGGTTCCCCTGCACAGCAAGTGCTAAAGAAGGTGGAAGAAAAAGCAAAATCTGTCCAAACAGTCAAGGATTTCTTACAGGTCCAGCCTCCAAGGTTTAGTAGAAATTGGCCTTCGAAGAATTGGTCCTTTCCAGACACCTCCAGAGCACAGAGAGGCAGAAATAGGCGCCCAAGGGCCAGAGGTCAATCCAGAGGTGCCTACAGGGTACGTCAGTGGCAGCCTAACAACCAGAGAAGTACTGCCACAGATCCAGCTACGGCCACTTCCACAGGACAGACACAATGACTTGGCTCTGATACCGCCTACCAGGGAACAACTGGAAGCACCCTTAGGCGGAAAGCTAGCCTTATTTTCCGTAAACTGGCATTACATTACAGGAGACAAATGGATTTTACAGACAATAGACAAAGGCTACAGGTTTCACTTCCACACTCTACCAAAAAAGAGAGGAATGCCAAACCTACCACCAAACCAAAAAACAAACGCTCTACGACAAATCAACCTACTAAGGATGAGAGCTATAGAAAAGGTACCTCCCATGGAACAAGGGAAAAGAAAACCAATGGAGGCCTATTCGCGACCTGTCCGCTCTGAACACATTGTCCCAAAATTCAAAATGCTGACCCTACAGCAACTTCTTCCCATGCTGGGCAAGGAGTCTTGGCTGGTGACTCTAGATCTCAAGTAGGCATACCTGCACGTCCCTATACGACCAGATTGCAGAAGATACCTCAGATTTCTTGCAGGATCAGAGCATTATCAATTCTCAGCATTGCCCTTTGGCTTATCTACTGCGCCCAGAGTATTCACAAAATGCCTGGCATCAGTAATTGCTCATTGCAGGCTTCAGGGAATTCAGATTTATCCATACCTGGACGACTGCCTAATACAAGCGGACAACAAGACCAAATTAACAAAAGACTTTGAAAAGGTTATACAACTACTGCAAGCCCTGGGATACACGGTCAACATGAAAAAGTCAAGGCTGGTACCATCCCAAAGGGTAACATTCTTGGGTGCAGAACTGGATACATCAAATCAGATGGCATTCCTCAGCAGAAAAGCAAAAGCAACTACCACTCTATTTCATGGCATTAACAACACAGAACTACCTTACAGCAAGGAAAGTCCTGCAAGCCCTGGGTTACATGGCATCCTGCATAATATTGATACCACATGCCAGGCTGCATATGAGGAAGTTGCAATGGTACCTAAGGAATGTATGGTCTCAACACAAGCACAGTCTGGAAGCCCAGATTCCAATAATTCCATGCCTGAAACAAGAATTCCTGTGGTGGGCTCAGGCCTGTCAGATGAACAGAGGACTGCCTTTCCACAAACCTCACCCAAGCCAGACTATCACCACGGACGCCTCAGACCTAGGCTGGGGGGCACACATGGTGGACAAGTGTATACAAGGCCTATGGACGAAAGACCAGCTGAACCTTCACATAAATCTAAAAGAGATGCTGGCAGTGAAACAGGCACTACAGACATTCAGACCTCTTCTTCAACAGGGTCATTTGCTGGTAAGGACGGACAACACCACAGTCATGTGGTATATCAACAAACAGGGAGGCACACACTCCTATCCTCTATGCAGGATGGCAGTGGACCTGTGGAATGTGGCCCTGAACCTCAACATTCAGCTCCAGGCCAAATTTGTGCCAGGAAAAGAAAATATACTAGCAGACACCTTAAGCAGAACTACCACGGATGCCCACGAATGGATGCTGCATCCAGACATCTTCAAAACTATTACAAAGAAATGGGGACTACCAGAAATAGACCTGTTCGCATCCCCGCACAACCACCAATTGAGGAAATTCTGCACAAGGGCATACCACCCTCTTGCTTGGAAGGTGGACTCCCTATCCTTCAGTTGGGAAAACCTGACAGCGTATGCTTTCCCACCTCTTCCTTTGATGCACAAAGTGCTACTGAAGATCAAAGAAGATCACCCAAGGATCATCCTGATAGCTCTAGACTGGCCGAGGCAGCATTGGTACCTGCTACTGAGGAGTATGTCTCGGACACGCATGGCCTCTACCTCTAGTTCCTTTACTGCTAACACAGAACAACTACAAGATCCTACATCCAAACTTGAAAACACTACAGCTAGCTGCCGGGAACATTACATAAAACAAAATAACCCAGACTTATCTCAGAGGGTTAAGGACATTATCCTGGAGGCTCGCAGACCCTCCACAAGGAAGACTTATTCATCCAAATGGAAAAGATACATTTTCTCCTTTTGCTGCACTCCAAATGAGGTATCATTAGCAAACATAGCTAACATCCTGGAATACTTAGCAGAACTTTTCCACAATGGCCTGTCTTACTCCTCCATTAAGATTCATGCATCAGCAATTTCAGCAGAATACAACATGGATCCTCCAGTCTTCTCATCCTCTACTCAGGCAGTTTCTGAGAGGAATTAAAAATGTAAAGTCTCCAAGGAAGCCACCTTTGCCTACATGGGACCTTAACTTTGTGTTGGAAAAGTCAACACTTCCCCCTTTCGAGCCAGCAGCAACAGCAGAATTACAGTTCTTATCTTGGAAAACTGCTTTCCTGCTTGCAATCACTTCAGCAAGAAGGGTTTCTGAATTACAGGCATTAATGGCAGTACAACCCTTCCTTATCTTCCATCAGGATAGTGTCCTTGAGAACCAACCCTACTTTTATGCCAAAAGTGGTCTCCAGGGTATCCTTGAACCAAGCAATCCACCTACCAGCATTCTTCCCCAACCCACAGAACAGGGGGGAAAGATTACTACATACCATGGATGTGCACAGGCAATTGCGCTACTACCTGGACAGAACCAAGACCAACAGAAAAACTGACCAGCTTCTGGTAGCATATGCAACAGGAATGGAGGGAAAAGCAATTTCAAAACAGACATTCTCAAAATGGATAGGAAATTGCATCAGATTTTGTTACTCTTTTCATGGAAAGGCAGCTCCAGAAAACATCAGACCTCACTCCACAAGGGCTACAGCCACTACTACAGCTTTCCTACGAGGAGTGGCTACCAAAGACATTTTAGAAGCTGCTACTTGGAGCTCCGTGCATACATTTGCCAAGCATTATAATCTACCTTTATACTCCAGATCCCGAGCAGGTTTTGCAACTGCTGTTTTGCAAGGGATCTTAACTACACCATAATCATCTTAGTGCCTCCTCCCCCAGTTTGGCTATGGTATTATACCCATATGTTAGGACTGCAGATGCATCCTTGAAGGACATAGTACAGTTTTGTACCTACCATAAATGTAGATGTCCGAGAGGTATGCATCTGCAGTCAGGATTACCCACCCTCCTTCCCCTCTGTGGTACTCCTAGGGTATTTGCCCATCTTGTAGCTAGCTGGGGGAATCTATTATGGTGTATTTGTTTGTATATATGTATATACATGCTTATATTGTTTGCTCTCTACTATTTCAAATCTCTTGCATTTATCCAAATTTAGCCTTCCTAGAAGGCACCTGGCATCTGGGGCAAGAAACACTGAGGAAAATGGCGTCGGCTGATGCCTTTATACCCAATTCACAGCAGCTATGACGTCGGGTGAAGTGCGACATCAGCCGAGGCCAGACCCAGACTTTGGAATCCGGCCGACCAAAGGGCTGCCTGAGGCAGGACAACCCATATGTTAGGACTGCAGATGCATACCTCTCGGACATCTACATTTATGGTAGGTACAAAACTGTACTTTTTGATGCTTTAGAGGCCTCATGTAGAGCTGCTGTTACAGGATCATGTCATACGTAGACATGCTTGGCTCAGAGCAAACTTTACCAGATCATGTCAAAACTAAATTACTAGATGCACCTCTTCTAAAAGATGTATTGTTTGGTGTAAAAGCTGAGGAGGTATTAAAGAAAATGGAGGAAAAGGCAAAATCAATGCAAACGGTGAAAGATTTCCTACAGGTACAGCCTCCACGTTTCAGTAGAAATTGGCCTTCAAAAAATTGGTCCTTTCCAGCCATGGACAGACCTCATAGAGGTAGATACAGGCGCCCGAGGGGCTGAGGGCAATCTCAAGGATTATTTAGAGGCAGACAGTGGCAAGCACCTCCACCAAGAGGTGGTGAGGATAGTTCACAGCCATTCAGAAAGCAGAACCAGTGACTTCCCCTTTGCATGCCAAGCAAGACTCAAATGGCAGCACCTTTAGGTGGAAAACTGGCATTATTTTCAAAAAACTGGCATATTGTCACAAAAGACAAATGGATCCTGGACATTATAGACAGAGGCTACAGATTCCACTTTCACACCCTTCCAAAAATGAGAGGCATGCCAAACCTGCCACACAATCAAAGGGCAGAGGCACAAAAACAAATTTCAGATCTCATGGACATGAAAACTATTCGAGGTACCTGCGCAAGAACAGGGTGAAGGTTTTTATCCCAGACTATTCCTGGTACCAAGGAAGGGCAAAGATTGGAGACCTATTTTGGACCTATCCATCCTAAACACACATTTACTCGTACCAAAATTCAAGATGCTCACATTACAGCAGCTTCTTCCCATGCTGGGCAAGGAGTCTTGGCTGGGTAGCATTGGACCTCAAGGAGGCATACCTGCATGTCCCAATCAGACAAGATTGCAAACGATACCTCAGATTTCTTGCAGGTTCAACCCACTATTAATTCTCTGCATTGCCCTTTGGCTTATCTACTGCGCCCAGAGTGTTCACGAAATGCCTGGAATCAGTGATTGCCTTCTGCAGACTTCAAGGGATACAAATACACCAATATTTGGACGACTGCCTGATCCAACCAGACAGCAAACATTCTTCTGAAACACCTGGCGTTTGTAATAATGTTGTTGAACTCTCTGGGATACACAGTCAACAAAAAGAAATCAAGGCTAATTCCCTCTCGAACAATAATTTTCCTGGGTGCCAGCTTGGATACAAACACCCAGATAGCCTACCTCATGCCAGAGAAACAAGGGCAACTAACTCAATACTTCAGAAAACTGGCAACCTTCAACAGGCTGACTGCAAGGAAAATCCTGCAGGCTCTGGGATTCATGGCATCTTGCATCCTGCTAATCCCTTGTGCAAAGCTGCATATGAGGAAACTTCAATGGTACCTAAAACAACTTATGGTCTCAACACAGCCACAGTTTGGAAACAATTATACCACTAATTCCATGTCTTCAAAAGGAATTTCTGTGGTGGGCTCAAGCATGCCAAAGAAATATAGGTCTCCCATTCTGCAAGCTTCAAGCAAATCAAGTCATTACAACAGGCGCCTCGGACTACGCCTGGGGGGCGCACATGACAGGTCGGTGCATTCAGGGCAAATGGTCACAAAAAGAAAAGCACCTACACATCAATCAAAAGGAAATGCTAGCAGTAATAAATGCTATTATGGCTTTCAAAGACCTACTGCATCCAGGCCAGCTGTTAAGGACAGACAACATTACAGTGATGTGGTACATAAACAGGGAGGAACCCATTCATATCCCCTATGCAGGCTAGCCATGTCTCTTTGGAACATGGCTCTGGAATTACAAATCCAACTTCAAGCACAGTTCCTGCCAGGCAAGGAAAACACACTGGCAGACAACCTGAACAGAAATATGACAGATCCACACGAATGGAAGTTGCATCCTCAAGTTTTTACAAAGATAATTCAAGCATGGGGAAGGCCAGACACAGATCTCTTTGCCACCCACAGAAATTGCCAATTGACAAAATTCTGCTCAAGGACCTTTCATCCCCAAGCCTGGAAAGTGGACGCACTCTCTTTCAGTTGGGCAACAATGACAGTTTATGCCTTTCCATCTCTTCCTCTGTTGCCCAAAGTTCTATTAAAAGCCAGAGCGGACAGACCAAAGATGATTCTCATTGCTCCAGACTGGCCAAGACAACACTGGTACCCTCTCCTGAGGAGCCTGATTCATTCCCCACCATGGATCCTGCCTCTAATGCCTCTCCTACTGACTCAGCACAACTTCAAAGTTCTTCACAGTCAGCTGAAAGCACTCAATCTAGCTGCATGGAGGATTCCTTAAATCCACAACAGGCCCTACTCTCCAAGGAGGTGCAGGATGTCAATTTGGAGGCCAGAAGACCACCTGTTAGAAAAGCCTACTCCGCAAAATGGAAACTGTTTTGTGCCTGGAATCAGAAAAAGGGTCAGAACCCTGGAATACTGAATTTACCTCCAATATTACAGTACCTAGCTGAGATGCTAAGCAGTGGACTTTCATTCTCCTCCATCAAAATCCATGCCTCAGCCATTTCTGCAGAGTACAACACTGATCCTCCTTTATTCTCTCACCCTCTCTTAAGACAGTTCCTCAGAGGGGCTAAGAATATAAAACCCCCAAGGAAGCAGCCAGTACCTGCTTGGGACCTCAATTTAATTCTAGAAAAACTGACCCTGCCTCCTTTTGAGCCAGCTGCTTCAACAGAACTGCAATATTTGTCATGGAAAACAGCCTTCCTTTTGGCTATCACCTCAGCATGCAGGGTTTCGGAACTACAAGCCCTCATGGCTGTGCAGCCTTTCATCATTTTCCATCAGGACAGAGTTTCCTTACGAACCAATCCTTCCTTTATGCCAAAGGTAGTATCCAGGGTAGCCTTGAATCAGGCTATCCACTTACCTACCTTTTACCCTAATCCACAAAACAAAGGGGAGAGGTTATTACATTCCTTGGACTTTCACAGACAGCTCCGTTATTATTTGGACAGAACAAAGACTTTCAGAAAATCAGAGCAACTCTTTGTATCCTATGCTGTAGGTGCTCAAGGGAAGCCTATTTCCAAACAGACAATCTCAAAATGGATAGCCCACTGCATACGCTTTTGTTACTCTCTTCATGGTAAAACTGTACCTACAGGCATCAGATCTCACTCCACAAGGGCCACAGCTACGTCTGCAGCTTTCCTCAGGGGGGTTCCTACCAAAGATATTTTGGAAGCAGCCACTTGGAGTTCTGTCCATACTTTCTCCAAGCACCATTACCTACCATTATACTCCAAATCTAGAGCGGGCTTTGCCACTGCAGTCTTGCAGGGCATCCTGGCTCCGCCTAGTTCCACTTAGTACCTTCCACCCTTTATTAGCTTTGGGATTCTACCCATCTGTTATGACTGCAGCTGTATGCACGATGAACATAGTACAGTTTTGTACCTACCATAAATGTAGATGTTAGAGTGCTAATACAGCTGCAGTCCAGGTTTCCCTCCCTCCTTCCCCTCTTGGGACAGGCCTAATGGTTAACACCCCCACATACAACCTCATGGGGGTATTCTTTTATGGTGTATTTGCTTGCCAACTACTGTTTTTTGATTATATTGCATTGCATTATTACATCCTTCCTTCTGGGTGCACCTGACATCTGGGGCAAGAAAAACTGAAGAAAATGGTGTCTGCTGGTTCCTTTATACCCCTGTCGCACTGATGTCAGGGAAGAAGCAACGGCATCCGACGCCGGACCTAGACTTTGGAATTCGGCCGACCGAGGACCCGCCTGACGGCAGGAAAACCCATCTGTTATGACTGCAGCTGTATTAGCACTCTAACATCTACATTTATGGTAGGTACAAAACTACTTTTCTTTTACTCCCCCAGCACAGACCACTTGCAATCCCTCCAGTTTTAGACATTGTGGATGATGTTTACTTAGAATCTAGTCTCAATCCAGATTCTCTGCCTCCTGCTCCAGCCAAACCAGATAATGCCTGACTCGCGCATTCCTTTACAAAAGCCCTGTTGCTGATCCAGAGACAATCTCTCAGGGTCCCAAAGGGGCTAAGGTTTCTATGGCTAAAAATCCTGTACCCTCTGAAAGGGACTCCAGAGCATTAGATAGGTGGCAAAAGAAGGTTTACACCTCTGCTACTCTAGCTATGAGAGCACTAAATTGTCAATTTCATATGCTGAAATACCAGCAATTCCTAATGTCTCAAATAAAACAAAAGATGAACATGCACCCTCAACAGTCTGAATTCAAAGAAATGCAGGATCTGTTGCATGCAACTGAACAGGTGGGCAAACATACTTTACAATGTGGATTTGATTCCTTGGAAGCTTCCTGTAGAGCAGCTGTTACTGGGTCTGTTATACGTAGGCATGCTTGGTTAAAGGAAAAAAACTCTGCCTGATCATGTTAAAGCAAAGTTACTAGATGCACCCTTATAGCAGGATGTCTTATTTGGGGTAAAAGCAGAAGAGGTTTTAAAGAAAATGGAGGATAAGGCAAAATCTATGCAGACTGTCAAAAATTTCTTACAGGTACAAACCCCCACGCTTCAGCAGAAATTGGCCAGCAAAAAATTGGTCCTTTCCAGCTTCTGACAGACCACAGAGGGGTAAATACAGGGTTGGGAGGGTGGCCTAATGGTTAAGGTGTTTGCCTTACAAACACAAGGTGCAGGGTTTGAGTCTCTCAATGGATAATTGGCTAGGCTTAAAATGACTCGCAAGGGCAGTTAGCTTAGTACTAACCTATGAACCTACAGACTCCCCAGGAGCAGAGGACAAGCACAAATCCCTTACAAACCTCGCCAATGGGGCACTGCAACACAGAAGGGAGGAGAAGACAGGTTCCAAACTACTAGAAGACCAACACAATGACTTAAATCTCAAACTGCCAAGCAAAATTCTCTTGGCAGCTCCCTTGGTAGGAAAATTAGCATTTTTTATAGACAACTGGCGCATCGTCACAAAGGACAAATGGGTCCTAGACATCTCACAAGGATACAGATTCCATTTCCACACCTTGCCAAGGATAAAAGGAATGCCAAACTTGCCACAAAATCAATGGGCAGAGGCACAAAAACAAATTACAGCTCATGGACATGAGCCATTCAACTGGTACCTACACAGGAGCAAGGCCAAGGATTTTACTCAAGGCTCTTTCTAGTCCCCAGAAAGGACAATGCTTGGAGACCCATTCTGGACCTTTCAATTCTAAACACCTTCTTGCAAGTACTAGATGCTAACACTACAGCAGCTTCTTCCCATGTTGGGCAAGAAAGGCTTGGCTAGTAACGTTGGACCTCAAGGAGGCATACCTGCATGTCCCTATCAGACAGAATTGCAGAAGATGCCTCCGTTTCATTGCAGGTTCAACCCATTACCAATTCTCTGCGCTGCCCTTTGGCTTATCTACTGCACGCAGGGTCTTCACAAAATGCCTGGCACCAGTAACTGCATACTGCAGAAAAAGAGGAATTCAAATATACCCATACCTGGACGACTGCCTCATCCAAGCAGAAAGCAAGGACATTCTCTTACAACATCTGACTTTTGTAAAACACCCAAGTTGCCTAGGGTACATAGTAAACGAAAAGCAATCAAAACTAGTGCCCTCACAAAATGACATTCCTGGGTGCCAGCTTGAATACAACGGCACAGTTGGCTTATCTGACGCCAGACAAACAACTACAACTAACTCAATACTTCAAAATAATGGCAACAAAGACCCAACTCCCTGCATGAAAAATTCTGCAGGCCTTGGGCTTCATGGCATCTTGCATACTACTAATACCATTTGCAAAACTGCATATGAGGAAATTACAATGGTACCTGAAAAGCATATGGACTCAACACAGCCACAGCTTGGAAACGATGATACCTCTCATTCCCTGTCTTCAACAGGAGTTTCTATGGTGGTCACAGGCATGTCACCTCAAGGGGTCACCCTTTCACCTTACCCCCAGCCAGGCAAACTATGACAGCAGATGCATTGGACTATGCCTGGGGGGCACACATGGCAGGACGGTGCGTTCAAGGCATATGGACTGCAGATTAAAGGAATCTGCACATCAATCAAAAAGAAATGCTAGCTGTACAGAATGCTCTGACAGCCTTCAAGGACCTCCCACATCCAGGACAGCTTATAATAAGGAACAGACAACACCACAGTAATGTGGTACATAAACAAACAAGGGGGGGTACACACACCTACCCTCTATGCAGGCAAGCAATGACCTTGTGGAACACAGCACTGGCTTACCAAGTTCAATTACAAGCTCAATTCCTGCCAGGAAAAAGTAACACATTGGCAGACGACCTAAGCAGAAACATCATGGATCCCCACGAGTGGAAACTGGATCCACAAGTATTTGCAATAACCCAAAAATGGGGGCGCCCAGACATAGACCTGTTTGCTGACCCCCAAAACTACCAGCCTTCAAAATTTTGCACAAGGACATTTCACCATCAAGCTCAGAAAGTGGACGCACTCTCATTCAGTTGGAAAATGCTGACAGTATATGCCTTTCTTCCATTGCCCCTTCTCAAAGGTGCTGCTGAAAGTCAGGATGGAGAGACCTCAAATGATACTCATTGCCCCGGACTGGCCAGGCCAGCACTGGTACCCACTACAAAGGAACATGGCCCAGGGCCCACCATGGATTTTACCACAAATTCCTCATCTACTCACACAGCAAGGCAGTCAGATTCTACACAGCCAGCTCAAAACCTTAAATTTGGCTGCATGGCACATCACCTAAGTAACCAGCCAGCCCCTCTTTCACAAGCTGTTATGGATGTCATTCTGGAGGCCAGGAGGCCCTGCACCAGGAAAGCCTACTCAGACAAATGGAAAAGATTTTGTGCCTGGAACCAAGCTAAAGGCCAAAATACCCTTCAGCCGGACATACCTCAGATTCTACAATATTTAATGGAGATGTTACACAAAGGGCTTTCTTTTTCGTCTATTAAAATCCACGACTCTGCTGTTTTAGCTCACTACAACACGGATCCTCCATTATTTTCACATCCACTTCTAAGGCAGCATCTCAGAGGGGTAAAAAACATTAGGCCTCCCAGGAGAGCACCAACACCAACTTGGGACCTAAATTTTGTTCTGGAAAAACTTGTGCTGCCAGCTTTCTCAGCTGACTTAAAGTTTGTATCATGGAAGACTGCCCTGCTGCTAGCAGTTACTTCAGCCAGAAGAGTTTCAGAGCTACAGGCACTAATGGCAGTAGAGCCTTTCCTCATTTTTCATCAAGACAGAGTTTCTCTACGAACTAACCCCTCCTTTATGCCAAAGGTGGTATCCAGTGTGGCTCTAAATCAAACCATCCACTTGCCAACCTTCTTTCCAAATCCACAGAACAAAGGAGAAAAACTCCTGCATTCCTTGGACATTCACAGGCAACTACGTTACTACTTAGATAAAACTAAGGCTTTCAGAAAATCTGACAGTTTTGTATCCTATGCCACAGCATCACAAGGAAAGGCCATCTCAAAACAGACCATTTCCAAATTGATAGGACATTGCATACGTTTTTGCTACACCCATCATGGAAAACCAGTTCCTGCTAGCATAAGGCCCCACTCCACCAGGGCAGCAGCTACATCTATAGCCTTCCTCAGGGGGGTGCCAACCAAGGATATTCTGGAAGCTGCAACTTGGAGTGGAGTGCACACCTTCACCAAACACGATCACTTACCCCTTTACTCTAAGACTAGAGCAGGCTTCGCCACTGCAGTTTTGCAGGGCCTTCTAGCCTCCTCTAACCCTGTTTGACTCCACCTCCCATCCTTAGCTTTGGGATTCTACCCAAGTGTGATGACTGCAGCAGGGTAACACTATGAACACAGTACAGTGTTGTACCCACCATAAATGTAGATGTTAGAGTGTATACCCTGCTGCAGTCCAGGTTACCCTCCCTCCATCCCCTCTGACCTAACTAAAACCTTTCAATACCTTAAAATCTGATACAACCTTTGTGGTGTATTTGCTTATAGCTGGAGGGATGTTTTGTTGGTGCTAAGTTTTTATTATTGGTACTATCTACTGACCATCTTTTGGGGGGGCACCTGAGATCTGGGGCAAGAAGAACTGAAGAAAATTGAGTCTGATGCCTCTTGTATACCCCTGGCGCAGTGACATCAGGGAAGAAGCGACAGCAACAGACACCGGACCAAGACTTTGGAATTCAGGCAGACTGTGGGACCGCCTGACGACACGATAACCCAAGTGTGACTGCAGCAGGGTATACACTCTAACATCTACATTTATGGTAGGTACAAAACTACTTTATAAGGGCAGAATTAAATACAAGAGACATCATGAGGCTTCCTCAAGAGAGTGTCTCTGCCATTCATCAAGAAGTCTCTGTATTGATGACAAAAACAAGAATTCAGGCATGGTACGTACTGAAGGTCTTCGGTTCTATGTCAGCAGCAATTACTCTGGTCCCTGTGACACGCTTCAATATGAGAATTCTGCAGTGGCTCCTTTTCACTCAATTGTCATTCCAGGATCTACCAGTGTCGCACCTGAGTTCAATAAGAGTCTTGCAGAAAGGGATCTGCAGTGGTTGCTCTACTCCCCCCAGGTCACCCTAGGCAGACTGTTCCTGAACCCCAGCCGGTAGCCGCAGTGACCATGGATGCTCCCGGATGGGGGGGGGGTCAGTTTCTGGGGCAGACTGTTCAAGGGACTTGGCAACCAGACGAGTACCATTTGCACATCAGTGTCCTGGAGAGGAGGGTGGTGCTCCTGGCGTTGCAAGCACATCAAGACTCTTCCTTCAGGGAATGTAGCAATAAAGACTGACAATGTCAGTGGTGTGGTATATCCGCAAACGGGGAGGAACCAGGTCATACCCTTGCGTCGGGAGGCTGTAAGAGTATGACAATGGGCTATGTCTTACCAACGTTTTCTGATTGCGACACACATTCCGGGGAAATCCAACGTGATAGCAGACAAGCTCAGCAGGGCAATACTTATGCCTCACGAGTGGCCCCTGAAACAGGAAATTGTGGATCTGATTTTTCGCAGATGGGGCCAGCCATGCTGTGTTATCTCTGCCACTCCCCTAAACAACAAATGCAGCAGCTAATTTGCCCTAGTCCCACCACCGTGACAGTCACCCAGGGATGTACTTGTTCACGATTTGTCCTGGGACTGCTTTATGCCCCCCCCCAATTGTCTCTAATTCCCAAAGTTCTTCAGAAAGTAAAATTGTTGGGTTGCAAATTGATCCTTATTGCCCCCTACTAGCCTCATCAGATATGGTTTCTGTTAGTTTGGCATCACCTGCAGTAGGAACCTGGGATTCTAGACCCAGTTCCAGACCTCCTGACACATTAGTCAGATGCTCCCCACCCCTCCATTCAAACTCTCAAGCTGACAGCTTGGTTTCTCCACTTCCAGTCCTAGCCAGGCTTCCAGAAATCTCCCCTGCGGTTAAACACACTTTTGTTTTTTCTCAAAAACCCACTACCAGAAAACTTTATGCTAGTAAATGGAAGAGGTTCTCTTATTTGGCAAAAAAGAATGATATTGATCTGTTTACTGCACCTAATTCTAAGATTCTTTTTTTTTTTGGCTGAAACCTTTGAACAAGGAGCAGATATGATTCGGGTGCAACTGGCTGCCATTTCCAATTTTCACTTAGGACACTGATTCTAACATCATGCCACAACTGTGCAAGGCCTTCTTACAAGGTACTGCCCTGTTAAGACCCCCCCCCCCAATAACAGAACCTCCCTCTCCGTGGGATTAAAATTTATTTTTAGCAGCTCTAATTCTTCCTCTCCTTTGAGCCAGCTTCTTGTCCTTAAGTGTTTTGTCATGGAAAACCCTTTTGATTGCCATTAACATCAGCCAGGCATGTTTCAGAGTTGCAGGCACTTTCCATTCGCCCTCCTTATTTAATTTTCCAAAGAAAGTCTTTCTCAGAAGTGACCCTTCCTTTTTGCCCAGAGTATATTCAGAGTACAGTTTGAATCGGTCCATAGAACTTCCTGTTTTGTTCCCCAACTATGGCAACAAGGCAGAGTACAAGTTCCATCAATTGGATGTTCATAGGCAGCTTTGTTTTTATTTACATAGAACCAAGGACATTAGAAAATCTGACCAATTTATATCCTTTTCAGAGAAGAAGCAAGGTTCTCGGGTTTCAAACGTAACCTTGTCAAAGTGGCTTTCGAACATCATCACATATATTTGAGTCATGAAACATGAAAATCCCAGGGAAGATTAGAGGACACTCGACTAGGTCTTTGTCTAAATTGAAAAGCGATAGAGGTAGTCAATCTCTAGGTTCTGTCTGTGCGGCAGCAACATGGGCTTAACCCCCCCATACCTTCATTACTCATTACAAAGTGGATGTTGCTTCCTGGAGCAGGGCATCTTTTTGTTCCACGGTCCAGAAGAGTTTTTTCCAGTGAGCCACCCAGGATTTAGGTGCTGGGGATGCTGTCCCAAACAGAAGGAAGGCGAGATAGGGACAACGTAACACAAAAGTTGTTTTTACCATAACGTTTCATGTTTGTTTATGTTCATCTCACCTTCTTTCTTGTGTCCCTCCTTCCTTCCCTCTTTCTGGATGATGGAGAGGATTTCCTTTTTTTTTTTTTTTTTTTTTTTTTTTTGGCTACACTGGCTGAGTTTCTGCTGTCACCCCAGCTGCTTAGATAAGCTTTGGCCCCTCCCTTGTTATACCTCCTTCCTGTTACAAGGGGATTATCTGCTATGGTAAATTTTTTAATTGATTCTTGTTTTACCTGCTTTATCTAGTGGTTTGTCATCACAGACGAGATGTGTAGCTAATGCTAGGCATGTTGGGATAGGGGTTAGCCTCGAGCCAGTCCAGACTTTTTGAGCTATCGTGTGTGGCTGAGTCTGAGCAGAATTCAGCTCCGAACCCAAACGGAGAAGGAAGGCAAGATGAAGGACAACAAACATGGAACGTTACGGTAAGAAAACTTCTTTCCACAGTTGTGACCAGCTGTTGTGGTGGTCTCTCAACAGGAAAGGGTCAGATGGTTTCCAAAATAACTATTTCCTGTTGGATTTCGATGTGCATTTCCTTTGCCTATTCATCCAAAGGCTTATCCTTGCTATGTCCAGTCAGAGCTCATTCCACTAGGTCAGTGGCTACGTCAGCTGCCCGTCATTCCATAGATGACATTTGTGCCAGACCCACCTGGTCTTCGCACACTGTCAATCACTACAAGCTTGACATTATCTCCAGGAACAGGGCTTCCTTTGGCGCCACAGTTAGGTATGTCATTCCATGAGGCTGCCCAGGATTCAGGGTAGCTGGGAACTCTGATCCAAGAGTGAGGAGTAGTGATGTAGGATCACACAGATGCCAGGTTGTGGTAAGTACATAATTTTCCATTTTTTGCTGCGGAGTACAAGTATATGCTTCATCCAGTGGATTTGTTTTCTTAATTGTGAGTTTTGTCTTGTTTTTAAGAGCCCTTTTAGGGAAATGTATGTTGCTTAAAGGAGTAAGAGCTGGACAGGCTGATGGTTTGTGTATGATTTTATGTATCGTTACAAGTTGACTGTAGGAGAGGTCAGCCCACGAAGGGTATGCAGACCTTTACAATCATGGGTAAAGGAGAAAACATTAGTAGCAAACTTGGCAATTTTGTTGTAGCAGCTTCCACATTTGTTTTATGAAGGATTGTAAATTGGTCAGAATTGCTGCATAGACTAGAGAGGGCAGAAGGTAGGTTTTGGCTAGAGTAATTTTGTGGGTGTGCTTAAATGTTTTTCTATAGCCTGCTTAGTTTTTGATTGGTTTTATTGATATTGCTTTGCATGTGATCATGGAACAAGAAGGTAGATTTCTGTAATTAAAAGCTGCTTGTTTTTTTAAGATCAAAGCCCAACTGAAGATTCAACGTGTAGTGCTTTGTATTATGAAGTCTTACTCTGACGAACTGTTAAAACAGTTTAAGCTTTTTTTCTTCTAGTAATTGTATGTGCATTACAAGGAGTTTGGCGCAGATTCCAGCACTCTGAATTCCATCTCAAACACTTGTTTAAAAGCAGTTTTGTTATAGAATTATTTGGGTATGGTATGTTGCCTTGAAGCATTCATTGGGTTATTTCTGCAGGGATTTTGTAGCCAAGCAATGTGGATGACAGATGTTCCCTTGAATCCTTACTGATAGTCATTTGTATCTGCATGTGTTTGACTAACGAGGCATGTGCTTGAAACTAACATCCGTTTTTGTTTTCCCCTCCCTTACCTTTTTGCAATTTTGTTACTAACCTGATTGTCAAAATGTGAAAGGAATTGGTAAATTGTCTACTGCCGATGGTAAAGCCTTCGCAGATCCCGAGGTGCTCAGAAGACTTACATCCTCCGTCAGCTGTGCATTGGATGAAGCTGCTGCTGCGTTAACACGAATGAGAGCAGAGAACAATATAAATGCAGGACAGACTGATAAGTAAGTACATATTTAATGAAACTGTAAAATGTTTTTTTTAAAATGTTTTATTCTTAAGGAGGCATAAATGGACATTGCTGCAAAATTACTGTATAAAGCTTAGGGCAGGCTGTCCTTTTAAAGATCTGTTAAGTTTATTTCTTTGATTTTAGACATTGTTGCTTGTAGTACCATACTTCAGTGTTCATAGCGTCTACTGTTGCTGTCCTAGTTTTTGTGATCTGCAGGTTGGTAACCAAAAAATACTAAACTTCCAACAATTGCAAAGCTTTTCCAAGTCAGTAGCCACTCTGTGAGGGAACAAAAATATATGAGAAAAGTGCATCTGCGAGTTGCCGGACTGACTGACCCAACCTACAGAGCTTTACCTTCCCAGAGCATGTGAAGTGCTAGGACATTGGTGGTGTAAGAGGTATGTCAGTTAACTTAGTCTTCCATGTTCATACCATCTTCAGATTGATCGTGTCTTGCAGTGTGCATAGCTATATAATTGATAGTGATCCAAGTTCATTGGCTGGCCCACTAATTAGCCAGATAAGTAGCCCATGGAGGGTTTTTCCTTACTGGTCTAAAAGTTTAACCCTATAAATTGCTCCCCTTTTCATAGTTCATTAAATATCTTTAAGTTGCACTGTTTTGTGATTTTTAAAAATCATATTAAGGCAGTCAAGTATTTTTACATCAAGCAAGGTTTTCAGTCATTAGTGTCATGATCAACTGATCATATGTCTGCCTTCATTTGTCTTCCAAAACTGGAAGTCCGAGAGCTGTTCCTGGTGACTTCAGATTCTTGTGACCTCCCACTGACTTCTGAATCCTGTGACCTCTGGAAGAAGGGAGTCGCAAGCTCTTATGAGTCTGCCTGGTCTCCTTTTCCACAGAGGCAGGGTTTCTTTTGAGAACTAATCAATCTGGTGATTATCTTCATTCATTTCTTACTGATGGGTTATCTGTTCTGTCCTCTGAATCGAGCCGGCCAAATATCAAGCTTGCATCAGCGAAAAACTCTCGAGCCAAGGTCCTACCCAGAATGCTCTGCTCCCTGTTACCTCATATCTCGTTTGCCATGTTGCTGTACAGCTGTGTCAAGCCACTCTCTTCAGCCAAGTGTCTAATTTTTTTTAATGTTTTATAAATTGTTTCTACTTTAAAGTTTTTAAACAGTTTCTGGTAATATTCTCCTACCCTATCGTATACTTAAGACTCTCTCCCTTTACTTTATTTCTCTTTTTATTACCTTTTTTTTTACCTTTAAGGTAATTCTTCATCACCATCGTTGGTAATCCTCCTTTCTCTCTCACCCTTTTGGGTAGCCTTTCCTCTACTTTTTTTGTACTGTTCTCCACATCATTGTCTGATGAGAAAAGTAGCGTTGGTTTTAAGCAGTGTAAGGATTGTGGCCGTAAGTTGCCACTTTCCAATGGCCATGACTTGTGTCTGTTGTCTGTCTCCCACGTTACTGTGAATCCCTGTGTGGGATTTATAGAAACTTTTCGACCAGGACTCTTAACAAGAGAAAAAATTTAATCTTGAAAGGTGTTCTCAAGTCTGAGAGGCTATTTCTGGGCCAGAGGGCTTCACCCCTCCTGCTAAACCCCGTAAGAGGCGTTCTTGCTCTTCCTCATTGAGGTCGCTCTCTTAATCTCCCTCTGGAGATCATAGGGAGTTTACTTATAAGAGGGTGAAAATAACCAGTACGATGCTGCCAGCTGTGACGCTGTCTGCTCCAGGCTCTGCACTTTCCCCAGCTGATTCTGGCTCCAGCCATGTCCTTAACACCGGCACCGGAGTTCCCGATGCAGACAATTAAAACTCCAATTCCGTCACAGCCCTTACCGGTACCGTCCATGCAGGTACAGTCCCCTTTGGCACTGTTGGTGCAATCCCCTTTGGCTCAGAGTATGACATTACTGTCCTCCACGGTGCAGACACTTTTGGCACTGACATGTTCTTCGGTGCAATTTTTTTCAGCACCGTCTTGGTTACTGGTGCAGCACTTTACTCGATGGCACCGTACCCTTCGGTGCAGACACCTTCAACTTCTATGGCGCTGACTGCGCAGACTACTTCCACACTGTTTTTTTTGGTGCAGACGTCGGTGCTGGGCTCTGCACTTCTCGAATTAGTAAGGACCAAGTACTCTCCTTCCTTGGATCCATTTTTTGGTAGCCAATATAGTCCTTTTGTAGAAAGATCAGAATCTCCCTCAGGTCTCTGAGATCGACCAGGAGCCTCTCTGAGCAAGATGTGTTGTGGCTTGGTGACCAGTTGCTTGTGGCCAGAGGTCTCTCACTCGTCGAAGTCTACGTTCCCTCCCTCAGGTGAACATGCATCTCTTCAAACTCCAACGTACACTCCTCCTTCGACTTCCACCCAAGTATCGAAGCCAATTACTCTGACAGCAGCTTCCCTTCCTCAGACTCCAGTTATGAATCTCACTTTGGAACTGTAGCAGTCTTTGTGGCCTTTCACTAGGCATCGGGCTCTTCTCAGGCCAGTGGCTGTGCTGTGGGGGAGGGTATTCTTGGTTCCACGCCTTTTTTTTTTTTTTCTATGCACCCTCCAGGAATTCTCCCCCTCGTGCTTCAGTCCTCTTGAGACTCCTGGTCTGGGGGTTTGGCTCGTTGGAGCAGGGTGTGACCCCGGTTCTGAGGTTGTTGTGCTTTGTTCTAGGCTCCCATCCCGTCTTGGGTGGGCTGGCTTTCCAGGCTATGGAGAGGGTGCTTGTCTCCACTGGGAAACCCCACATGTCTGAGTCCTCTCCCCCCTCTGTGCCGCAGTTCTCACAAGCCAAAACTGCTGGACACTGGGCACAAGGGACTCTGGTTTCTCCTCCCACTGAGGTAGTATCCCGCAAAGCATCGTGCAAGAGGAAGCACATGGACTCAACTAAGGAGCCATTGACTGAAGATAGGGATTTTGATGCAGGGAAGGGTCTCCATGGTAACCCTCTGAGGTGTCCTTTGCTAACATCCTCTAGATCCTTGGACAGAGGGCTGACTGGAAGTCCTCAAATCCTTCCTCTGAGGAATCCGTATTCTTGCAGGCCTTTCGTGCCTGGCCTCCTACCTCCTGGGTTACCCTGCCAGCCGATGACACCCTGGAAGCAATACCATGGAGGCCTGATGGTCTTATCGCACCCAGCTGAGCATCCCCATTGGTCACGAGGTCTTCCAGTAGATGCCATGGTGATGGTGGCTGCAGCCAAGAAGGATTTGGCAGAAGAGCATGAAACTGTCCATCCGCCCAGCAAGGAGTTCCAGGTGATAGACTAGGGAAGCGTGCGTTTACTTCATCGACCTTCGCTGTAAGGTCTTTGAACTATTTGGCACACTTTACCAAACTTTAGAGGGATCTTATTAACCAACTCTCTGAAACCTTGGTAGGAGCTGATTCTGACTAGGTCTGTGACAACGTGGCTTTTCAGCCACCCTAGAGTCCATTTCCAATTTCTTCCATGCAACTTATTTCTCACAATGGAAGGAGCGGCTAGAGCGGCAGGTGCGGGTATAGTCACCAGACATGCTTGGATGCACCTTTGCAGACTCCTTTAAGGCTTCTTTCATGAATGCCCCCATCAAGGCCACTTCTTTGTTTGGCCCTAAAGCGAAATATACGTTAGCAAGGTGCAAACAGAAACCCATCTGCCATTGGTGTCGCACTCCACTCCTCAGTGTTTCTACTTCAGGAGTCGGAGGAGCAGGAAGATGTGGCACATCAAATCACAGGGCTCTTTTCCATGGCACATGTGCCGAGTTCTCCCATAGAGGCAGAGGGGGGAAACTCCAATAGAAGACTCACTTTTCGGGGCAGAGGAGGTTCACGAAACTGGGTTTCCAGAGATTTGTTCTCTAACCAACCTTGTTAGTGCTCTTGAAGTGTTGCCCGACTGCTCAACTCTGGAAGTGGTTGGGGGTCATTTTTCCTTGTACCCCGCTGCCTGGCGAAATATAACCACCGACTCTTTGGTACAATGGATAACATCCAGAGGCTATTGTAGTCCCCTTCCTTGGTCCAATCTCATCCAGTGTATTACCTGACGTCCTACCCAGTCAAAGGGAGGCAGCACATGAAATCCAAAAGCTGCTACAAGAGAGTCATCCAGACGGTTCCCCCAGACCAGATAGGATCTGTTTTTTACTCAAGGTTCTTTTTAGTGCCAAAAAAGATGGGACTTGAGTCCAATTCTGAACCTCTGCACACTGAACAATTTTGTAAAAACAATGAAATTCTGGATGGTCACAGTTCAGTCTATCCTTCCTCTTCTGGAGGAAGACGATTGGATGTGCTCTGTAGATCTTCAAGATGCGTATTACCACATAAAAATGGACAAACGCTCAAGATGATACCTCTGCTTCCACATAGGAGCCAGTCCCTACCAATTTCAAGCACTGCCCTTCAGTCTCTCTACAGCCCCCAGAGTGTTCACCAAATGCATGGCCGTGGTCGTCGCTCCTCTGCGACTTCAAGGATTCCAGGCGTTTCTGTATCTAGACTGGCTCCTCACTGCCCCACCAATCGTCTACTGGAAGAAGCCCTGCACTACACTGTCTTCACAGCACAAAGCCTGAGAATCACTATAAACTGGGAGAAGTCCAACACGACCCCAGCTTAGTCTTTGGAATTCATAGGAGTACTGTTGGACATGAGAAATTGCACAGCATCTCTTCCGGACCACAGGCTTTAAAGAATAAGGCAACAGGTTCAGCTGCTGCTGTATCATCACAAGTCTCCCGCTCCATCGGTCAGTGGCAGCCTTGATCACCATTGTTCCTCTAGCCAAATTCCCCGTGAGGCTCCTTCAGTGGTTACTTCTCACTCAGTGGTATTCTCTACAACATCCTTTCTCTCTTCAAATAAGTGTAACTCAGAGATGCAAGCAAGATTTACTCTGGTGGATGTTTCGAAATCCCCAACAATGGTCTTGCCCCTTCAGCCCCCATCAACTGAAAACCATGGTCGCCTCCCTGATGGGAGTGGGGAGGGGGCTATGTAAGGGAAACTCTATCCAAGACACCTGGTTGGAGACAGAGGCCCTTTTGCATATCAGTGTTCTTGAACTGAGGGCGGTACTACTAGCATTGCAAGCATTTCATTCCATCCTTCCGTCAGGGACTATTGCGATCCAATCTGACATGTCAGTGGTTTGGTACATCAGCAAGCAAGGGGGCACCAGATCTTGCCTGTTAAGCTGAGAGGCCTTGAGAATATGGCAATGGGTGATGGCTTCCATCCACTTTCTAATTGCACTGCACATTCCTGGGAGCTCCAACATGAAAGTGGACAAATTGAGCAGGTGCCTTCTACAACCTCACGAGTGGTCCCTCAATCCTATGATATCGGCAAGAATCTTCAACTGCTGGGGCCAGTCTTGCTGCGACCTATTTGCCTCCCCAACCAACTAGAAGTGCAGCAACTATTTTGCCCTGACCCCCCCCCCCCCCCCCCAGTGGGGCAGTCACCAAGAGATGCTGTAGTTCATGCTTGGCCCTCAGGTCTACTTTATGCTTACCCTCCTCTTCCCCTCATCTCCCAATTTCTGAAGAAAGCACGACAGTTGAAAAGCAGTGATCCTCATTGCTCCATATTGGCCTCGACAAGTCTGGTTCCCCTTCCTCTGGCCTCACCTGCTAGATCAACCGTGGATTCTCAATCCATCCACAACATTGATCTCCCATCCAGAGGGTCTGACTCGCCCCAATCTAACAACCCTGAAACTGACAGCTTGGTTTCTCCATTTCCAATGATTGCCAGGCAGGAAAACCTCTCATCCCCTGTAAGCAATATTCTTATTGCATCTCATAAATAGTTCACCAGACTAATCTATCTCTGTAAATGGAAAAGGCTTTCTCTTTGGGCAGCGAATAAACAGTTAGACCCCTTGTCAGCTCCAGTTTCAGTGGTTTTGGATTACTTATCGCATCTTTTCCACTCTGGGGTGTCTGCCTCTACTATTCGTGTGCATTTAGCTGCCATCTCAAATTTTCACATTGGTTTTCAGGATTTTTTGCTTATACCACAGACTCTGTAAAACTTTCTTGAAGGGGGTTATCCACTTAAAACCTCCCTTTAGAGAACCAGTACAACCTTGGGATTTAGCCTTGGTTCTGCAAGCTCTAACAGCTCACCCATTTGAACCTGCGTCTTCATGTGATGTAAAACGTCTCTTGGAAATCTTGATTCTGATTGGAATCACATTGGTCAGATGCTTGTTAGAACTTGAAGCCTTATGCATCAAATCTCCCTATCTTATCTTCCATAAGGATAGGGTATCGCTGAGAACTAATTCTTGTTTTACAAAAAGTGGTGTCAGAGTGGTCTGTCAACCAATCTGATCTTCCAGTGTTCTTTACTAACCACTCTAACAAGGGATAGTATTGCTTGCACACCTTGGATGTTCATAGGCAAATAAGATTTTTTATTTGGACAGAACAAAATCTACCCATAAATAAGACAGTTTCTGGCCTTTTCTGGACCTATCTGAGGTCATTCTGTTTCAAAAGTTACATTGGCTTCATGGTTGAGAAATTTTATTACCTTTATAACAAAAACGTCACTTTGCCGCAGAGTGAAAGCGCATTCTACAAGGTCTGTGGCAGCTTCAGCAGTTTTCCATGCTAAGGCTTCCCTCAGTATTTGGTCAGCTGCAACTTGGGCCAAACCTCATACCTTTATTCTTCATTACAAATTGGACTTTGCCTCCAGAGGTAGAGCTTCTTTTGGCTCCATAGTGCTCAGGAATGTCCTTCCATGGGGGCCACCCAGGGATACAGGTAGCTGGGGACTCTGTCCCATCAGTAAGGAATGAACGAAGGTGAACAGCATCAGATAAAGAAGTTATGTCTTACCATGACACTCCATCTGTGTTGGTTTTCGTTCATTCATTACTTCCCACCCTCCGCCCCCCTCAGGTGGTTCCTGGTTGATCGCATATACTCCATTGTAGGTCTGTTAATGATCAGAGGTAGCCTCAACTTTTATCTATCAACTTAACTCTATTGGAGTTAACAGGGAGCAGAGCATTCTAGGTAGGACCTTGCCTTAAGAGTTTTTGGCTGACACTAGCTTGATATTTGGCTGGCTCTGTTCCGAGGACGGAACCAATAATCCATCAGTAATGAATGAACGAAGATGAACAACACAGGTGGAATGTTATGGAAAGACTACTTTTTATGCGTAGAGTGGTGTCAGTTTACTTTTAAGCTGAACTACCCATCTCCCCTTTTTCTTTCCTTAATCTAAGAATGATGGAGAGATTTTCCATTCCATGGATGTAGGCAGGTAACTCTGGTAATATTTTGACAACTAAGTCTTATGTCTTTGGATCAGTACTTCATTTCTTGTGAGGGTAAGAAGGGACAGTGTGTCAAGTTTTGTTTGAAAATTGTTGTCTAAGGCTAACCTTTTGTTGAACTTGCCATAATTAAACTGTTCCACCAGGGTCCAGGCCCATTCTGGCAGATCCTTGGCTTCACCTGCTTCTTTCTGGAAAGGGTTGAATTCTAAAAGCTGCTACTTGGTCTTCTGTATATAGTTTTTTCAAAGCACTACAAGCTTGATTATTTCTGTAGGTCAAGGTCGGGCTTCGCTTGGACCATTTTCCATGGGCCTCCTGGACTCTTCTTCCACCTCCCAAATGTAATAAGCTAGGGTAATCAAACCATAAACATAAGGCTATTTTAACATTAATCAGTGTGGTGCATTTAGTACAGTTGTATTTGTAAATTTGTCAGTAAATGTTTGAATGATCACTGTTGCAGTACTGTCTCCCTTCCTCCACCCCCCCTTGTTTTTGTGCGTTTTTAAGCCAGGGTGTGGACGTTCCTAGCATTGTCCTTTTGAGGTTCAACCTCCTTATTTGGCAGGAAACCTCTGAAGAGCTTGGTGTTCGAACTTCTCTTTGGTCAGCTGAAGGTGCCCTGAAACTTTGGTAACTGGCAACTGGGATTGGGAGGGTGGCCTAATGGTTAAGGTGTTTGCCTTATAAACGCAAGGTGCAGGGTTTGAGTCTCACAAGGGATAACTGGCTAGGCTAAAAATGGCTCACAAGGGCAGTTAGCTTAGTACTAACCTATGAACTGTTACCTTGGTAGGATGTAACATGTATAGCTATGGCTAAATGCAGCAGTGATTATTTGAACATCTACTGCTATGATAAGATTACTCAACACAACTGGAATTTTCGTTGTTTGTGGACATATTGGGGTTTTGCATCTTTGATCCCAGATTCTCTGCTTCTAGCACCTTTAAAGGCATTTGGGTGTTGGAGGGTAGTGGAGAGCTCTAAATACCTGTTGAAACTTTACTATCCTGGCAGTGGTCGCTCTGAAGAGATGTTCTTAGTGTTTCGCTGTTGCAGTCATCACCTGTGGGTTATCCCTGCTGTGGTAGTCCTAGGCCGGCCCCGAATACCAGAGTCAATGTTTTTGTGCGCCGGCTGTTGTCTGACTTCAGGTCGTTAGTACTGTAAAGCAAGGCAGCTGACGTAATTACATCAGTCTTTCTTGCCGTGGAGCCTGTAGTAGAAGCAGTTCGCATGAGTGCCGGTTAATTGCTACCAGAAGTTGAAATTCAGCAGAAAACATCTAAACCTAAGTACTGTGTTGCGGACCCTTTTTTTCTTGCTCTAACTGATGTTCGAAAAAGTTAATTGTCTCACCTGTAGAAAGCCGATCCCACACTGAGACTTGGATTCTTACTGCATCACTTGTTTAGACCCAGACCATGATGTTCCTTGTTGCCGGTTCTGTGCCCTCTGTAATGGGAGAACCATTCGCTGTAGAGCTCTTTGTAGGCAATTTTTGTATTCAATTTTAGAATCCCGATATGGCATCTGTCAGCCAACAATCCGCTGGTATTCCGAAAAAATGTAAAGATAGACAGGCCACACAAGGCTAAGCCTTCCGATACAGCTAAGCAAGTCATCAGTTCTCCGGAATACAGTAAGGCGCTTTCGCACCCCCCTGATGCCAGACTTGCTTTCTCGGCAGGCCTCTGCCGAGACCCTTTCAGGATCCGGTATGCCACACAAATCCACTTAGTCTTCCAAGGCTTTGGCTGGCTCTGCCTTGGTTGAGTCTGGAGCCGTGGCAGACACTAGCTTCACAGGAGGCCATTCGCACTACCGATTCTAGACCAAGACGTCGTCTTTTCAGACTACAGTTTCTCAGAGACTGATTCTCTCTGGCCTCAAAGCCAGGTCACTTCTAGGAAATTTGCTTCTAGCCACCATCTTACTTACTACTTCCCCACCGCAAGCTCAAATGCTTGAAGTGACAGAGGATCTCCCTTACCAAAGGTACTCAAGCCCCCCACTCCAAAAAGGAAAAAGCTTCCTTCTACAGAAATTGACATACCAAGAGTCTGAGGAATCTGATTATTCTGCCTTTGAAGAGGAACAGCCCTTAACTGAGGATTCAGATGCAGAGGAATCCATCCCCTCTGCCTCCCCTCCAAAGGGCCTCTCCTTCAGGGAAACCCTCCACTCCCTCAGGAAGCATTTTCAATGAGAATCTCAGGGCTACCCACAGTCAAACAACTTGGAAAACTTCTGGACCTGCCCTAGCACAGATCCCTGGCCCCATCCCACCTATGCTAGAAGTGGCGCATTGTTTTCCTTGAATCCAGTTTAGCCCCTGATGCCCTGCCCCATGCTCCAGCTAAGCCTGATAGGTACTGCAGAATACCGGATTCTCTCAAATACCTGTACAGGAACCCTGCTGCAGACCCTGAGGTCATTACACAGGGACCCAAAGGAGCTAAGACTAGATGTCCTTCAAGGATGCATCTGCAGTCATAACAAATGGGTTGTCCTGTCGTCAGGCAGCCCTTCGGTCGGCCGGATTCCAAAGTCTGGGTCCGGCTTCGGCTGATGTCGCACTTCACCCGACGCCATCTCTGCTGGTCTTCGGGTATAAAGGCATCAGCCGACGCCATTTTCCTCAGTCTTTCTTGCCGCGTGGCGCCCGAAGCAGAAGCTGTTCGCAAGTGCCGGTCAGTCAGATCCAGAGATTACTACTACCGAATACTACTTCGAAGACTTCTAAAAGCTAAGTACCCCGTTGGGGACTCTTTCTTGCCTCAGCCGATGTCAGAAAAAGTAAATAACTGTTTAACTTGTGGGAAACAAATACCTCATAAAGATTTCCACTCTTACTGCCTACCTTGCTTAGGCCCAGACCACGACGTAGCAGCCTGTTTAGCCTGTGCTTCTTTTAACCGACGAACGCTTAGGCGTCGGTCGGAGTTTGCTGAAACAGTTTTTCGGCTCAGATTTTGCGTACATTATGCCGTCGGATCCTCCGACTACCCAAATTGTTAAAAAACGCAAAGAAAAAGACCGACACTCGCGGTCCGCGGTTTCGGCCGAAACCACGGTTAAGCAAGCCGCGAGTGTCTCTGTTTCGGCCGAAACCGAGAAAACGGGTCAATCTTTAGCCGAATCCATGACTACTACTGAGGCTCCTGCTACCTTAGTCGAATCGGCCTCTGAAGTTTTGCCTACTACTGTGGTTCCTAGTGAATTATCAGACACCATCCCTTTGGATGTCTCTACCCCAGCACGTGGTGCTGCTAGGCCTCCTGCAGCCATGTCTATTAAGGCCTTTGCCAGGGCTAAAGCAGCCAAAACTGTTAAATCAGTGCCTGCTAAGCCCCCCTCACACAGGCCCACTTCTAGTTCACAAATGCTTACTCTGGCAGAGAATTTAATATCCTTAATTAGGGGATCCCAATCTCACCCAGACAGGGCCTCTCAGCCTCCAGAAAAGAGACCTAGAGCAGAGCCCCCCGAGCCAGTGTCCTCTGATTCTTCGGATGACTCAGACATTACAGATCAGCCAGAGGCACCTTTTTCTACTCATGAAGATTCCGATGCTGAAGAATCCATTCCATCTGCCTCTCCACCAGAGGAATTTTCCTTTGGGGAAACCTTACATGCCATGAGAGAACAATTCCAATGGCAGGGACAAGATTTCTCAGATTCAAGAAAAAGGCTTAGGACCTTTCTGCACTTACCACAACATAGGCCCTTAGCTATACCTCCAGTTCTGCCTGTTGTGGATGATGCATTTAATGATGTTTGCACTGCTCCTGATACTTTACCTTCAGCCCCTGCCAAACCAGATAGATTTTACAGGGTGCCAGACACTCATCACCACCTATACAAGGCCCCACTTGCAGATCCTGAGACTATATCCCAGGGGCCTAAGGCAGTAGCCTCGACCTCAGCAACAAACCCTCTCCCTTCTGAAAGGGAATCCAGGTCCTTAGAGAGATGGGGGAAAAAAGTTTACACCTCTGCAACTCTCACAGCTAGAGCTTTAAACTGTCAGTTTCATATGATCCAATACCAAGAGTTTATGCTTGATCAGTTAACTAAGAAGCTGTCCTCTGATGACTCCTTAGATAAGAAATATGTTTCAGAAATGGTGAATAACATTCAGCAGGTTAGTAACCATTCCTTAAAATGTGGCTATGATGCACTGGAGGCTTCATGTAGATCAGCCATGACTGGCACAGTGATAAGAAGGCATGCATGGTTGAAAGAACAGGTCTTGCCGGATCATGTTAAAGCAAAGCTGTTAGATGCTCCTATGGATAAGGCCAGTCTATTTGGTACCCCTGCTCAGCAAGTAATGAAGAAAATGGAAGAGAAGGCAAAATCTGTACAAACAGTTAAGGATTTTTTACAGGTTCAGCCCCCAAGGTTTAGCAGGAACTGGCCTGCCAAAAATTGGTCCTTTCCAGACTCCTCAAAATCTCAGAGGCAGGAATAGACGCTCTAGAGGCAGAAATCAATCCAGAGGAGGTGCCTACAGAGGACGCCAGTGGCAAGGCAATAACCAGCGAGGCACAGACACAACCACTGCCACTCCAACAGGACAATCACAGTGACTTGGCTCTGACACCGCCTACCAGGGAGCAAATAGCAGCACCTTTAGGCGGAAAGTTAGCCTTATTTTCGAAAAATTGGCACTATATCACACAAGACAAGTGGATTTTGCAAACCATAGACCAAGGCTACAGGTTCCACTTCCACACCTTACCAGTAAAAAGAGGAATGCCAAACCTACCTCCAAATCAAAAAACAGAAGCTCTAAAGCAGATAGCTCAATTCTCAAAGATGAGAGCTGTGGAAAGAGTATCAATAACAGAACAGGGCAAAGGATTCTACTCCAGACTCTTCCTAGTACCAAGAAAAGAGAAAAGTTGGAGACCTATTCTCGATCTGTCCGTCTTAAACACATTCATCATTGTCCCAAAATTCAAAATGCTGACCCTACAGCAACTTCTTCCCATGCTGGGCAAGGAGTGTTGGCTGGTAACTGCACGTCCCCATACGACCAAATTGCAGAAGATACCTCAGATTTCTTGCAGGATCAGAGCATTATCAATTCTCAGCATTGCCCTTTGGCTTATCTACTGCGCCCAGAGTATTCACAAAATGCCTGGCATCAGTAATCGCTCATTGCAGGCTACAGGGAATCCAAATTTATCCATACCTGGACGACTGCCTGTTACAAGCAGACAACAAATGCAAGCTGACAACAGATTTACAAAGAGTCATTTGCTTACTACAAGCCCTGGGATACACAGTCAATTTAAAAGTCAAGACTGATACCATCCCAGACAAGAACATTCTTGGGTGCGGAATTGGACACAGTAAAACAAATGGCATTCCTAACTGCAGAAAAACAAGAACAACTCCCTCTTTACTTCTTGGCATTAACAAAGCAGAACAAACTAACAGCAAGAAAAGTACTGCAGGCCTTGGGCTTCATGGCATCATGCATAATCCTGGTACCCCATGCCAGACTGCATATGAGAAAGCTACAGTGGTACCTAAAGAATTTATGGTCTCAACACAGGCACAGCTTAGAAACCGAAATTCCAATAATCCCATGCCTGAAACAAGAGTTCCTATGGTGGGCTCAAGCATGCCAGTCAAACCCAGGCTTGCCATTCCACAACTTTCAAGCAAGCCAAACCATCACAACGGACGCCTCAGACCTAGGCTGGGGGGCGCACATGTTGGACAAATGCATACAAGGATTGTGGACTCCAGACCAGCTGCACCTGCACATAAACCAAAAAGAAATGCAGGCAGTAAAACTAGCAATCCAGAAATTCAGACCATTCCTCAAAGAAGGCCATTTAATGATAAGGACAGACAACACCACAGTCATGTGGTACATCAACAAACAGGGAGGCACTCATTCATACCCCCTATGCAGGATGACTCTGGACCTTTGGAACATGGCTCTGAGCTACAACATCCAGTTACAGGCAATATTTGTGCCGGGAAAAGAAAACACCCTAGCAGACATGTTAAGCAGAACCACCTCGGATGCTCACGAATGGATGCTACACCCGGACATCTTCAAGGCCATCACAAAGAAATGGGGAATGCCACAAATAGACCTATTCGCATCCCCACTCAATCACCAGCTCAAAAAATTCTGCACAAGGACATACCACCCACTTGCATGGAAGGTGGACTCTCTATCCTTCAGTTGGAAAGGCCTGACAGCATATGCATTTCCACCTCTTCCTTTGATGCACAAGGTACTACTGAAAATCAAAGAGGAACGTCCAAGGATAATTCTGATAGCTCGAATTGGCCAAGACAACACTGGTATCCATGGTTGAGGAGCATGTCTCAGGGGAGAATGTGGTCAATACCGCTGATGTCTTTGATGTTAACTCAGAACAACTACAACATCATGCACCCAAACCTAAAAACCTTGCAACTGACTGCCTGGAACATCACATAACAGCAACTAACCCAGACTTATCCCAAAGGGTTAAAGTCATTATCCTTGAAGCCCAGACCTTCAACAAGAAGGAACTATGCAGGAAAATGGAAAAGGTTTGTCATTTGGAGTACTGAAAGAGGAAAAGATGTGTCGAACATAGATATTGCTAACATCCTGGAGTACTTGGCAGAGCTTCTACATACAGGCCTGTCCTATTCCTCCATCAAGATACATGCATCAGCTATTTCAGCAGAATACAGCTCGATCCACCTGTCTTTTCGCATCCTCTTCTCAGGCAGTTCCTCAGAGGGATCAAGAATGTAAAACCTCCTAGGAAACCACCATTACCAGCATGGGACTTGAACTTTGTGCTAGAAAAATTGACACTCCCTCCATTTGAACCAGCAGCAACAGCAGATCTTCAACACCTATCATGGAAAACTGCTTTCCTACTGGCAATTACTTCAGCAAGGAGGGTTTCGGAACTACAGGCCTTAATGGCAGTACAACCCTTCCTAATCTTCCATCAAGATAGTGTCCATGAGAACTAATCCTACATTTATGCCTAAGGTGGTATCCAGAGTGTCTTTAAACCAGGCAATCCACCTGCCTACCTTCTTTCCCAATCCACAGAACAGGGGGGAAAGACTGCTGCATACCTTGGATGTACATAGACAGTTACGCTACTACCTGGACAGGACCAAAGGTAACAGAAAAACTGACCAGCTTTTAGTAGCCTATGCAACAGGAAGGGAAGGAAAAGCAATTTCCAAACAGACAATCTCCAAATGGATAGGAAATTGCATAAGATTCTGTTACTCCTACCATGGAAAACCAACTCCACAGAACATAATACCTCATTCTACAAGGGCTACAGCCACTACTACAGCTTTCTTACGAGGAGTGGCAACCAAGGGCATTATTGAGGCGGCTACTTGGACCTCCGTGCATACATTTGCCAAGCATTATAATTTACCTCTATACTCTAGATCCCGAGCAGGGTTTGCCACTGCTGTATTGCAAGGGATCCTAACTACACCATAATTCTTCTTCCTCCTCCCCTAGTTTGGCTATGGTATTCTACCCATTTGTTATGACTGCAGATGCATCCTTGAAGGACATAGTACAGTTTTGTACCTACCATAAATGTAGATGTCTGAACAGGATAGCATCTGCAGTCAGGATTACCCACCCTCCTTCCCCTCTGTGGTACTCCTAGGGTATTTACCCTCCTAATAGCTAGCTGGGGGGGAGTCTCTTATGGTGTATTTGTTTGTATATATGTACATACATGCTTATTTTTTGTGTTTGCCTTCTATTATTTTGGAAACATTGGCATTTATCCAAAATTTAGCTTTCCAAGTGGGCAACTGGCATCTGGGGCAAGAAACACTGAGGAAAATGGCGTCGGTTGATGCCTTTTATACCCGAAGACCAGCAGAGATGACGTCGGGTGAAGTGCGACATCAGCCGAAGCCGGACCCAGACTTTGGAATCCGGCCGACCGAAGGGCTGCCTGACGACAGGACAACCCATTTGTTATGACTGCAGATGCTATCCTGTTCGGACATCTACATTTATGGTAGGTACAAAACTGTACTTTCTGCCAAGAATCATCTTCCTTCTAATAAAGACTCCCGAGCTCTGGACATATGTAAGAAAGTGTACATCTTGGTGACCTTGGCTGACAGAGCACTCAATTGTCAGTTCCATGTCATAATATCAACAACACACTTAGGAACAATTAAAACAGAAGAATGCTACCTCTCCTGACTGTGCCAACTCAAAATAGCTGGCAGAATTACTACACTCTGTCAAGTGGCCAAGCACTCATTACAATGTGGATATGACTCCCTAGAAGCCTCTAGCAGGGCAGCAGTGACCGGATCTGTTAGACATGCATGGCTGAAGGAACAACCTCTCCCTGGTCATGTCAAGTCTAACCGTCTTGATGCACCCCTAGATAAGGAGCGCTTGTTTGGGGAAAAAGCAGAAGAGGTGCTTAAGATGGAAGACTAAGCAAAATCTATGCAAACATTAAAAGATTTCTTTCAAGTTTAACCACTCAGATTCAGCAGGAGCTTCTCCTCTAAGCACTGGGTCTTCCCTGCACCCAGCAGACAGGGCCAAAGTAAGCCCTGCAGGGACAGGACATCCAAGGCCAGCAAAGAAGCAAACAGTGGACCACTTCCGCCTCTAAGGCAGAGAGTTTTAAGCCAAGCTTCTTTGGTAAGCACTCTCAATGACTCTCCCTCCCCCCTCCTTTCATAGGTAGGTACTAGGCTATCAGCCCTAGGACCTATACAAGCCTAGCCAAAAAGGTATCCTGGCTTTCGCCACTCAAGAAAATTATTTTCCTGTGCCCCTGTCGAGCAGAGCCACAGAGGTGATCCCCGGAGTGAATTTCCTATTTCCCGTCCAATGGAGGTTTTTCTTGAGTGCTAATGAGGAGCTTGGTTTGTTATAGATAGGTAGTTTGTTCCAGAGTATAGGAAGTCTCTGGGACAGGAATCCATCCCTCCAGCTTGTTCTGTTTATTGTGGAGATGAGGTTTAGGTTCCTAGAGAGTGTAGCTCAGAGGGATTGGATTTCTAAGTGGAGCAAGTCCAACAGCTGTGGGTTTGACATGGCTTTGTATGTTGGGCAGAGATCGCCTCTGAGTAGGTGATATGCGACCTAAGTAAAGCTGGAGTTTTTTGAGACTGTGTAGGGCATCTGTTTGAGGCCGGTAATCCTCTGTGAGGTATTTCTGTGACCTTTCCAGTTGTCTTTGAGGTACAGACCAAAAGGGGCATTTTACTCCCTAATGGGTCTGAGTGATGAGTAGAGAACAAAGACCTCCTTTTTTTTTTTTTTTTTTTTTCTGGATGAGAAACCTTTTGTGATTATTCATATCCTGTATCCCAGCTCATAAAAAATCATCTTGGTTCCACCCATTTGCAAGCCCAATCTACCTGACAGAGTACTCTGTAGAGAATTTTTGAAGTCTCTTAACTCATTACACTTTCAAAATGTGTTCCTAGTTAATTTTTTCCCCATCACACCTTCAGCATTTGCAGTCTTCCTGACTGGAAATTCTTTGGAGTTTGGCATAAAAATATTGATGCAAGCATGTGTAAGCAAAAATCCTAAATCCTTTAGACTTGGCATATTTGGAGGCATACTTGTATGTCCTCCCATTGTTTCCTTGCGAATTGCCTGTATGATCTTTCCCATCTTTCCTGAATTCTGTTTCCTGTAGTTATCATGCAATATTTTATATGCCCTACTAATTATCCCTTTTTTAACAGCAGATTCTGTTCTACATTCTACTAAACTCTACCAGAGCAGGTATTCCCTTAGGATTCCTCTCCCTTTCTATTTGCCTATAATCTGATATCCATCCCTTGTAGGGAAGGGCAGTCTGTAGCCTGCAGCCCAGATGTCTCTTGGCCTGATGTCCTTCAAGGATGCATCTGCAGTCCTTACAAATGGGTTGTCCTGTTGTCAGGCAGCCCCTCGGTCGGCCGGATTCCAAAGTCTGGGTCTGGCCTCGGCTGGTGTCGCACTTCACCCGACGTCATAGCTGCAGTTCTTTGGGTATAAAGGCATCAGCCGACGCCATTTTCCTCCGTCTTTCTTGCCACGTGGCGCCCGAAGCAGAAGCTGTTCGCAAGTGCCGGTCAGTCAGATCCAGAGATTACTACTACCGAATACTACTTCGAAGACTTCTAAAAAGCTAAGTACCCGTTGGGGACTCTTTCTTGCCTCAGCCGATGTCAGAAAAAGTGAATAACTGTTTAACTTGTGGGAAACAAATACCTCATAAAGATTTCCACTCTTACTGCTTACCTTGTTTAGGCCCAGACCACGACGTAGCAGCTTGTCTAGCCTGTGCTTCCTTTAACCGACTGACGCTTAGACGTCGGTCGGAGTTTGCTGAGCAGTTTTTCGGCTCTGATTTTGCCTATATTATGCCGTCGGATCCTCAGACTACACAAATTACCAAAAAACGCAAAGAAAAGGACCGACACTCGCGGTCCGCGGTTTTGGCCGAAACCGCGGTTAAGCAAACCGCGAGTGTCGGTTTCGGCCGAAACCGAGCAAGCGGTTCTTCAGCCGAAACCATGCCTTCTACCGAGGCCTCTTCTAACCTGGTAGAATCGGCTTCTGAAATCCAACCTGCTGTTGTGGTTTCTCAGGAATTATCGGACACTATTCCCTTGGATATATCTACTCCTGCACGTGGAGCTGCTAGGCCTCCTGCAGCCATGTCCATTAAGGCCTTTGCCAGGGCTAAAGCAGCTAAAGCTTCTAAGACTGTGCCTGTTAAGCCCCCCTCTCACAGGCCCAGCTCTAGTTCCCAAATGCTTTCTTTGGCAGAGGATCTCATTTCTTAAATTAGGGGATCCCAGCCTCATCCAGACAGGGCTTCTCATCCACCTCCAGAGAAGAGACCTAGAGCAGAGCCCCCTGAGCCAGTATCCACGGATGATTCCTCGGATGATTCAGACAATACAGACCCTCCAGAGGCTCCTTATTCTCCTTACGAAGACTCTGATGCTGAAGAGTCTATTCCTTCTGCCTCTCCACCTGAGGAATTTTCCTTTGGGGAAACCTTACATGCCATGAGGGAACAATTTCACTGGCAGGGCCAAGATTTCTCAGACTCCAGGAAAAGGCTTAGGACCTTTTTGCATTTACCTCAACATAGGCCTTTAGCTATACCTCCAGTTCTTTCTGTTGTAGATGATGCATTTAATGATGCTTGTACTGCTCCTGATTCCTTACCTCCAGCCCCTGCTAAGCCCGATAGGTTCTACAGGGTCCCGGACACACATCACCATTTATGCAAGGCTCCTTTTGCAGATCCCGAGACTATCTCCCAGGGGCCTAAGGCAGTAGCATCTACCTCTGCTAAAAAATCCCCTCCCCTCTGAAAGGGAATCCAGGTCCTTAGACAGATGGGGTAAAAAAGTATACACCTCTGCTACTCTGTCAGCTAGGGCCTTGAACTGTCAATTTCATATGATCCAATATCAGGAGTTTATGCTTGATCAGTTAACTAAGAAACTGTCCTCTGATGAAACGTTAGATAAGAAATATGTTCTGGAAATGGTGCATAACATTCAGCAAGTTAGTAACCATTCTTTAAAATGCGGCTATGATGCACTGGGGGCTTCCTTTAGATCAGCCATGACTGGCACAGTTATCAGAAGGCATGCATGGTTGAAAGAACAGGCCTTGCCGGACCATGTCAAATCAAAACTATTAGATGCTCCCATGGACAAGGTCAGTTTATTTGGTTCTCCTGCACAGCAGGTACTGAAGAAAATGGAAGAGAAGGCAAAATCTGTCCAAACAGTGAAAGACTTCTTACAGGTCCAACCTCCAAGGTTTAGCAGGAACTGGCCCTCCAAAAATTGGTCCTTTCCAGACTCCTCTAAAGCACAGAGAGGCAGGAATAGGCGTTCAAGAGGCAGAAATCAATCCAGGGGTGCCTACAGGGGACGCCAGTGGCAGGGCAACAACCAGCGAGGCACAGACACAGCCACTACCACTGCAACAGGACAATCAGTGACTTGGCTCTGGCACCACCTACCAGGGAACAGCTAGCAGCACCCTTAGGCGGAAAGCTAGCCTTATTTTCAAAGAACTGGCATTACATCACAAGGGACAAGTGGATTTTGCAAACTATAGACCAAGGCTACAGGTTTCATTTCCATACTCTACCAGGAAAAAGGGGAATGCCAAACCTACCACCAAATCAAAAGACAGAAGCTCTAAAACAAATAGCTCAATTAGTAAGAATGAGAGCTGTGGAAAAGGTACCATCTATGGAGCAAGGAAAAGGATTTTACTCCAGACTCTTCCTGGTACCCAGAAAAGAAGAAAAATGGAGGCCTATTCTCGACCTGTCCGCTTTAAACACATTCCTCATTGTTCCAAAATTCAAAATGCTGACTCTACAGCAGCTTCTTCCCATGCTGGGCAAGGAGTCTTGGCTGGTAACTCTAGATCTCAAGAAGGCATACCTGCACGTCCCCATACGACCAAATTGCAGAAGATACCTCAGATTTCTTGCAGGATCAGAGCATTATCAATTCTCAGCATTGCCCTTTGGCTTATCTACTGGGCGCAGAGTGTTCACGAAATGCCTGGCATCAGTAATCGCTCATTGCAGAGTTCAGGGAATCCAAATTTATCCCTACCTGGACGACTGCCTGATACAAGCGGACAACAAAAACAAGCTAACAGAAGATTTACAGAGAGTCATTTACTTGCTGCAAGCCCTGGGATATACAGTAAATATAAAAAAGTCAAGGCTGATACCATCCCAAAGAATAACCTTTTTAGGTGCAGAGCTGGACACATCAAAGCAGATGGCATTCCTAACTGTGGAAAAACAAGAACAACTCCCTCTCTATTTCTTGGCATTAACAAAGCAGAACCATCTAACAGCAAGAAAAGTACTGCAAGCCCTGGGCTTCATGGCATCCTGCATAATTCTGGTCCCTCATGCCAGACTGCATATGAGAAAACTACAGTGGTACCTGAAGAATTTATGGTCTCAACACACACAGCCTAGAAACCAAAATCCCACTAATACCATGCCTGAAGCAGGAGTTCCTATGGTGGGCTCAGGCCTGTCAATCGAACACAGGTTTGCCCTTCTACAGCATTCCACCAAGCCAAACCATCACAACGGACGCCTCAGACCTCGGTTGGGGGGCCCACATGCTGGACAAGTGCATACAAGGCTTATGGACTCGAGATCAGCTGCACCTACACATAAATCTAAAGGAAATGCTGGCAGTAAAATGGGCAATCCAGACATTCAGACCATTCCTCCAAGAAGGACAGTTGATAAGGACAGACAACACCACAGTTATGTGATACATCAACAAACAGGGAGGCACACATTCATACCCTCTATGCCGGATGGCAATGGACCTATGGAATGTGGCTCTGAGCTACAACATTCAGTTGCAAGCAATTTTTGTACCGGGAAAAGAAAACATTCTAGCAGACATATTAAGCAGAACTACCACGGATGCCCACGAATGGAAGCTGCACCCGGACATCTTCAAAGCCATCACAAGAAAATGTGGACTACCACAAATAGACTTATTTGCATCCCCACTCAATCACCAGCTAAAGAAATTCTGCACAAGGACGTACCACCCACTTGCATGGAAGGTGGACTCCCTATCTTTCAGTTGGAAAAAGCTGACGGCATATGCATTCCCACCACTTCCTTTGATGCACAAGGTGCTTTTGAAGATCAAAGAGGAACGTCCAAGAATCATTCTAATAGCTCCAGACTGGCCAAGACAACATTGGTACCCATTACTGAGGAGCATGTCTCAGGAACAAATGTGGACACTACCCCTAATCCCATTGCTGTTAACTCAGAACAGCTACAACATCCTGCATCCAAACCTGAAAACTCTGCAACTGACTGCCTGGAACATTACATAAGAGCAACTAACCCAAATTTATCCCAAAGGGTTAAAGACATTATCCTTGAGGCTCGCAGACCTTCAACAAGAAAGAATTATGCAGCAAAATGGAAAAGATATCTCATTTGGAGTACTGCAAAGGGAAAAGATGTGTCTCTGGTAAACATAGCCAACATCCTGGAGTACTGGGCAGAGCTCTTCCATACAGGCCTGTCCTATTCCTCCAAGATACACGCATCGGCTATTTCGGCAGAATACACCTTGGATCCCCCTGTCTTCTCACATCCTCTGCTCAGGCAGTTTCTGAGAGGAATTAAAAATGTAAAACCTCCTAGGAAACCACCATTGCCAGCATGGGACTTGAACTTTGTGCTAGAAAAATTGACACTTCCTCCTTTCGAACCAGCAGCAACAGCAGAATTGCAATACTTATCCTGGAAGACTGCTTTCCTGCTGGCAATCACCTCAGCAAGAAGGGTTTCTGAACTACAGGCATTAATGGCGGTGCAACCCTTCCTGATCTTCCATCAAGACAGTGTCCATGAGAACAAATCCTACATTTATGCCTAAGGTGGTATCCAGAGTGTCTTTAAACCAGGCTATCCACCTTCCTACATTCTTCCCCAACCCACAGAACAGGGGAGAAAGACTGTTGCATACCTTGGATGTGCATAGACAATTACGCTACTACCTGGACGGGACCAAGTCAAATAGAAAAACTGACCAGCTTTTGGTAGCATATGCAACAGGAAGGGAAGGAAAAGCAATTTCAAAACAGACAATCTCCAAGTGGATAGGAAATTGCATTAGATTTTGTTACTCCTTCCACGGAAAAAACTCCAGAGAACATCAGGCCTCACTCCACAAGGGCTACAGCCACTACTACAGATTTCTTAAGAGGGGTGGCTACCAAGGACATTATAGAGGCTGCTACTTGGACCTCCGTGCATACATTTGCCAAGCATTATAATTTACCATTATACTCTAGGTCCCGAGCAGGGTTTGCCACTGCTGTTTTGCAAGGGGATCCTAGCTACACCATAATCTCTTTTTTCTTCCTCCCCTAGTTTGGCTATGGTATTCTACCCATTTGTAAGGACTGCAGATGCATCCTTGAAGGACATAGTACAGTTTTGTACCTACCATAAATGTAGATGTCCGATAGGAATGCATCTGCAGTCAGGATTACCCACCCGCCTTCCCCTCTGTGGTATTCCTAGGGTACATGCCACCTTTCAGCTAGCTTGGGGGGGGATCTATTATGGTGTATTTGTTTGTATATATGTACATACATGCTTATTTTATGTGTTTGCTCTCTACTATTTGGCAACATTGGCATTTAACCAAATTTAGCCATCCAAGAGGGCACCTGGCATCTGGGGCAAGAAACAGAGGAAAATGGCGTCGGCTGATGCCTTTATACCCGAAGAACTGCAGCTATGACGTCGGGTGAAGTGCGACACCAGCCGAGGCCAGACCCAGACTTTGGAATCCGGCCGACCGAGGGGCTGCCTGACGACAGGACAACCCATTTGTAAGGACTGCAGATGCATTCCTATCGGACATCTACATTTATGGTAGGTACAAAACTGTACTTTTCCACTGTATTACCTTTTTCTTTCCTGGTATTTTCTCCCACTACCTTGGTTCCTTTGCCAGTTTTTTTTGCAGTAAATTTCGGTCCCCTCTTGCCTATTCTCTGTACCCCTAACTGCAGTTGTCCTTATAGGCAAAAATATCCGTTCTCCATTCACATGCTGGTTTAGTTCTTAGAATACTTTCTGCTATTTTATAGATCTAATCTGTACGTCTGCTGCTCTTAAGGATCTGTATCCACAAGTCCCACTCTTAATGCTTGAATTTCCCACCTGTTTTATCATCCCTTTCCATTCTGAGTTGTAGCTTTCTGCTTGTGCTCTGTATACAAGCTTTAACTGTGTAGCTGTAAAATACCCCTTCAAATCATGTAATCCTTTATACCTTGTATTGGAAGGATCAACTTATCATACTTGACGTGTGCCATCTTCCTGTCCCAGACAAAATCCTTCAACTCTGTATTAACTGTCCAGAACTACTCCTTTGTTTGATTAAAAAAAAAATAAAAAATACACCGGACCAGTGTGTAAAACTAAAGGGCTAAAAACACTTTTACTGCTAGTTTCTGTTTGTATGCAAAAAGGAGATCTGATGCTGTCCGTTTCATCCTTGTATGGGTTTGGATCAGAACCATCGGATCAGACTCTACCATTACTAAGCTTGTGGCAACCAAAAAGCTCTTGGACACTTCCCCTTACCCACAGTGTGCCCCTCTTTGCTACCTCTGGTCTCGTTTACTGCTTCACGAAGGCGTGGTCTAACAGTTTGCTGTTGAACTTTCAGGTGATGTTTCTAAACTTCTCAACCCTTTAGCTAATTTTACTTTTCTATGTGCTCCGTGTAGCTCCTTTCTTCCCTGTTTTACCTCTCAACTTTTTACCCACAGTAACAGTTTATTAGGTTACTTTTCTTTCCTTTTCATTTATACCCTTAGCGGCATCTTCATTAGTAACTTCCCCCTCCCCAAGTCCTTTCTGTGGAGAGAAAGTATCTTTACTTTGGAATAAATTTTGTTTTCTCTTCTCTGTCTCTCTGCTCTTTTTTTGCCATGGCTGTGAAACAGGATAAGCCCACAAGCTTCAAGAAATGTACTAAACGCAGTCATAAACTGCTGTATATTGACTTGCGCACTTTGTGTTTACTGCATGGGCCCCCACCGTCTGTAGGAGGACTGTAAAATCTGTCAGTCTGAAGTTAACTTCATTTATCTGCAACCTGTGGGTTTTCGGATCCATATCGGATCTGAGCCGGCAACTTTTTCCAAGCATCTGCTCAAAGCTCCTCCCCTTACCCACAATCCCTCACATCTCACCTTCCCTCTGATCTTGTTTGCCGCTTCATGCGTATGCATCGTGGTCTCTTTAGCTCCAAGTTGGGTATAGTAAGTGGAAGTGTGTGTGTGTGTGTGTGTGTGTGTGTGTGTGTGTGTGTGTGTGTGTGTGTGTGTGTGTGTGTGTGTGTGTGTGTGTGTGTGTGTGTGTGTGTGTGGTCGTTAACCCTTTTCTCCCCTTCGCTGTTGGTACAGAAAAAAAACAAGGTAGTGTAGTAGGCCTAACTTGACCTTAGTGTGTGATAGTTTTAAGTTTTGTCTGAATGCGTTTTTATGGCTGAACAGCCAAAAACCTACCTTTAAAAAATGCACAGTGTGTGGCCACAAGATTTCACTGGCTGATGGACACACTATTTGTCTGGGTGTTCCCCATCTTGCTTTACCTTTTTAGCGTAGAAACTGGTAGAAGGCCCTTGGCTACCAGCTTTGCATTCCTTTCCTTTAAGGCCTTAGAGTCCCACTGAAGAGGGTCCCCCCGTAAGTGGTCATGTAAAAGGAGGCACATAGACTCCCCCCAAGTCCCTCACAGAAGATACTGATTTAGATGGTGAGGGTTCCCCCAGGTCACCTCCCAAGGATGTCCCTAGGGCCTTACAGGAAAGGAAGGTAAAGCTGGTAGCTAAGGGCGTTGTACCAGTTTCTGCATTGGACACTGACCTCTACCTCGGCTCCAGTGGCTGATCAACCCCCCCCCCCCCCCCCAAGGCTGGGACTCAACGTCCCACTATGCGTACTGAAGTGGGGACTAAAGGAACAGAAAGATTAGGACAAGGGAAGGGTAGGTACTGCAAGCGTTCTCCAGAGCGTGAGCCCTTCCCTAGCCCACCTACAAAAGTGATTAGAACTACCTCTCCACGGCTCCACTCCCCAAGGTTCTCCCTGGAGCCGACTGAGCAGTCTGACCCGAGGCCTTCATCAAGGTCATCTCGCTGACCAGCTAGATCAGTCTGTCACCTCCTCATGTTCAACTGAGTCTGTCGAAACTAGATATGGACAGGATGATGCAGAGGTTCATTCGGACCCAAATCTAAATAGGAGTCTTGCCAGGCCCCACCCCAGCCAGAGACTGGACCTCCATGCCCTTCTCTCCAATCTCTCCTTCCCCCATCTGACCTGCGGTTTCGGGGTTTATGGATTAGAGGGATCCTCTGAGCTGGGGGTTCAGCGCAGACTGTTCCTCCAACCTCGATACCGGCATTTACTTTGAGTTCCTCGGATCAGACCTTGTTTTGATCTGAGCAACAATCGGGGCCGAGAACGGGGTGTCTGATCCGAGGGAATGGAGGTGTCTTCGACTCAGACATCGTCAGATCTGAGCAGTTCGTTTGGAACCCCCGGCTACCTCGGTCCCTATCTTCACAGTGAAGCCGAGGAGAGCTTACTCTTTATTGGTTGCTAAGGAGGTGCGCTCCATTGGCATTCGTGGTGGAGAGGGGTTTCTCCCGAGGATTGAGACCTCAGCCTATTGCCTTGGACTCCGCTCAGGCTCCTGTGGGTTTGGTCATGACTCCACTCGGCTTGTCCCAGGGACAGCCCATGCTAGAGGACCCCCAGGTGGATCTCATCATGGAATCCCCTGTGACTTAAGAGCCCTCTTCAGAGAGTCACACTGAAGATGGTCTCCCGTAAGCGGTCATGTAAAAGGAGGCACATGGACTCCCCTGAGTCCCTCACAGAAGATGCTGACTTAGATGAAGGTGAGGGTTCACCCAGGTCACCTCCCGATGTCTCCTTTGGAGACATCATGGAGATCCTCCGCCAGAGGGGAGGTTGGTTAGCCCCAAAAGCCTCTACGGATGAGTCTGTATTCTTGGAGGTCTTTGGCACAGGCCCATCTACATCCTGGGTGTCCCCTCCTGCGGATCCCCTTAGTGGATCTCATTACCAGACTGGGATGGAAGGAGCCTGACACCATAGAGCCAGTACCTAAACGCCTGGACGGGATCCTCTCTCCTTTCTCTGGCCTGGTACAAGGGATCCCTGGTGGATGCTATGGTGGTTGCACAGCAACCTTGAGGGGTTGCCAGACTGTCCTACTCTGGAGACAGTCTGGGGAAGATTATCATTGCAACTAATGGCTTGGGAGTCCATTATGATGGACCATTGGGTGCTCCAAATACTATCCAGAGGCTACTCCATCAGTTTGCCCCACCCGTCCAACCAAAGCGCCTCCCGGATGTTCCATCCGCTCAAACGGAGGTGGCAGAGCAAGAAATTTCAAAGCTGCTTCGCAATTCAGCCATCGAACCAGTCCCCCCAGATCAGTCCGGATTGGGTGTTTACTCCAGGTTCTTTTTAGTGCCAAAAAGATGAGGGACCTCAGGCCCATATTGGACCTGTCAACCCTGAACCTCACAGTAGCCAAACAGAAATTCCAGATGGTCACCTTGCAGTCGATTCTACCTTACCTCCGAGAATGCGACTGGATGTGCTCAGACCTCCAGGATGCTTGCTACCTTATCAAAATTCGCAGAAGCTCCAGGGAGATTCCTTCGATTCTGGCTGGGAGCCAATCATTTCCAGTTCAGAGCCCTACCCTTTGGTCTCACCACAGCCCCCAAGATGTTCACCAAGGTTATGGCAGTCGTAGCGGCTCACCTGAGGCTTCAGGGAATTCAGGTGTTTCCTTACCTAGACAATTGGCTCCTCGCGGCTGCCGCCAAATGTCATCTTTGCATGGCCAGAGACTCCTTCCTGCATCTTGCAGCCAACCTGGGGATTACCATCAACATCTCCAAGTCCCGCTTGAACCCGACGGACTTTGGAATTTATAGGAGCTAGTCTTTTTAACTTGACAGGGTCCAGAGCCTACAGGCCCATGCATCAGTGATCCTTGGCCCCAGGCTGCCAATGGCGAGCGACGTTCTCAGAGCCCTAGGCTCTATGGCCATAGCAATCTCAATCCTCCCTTGTACGTGCATTCACATGCAGGTGCTCCAGTGGACCCTGGCAGTACAGTGGTCTTGGCTACACCTCCCCCATGGACCATCCAATTCGAATCAACAGCTTGCAAGATGTCTCTTCTGGTGGCTCCAATCGCCGGAAATCTTGGCAGGGCGAACCTTCATAGCACCTACAGCCCAAGCCACAGTGACCACTGATGCCTTCCAGCTTGGGTGTGGTGGCACTATTTGGGGAGGACTGTCCAAGGCACGTGATCCCAGACAGAGACCAGATTGCATATAAATGTTCTGGAGATGAGGGCAGTGCTTTGTGTTGTAAGCCTTTCATGCTGTTCTTCACCCGGGGACTATTGCAGTTCAGTCAGACATGTCTTTTGTCTGGTAAATCAACAAACAAGGAGGAACCAGATCTTATCCTTTGTCGCGAGGCTATGTGTGTTAAGAGAGTGGGCGATCTCCAGTCAGTTTCTGATTGCAAAGCACATCCTGGGACTATCCATTTTAGTGGACAGACTGAGTCTGGCTATTCTAATGCCATAAGAGTGGTCTCTGAAACAATCTGTAGCAAAGGAGATCTTCCTTGTGTGGGGTCAGCCTTGCTACGATCTCTTTGCATCTCCTTCCAGTGCAAAGGGCAGTAAATTCTTCGCTCTGATCCCCTCAGCAGGGGACTTCCCCAGAGATGCCATCGTCCATGCTTGGCCTCCTGGGTTACTGTATGCTTACCCCCCCCCCCCCCCCGTTACCTCTTATTCCGAAGTTTCTTCAGAAAGCTTGCTGACTGGGGTGCTAAGTGATCCTCATTACCCCATTCTGGCCTCATCAGGTGTGATTCCTCTTCCTCTGGTCTCGTGTTCTAATTCCTCGGATTCTGGATCCTTGCCTAGATCTCATCTCTCATCCCTCTGGCATCTGTCTGCCTGACCTGGACAGCCTCCAGCTGACTGCTTGGTTGCTCCAGTTCCCCTGATTGCTAGGACTCCCGGTCTGTCATCTTCAGTAAAGACTATTCTGATGGCATCCCACAAAGCTTCCACTAGGAGGGTTTATCGCAGCAAATCGAAACTCTTCTCAGAGTAGCCTAGATCCCTTTACAGCCCCGGTTCCTGCAGCGTTGGATTTTCCAATATTTTCATAAAGGGGCTAGTTCCTCCACTATAAAAGTGCAACTGGCGGCCATCTAATTTTCATGTCTGCCAAAATATGAATGTTCTGGCCTCTTTGAGACTGTGAAAGCTTTTCTGAAAGGCACCTTTCTTTTATGCCCTGTGGTTAAGGACTCAGTCCCTCCTTGGGATCTTACCCTAGTTCTGCAGGCGTTAGTTGCTCCCCCCTTCAAACCAGTGGTGTCAGTAGATTTGAAGTTCTTATCCTGGAAGACAGCTTTCCTAGTGGCCATTACTTCGGCCAGGAGAGTTTCTGAGATTCAAACTTTGTCTGCCGTGCCTCCTTACTTCATCTTTCATAAAGACGTGTCTCGCTCCGCACGAACCCTTCCTTCTTACCGAAAGTTGCATCAAATATTAAGCAGACGATTAACCTGCCTGTTTTCTTTCCAAATTTTCAGAACAAGGGTGAATATAAACTGCATTTGCTTAGATGTTCCTAGACAGCTTTGTTTATATTTACATAAAATTAAACCCTTTCGTAAGTCTGACCAGTTATTAGTGTTCTTTTCTAGACCCTTTTTGGGCAATGCCATATCCAAGGTCTCTCTAGCTAGGTGGATTACACAATGTATACTGCAAGTCTGTAAGGACAAAGGTCTGTCCCTGCCTGGTCTTGTTAACTCATTCCCTCCACTACAGTTCTTTTGATTGCATACATGTAACTCCCAGTGGGTATGGCTTGTGCTTTTAAAAAATGAAGTTATTACTTTACAGTTGTAATAAATACTCATTGACAGAGGTAAAATATGAATACACTTGTGTTTGCCATTATGTATGCTTCAAGATTCATTTTTTTTTTTTACTTTGTATGTCACATGGCATTGGAATTATTAATGCAAGTATGAACAAGCAATATTTGACACCTAGAGGCACAGTAGGAGGTAACTGCAGAAACGCCTGGAGACGTCACTCTGATGTAAGGATTTAAAGCTCATTTTACTAGATCTGTGGCAACTTCTGCCACTTTGGTCAAGGGTTTCACTGTATGATATCTGTGCAACAGCGACCTGGGCAAGGTCACATACATTTATTTCTCATAAGTTGGATTTGATCTCTAGAGGGAGAGCATCCTTTGGCTCTACAGTGCTCAGGAATATCCTTCCATGAGGGACTCCCAGGAGTTTTTGGTAGCTGGGGGCTCTGTCCCACAGGTTGCAGATGAATGAAGTTAACTACTTCAGATAAAGAAGTTATGTACTCACCATAACGTTTCATCTGAGTAGTTATACTTCATTTTCTGTAGCTGTCCCACCCTCCTTTCCCCGAACCTGTTCTAGGTTGCCACTATCCAAACTGTCAGCAACTCAAGAACATCGGTAAACACAATCTGAGGGAACGTAGGATAGTGGCAAACGCAATCTGAGGGAAGGTAGGAGATGGGAGTTATGGGTAAGGGGAGGAGCTTGGATCAGATGCTTGGAAAAAGTTGCCGGCTGGGAACCGATATGGATCCGAATACCTACAGGTTACAAAAAATGAAGTATAACTACTCAGATGGAATGTTATGGTAAGAACATAACTTCTTTTTCCTTTAACCACTGGGCCGTGGTTGAAAGGAAGAATAAACTTTTTTTTTTTTTTCAGGGGATTATTACAATCGTCTTTTAATGACATTTCTGATGGTACCCAAAAATCTTTGGCTAAACCTAGGTTGGCTCATTCGAGCCCTGCTTCTTCTGCCTCTAAAACTTCTGATAGAGGGAAGAGGAGGGTTTACCTTCATATCGTGCATCACATATGATCGACCAGCCACGTCTAACAGTTTCCACGAAGCTAGAACTGCGAAACTTTAAAAACCTCTAATAAATGTCGAATTTTGACATTCCTGGCCACACCACACCTCCAGTCCAGTGCTGCCATGGGTCAAAAATGGGGTGAGGTTTTGCCGTTTGGATATATGGAATTCTTCGCATTTCTGTTTTCGCGGAAGCAGGCTCGACCATAGTGAGATGGGCATTATGAAGGTAAACTGAAGAGACCACCTTCCATGGCTCCATCAGATTCCTTGGAGCAGAGATCCAAGTCTTCCAACTCTTATGACTCTATCTGGGCCTTTGGTGCAGAGTACCTCCTCCTCAGATCCGGCTCCTTTGACCTCAAGCTTCAATGTTGTGGTCGGATCCTATCTCCAGCCCTCTTAAGTCTTTAACCTCCCTACCAAGCACTCTGTACTCCCCTTCTGTAGACCTTGTGCCTTCGAGAGTACTGTCTCCTTCTCTAAGCAGACCAAGATCACCTTAGTTTTCTTCCAAGTCTTCTGTAAGGCTTCTGGTAGAACAGGAATGGATGGTACAGAAAATTGTGGGCATAGGGCAAATGGCCCTAGGTCTGTACAAGCCATCCATTCCCAGTTTGGTTCCTCCTCTGATTTCAGGGCAATTCTCGGAGCCGTCTGATTTGATATGCCTGGCGATCAACTCCTCAGTTCCAGAGATGTCCTTCAAGGATGCATCTGCAGTCATAACATATGGGTTGTCCTGCCTCAGGCAGCCCTTCGGTCGGCGGATTCCAAAGTCTGGGTCTGGCCTCTGCTGATGTCTCACTTTCCCCGACGTCACAGCTTCTGGGATATAAAGGCATCAGCCGACGCCATTTTCCTCAGTCTTTCTTGCCACGCGGTGCCCGAAGCAGAAGCTGTTCAAGTGCCAGTCGGTCAGATCCAGAGATTTCAGCTACCAAAGACTTCTAAAAAAGCTAAGTACCCCGTTGGGGACTCTTTCTTGCTTCAGCCGATGTCAGACCTGTGCCTCCTTCAACCGACAGACTCTTAGACGTCGGTCGGAGTTTGCAGAAGAATTTTTCGGATCCGCTTTTGCATATAAAATGCCGTCTGAGACTCCGACTACGCATTTGGCCAAAAAACGCAGGGAAAAGGACAGACACTCGCGGTCCACGGTTTCGGCTGAAACCACGGTTAGGCCTACCGCGAGTGTCTCTGTTTCGGCTGAAACCGAGCCCTCGGTTCTTACTTCCACAGAAACCATACCGCCGACAACCGAGGCCTGAGAGGCCCCGGCTGAGTCTGCTTCAGAAATCCCTACCGAAGCTAGTGCTCAACATTTGTCCGACACCATTCCTTTGGACAGTTCTACTCCTGCACGTGGGGCAGCTAGGCCCCCAGCTTCTATGTCTATTAAGGCCTTCTCCAGAGCTAAAGCTGCCAAACTTTCAAAAGCTTTACCTGCCAAATCTACTTCTCATAGGCCTTCCTCAAGTTCTCAGATTCTCAGTCTTGCTAAGGACCTTATTTCCTTGATTAGGGGTTCCCAAACTCACCCAGGCAGGGCCTCCCAATCTCCACCAGACAAAAGGCCTAGGACTGAACCCTCTGAACCTCTCTCCTCTGATTACTCCTCGGATGGATCTGATTTGTCAGACCATCAGGAAGGGGCCTATTCTCCTTATGAGGATTCAGATGCTGAAGATTCTATTCCTTCGGCCTCCTCTCCTGAAGAATTTTCCTTTGGGGAGACCTTGCACTCTGAGGGAGCACTTTCAATGGCAGGGTCAGGATTTTTCTGATTCTAGAAAAAGACTAAGGACTTTTTTACATTTGCCCCAGCATAGGCCCTTAGCCATTCCACCAGTGCTAACTGTAATGGATGATGTGTATAATGTTAGTTCTGCCCCTGATTCTCTTCCCCTGGCCCCTGCGAAACCTGACAGATATTACAGGGTCCCGGATTCTCACTTCCACCTGTATAAAGCCCACGCTGCAGACCCAGAAACTATTTCACAGGGCCCAAAAGGTGTTGCAGCTGCCACTGCCAAAAATCCCCTACCCTCTGAAAGAGAATCTAGAGCATTAGAGAGATGGGGTAAAAAGGTTTATACATCTGCTACTCTTTCTGCCAGGGAATTAAACTGTCAATTCCATATGATACAGTACAGTACCAAGAATATTTGTTAGATTAGCTGAATAAGAAGCTTTCTTCTCTTGCACCTTTAGACCGTAAATCCCTTCAGGATTTGGTACACAACTCTCAGCAGGTCAGTAATCATTTCTTAAAATGTGGCTATGATGCCACCTTTTTTTGGGGGGGCTTTCATTTAAAAA
>NC_056733.1:953356114-953383784 GCF_019279795.1 Protopterus annectens | reverse complement strand
CTTTAAAGGATATGATAAAAATTTGAGCAAGAGGGGGTGTATAAATATTTGGGAATTGAAGTATCAACAATAAAACATTAACAAATATGAATAAAACTTGGTAAGGAATACTTTAGAAGACTTATGTGTTGACATCTAGGAAGAAAATTCAAGCTATAAACCGATTTGCTGTTGCTGTCCTATCTTAGTTTTGGATTGATTGACTGGCCCCAAAAACATGTTGGATAGATTAAACAGGAAAATAAGACTGCTTCATGCTCGCCAAATGATTTGTAAAAAATTAGTACATACCAAGATTATATATTCCCTGTTCCGAAGGAGGGATGGGCCTCCTTGAAATTGATTACATGTATAGATCTGCAATTGTGGGCTTGCACACATCTGCTGATCTCACACGACCTAAACATAGTGAAAGTTTTGAAATGTGAGGAGAATAAATCTGAGAGGACTTCTCTGCTTAGTCTAGCAGAAACGTATTCATGTCAAGCAGAAATGGAAATTAAACCAGAAGTAGATAAAAATCAGGCAGTAATTGAATGTGCCAAAAAAACAAAAAATATAAGGACCACCAGTTTAGAAGGCAAATGTGGAAAATGCATAAATATAATTGCAAGTATAGAAAATTTCTGGAAGAAAGTCATGTTGATCAGGGTCGAATGCAGGAATGTTAAGGAGAAGCGAATTCAAACCAAGCGATGAAAGGTTAATATCGGTGGCCGAAGATAGTGGGCTACATACAAGTTGGTTTACAAAGTCCATTGAACACATTAGCGGAAAGACAAGTGTAGGTTTTGTAAAACAGAATTGGAAACAATTGCACATCTCATTGCTGGTTGTGGGATACTGAAGGCAGAAGGACTTGTATACTGAAAGACATAATGTGGCAAGACTGTTGCTCTGGGGGTTGTGTAAACATGGTATTGAAGTGGCTGAAGAACACTGGAAACAAGTCACAAAGCTTCATAGAAAATGAATTCTACATCACATGGGATCACACATTGCCAACAAATCAAACCCGATATTGTGTTCCAGTTAAAAGAAGATAAAAGTAGCATTGATCATTGAAATTGCCCTACCCAGTGATTAGTATCTTGTGAACAGAGAGAGACATAAAATATCAGGATTTACAGGCAGAAATGAGAGCATTGTGGAAGGTGGATACCCAGACGGTTCCAATAGTAGGAGCAACGGGTCTTGTCTAAATACCATTGTAGATTATTGTTTAAGTTACCGATGCATGTAACCCTGTACGAATTGCAGGGGTTGTCATTACTGGCACTTTGCAGGTGCTGCAAAGAGCACTTTAGGTTGACCTCCGATTGAAACAGTATTTATTTCATGAGCTTTGTTCGTACTTTGAATTAGGAATGTGGTCCATTCCCATCATGGTATTAGAAACCCAAAAGACTTGGAGAAAATAAAAAAAAAAAAAAAAAAGTTGCTGGCAGTTCAGTAAACCTGAGAAGTTGGTGCACCTGGCGGCTTTTGGATCCTGACAGTTTGCCACCTGGTTTAGTCCACCTGCCGATGAGCTCTTAAAATTGATCTCTCTGCAGGCGTGGGAGAGCCCAGATTCTGTTGAACTCCCTGGAGGCCAGACAAGATTACAGCACCAGGTGACAAAACATTTTGGACAAAAGGGGTTGCAGTAGATGCCATGGTGGTGGTGGCAGCTACTAAAAAGGAACTATTGGTAGATTGTTCCATGATTCATTCTCTGAATAAGGATTACAGGATGATGGCTGGATGCAGAAAGCTAGTCTTTGCTTCAGTGACTTTTGCATTGCGATTACTGAATTACCTTTTCCATTTCACTAGGTTACAAAGGGAGCTGATCAAGGAGCTCTCTGAAACCTTTGAAGGAGCCATAGCTGAGGGAGTCCAAGAAAGTTGCTTCCTGACTGGCGACCCTACATTCCGTAGCTAACTCTTCCATGAGGCTTTTAGCTCTTACAGCCATAGGAATGACTAGTGTCTGGATGTTCATCGTGCATACAGCTGCAGTCATAACAGATGGGTTCTCCTGCCATCAGGCGGGTCCTCGGTCGGCCAAATTCCAAAGTCTAGGTCCGGCGTCGGTTGTCGTCGCTTTCTTTCCTGACGTCAGTGCGAAAGGGATATATAAGACACAGCCGATGCCATTTTCTTCAGTCTTTTTTGCCGCACGGTGCCCGAAGCAGAAGCAGTTCGCAAGTGCCGGTCGGCCAGCTCCTGAAATTACGAAAATTTGGAAACCGAAGTCGTCTTTAAAGCAAAGTACCCCGTTGGGTAAACTTTTCTTGCCTCAGACCGATGTTGGACAAAGTTAACAATTGTATTTCTTGTGGGAAGCAAATACCACAAGGATTACCATTCCCTCTGTATACCTTGTTTAGGCCCAGACCACGAGGTCTCGGGCTGTCGCTTTTGTGCTACTTTCAATAAACGCACTATTAAGCGTCGGGCGGAGTTCGCCCAGCACTTTTTTGGTAAAGCTTTTGATTATGAAATGTTTTCGGAAACTCCGACTACCGGTTTGTCCAAGAAACACAAGGACAAAGACAGACACGCGAGGTCTCCACCGACACCATGCCAAAACCGGCTACACGTGGTCCGGTTCTCAGCGAGGCGCCTACGCAGCCCCTGACTACCGACTACACTTCTCTGGTGGTGTCTTCTGTAACCGAGACCGCAGGTACCTCTGCCCATACCCTGACTCCAGCTACCGAAGCCACTGAGTGTTGAGCCTCTTAATGTGGACAGGTCCACTTCCACCCATGGTGTCTTCAGACCCTCATCTTACTTTTCCATAAAGGCCTTTACTAAGTCCAAATCGGCCATGCATCCCAAGAGGCCTGTTGCACAGGGCCCATCTCCAGGTCCCATGCCTAAAAAGCAGATGCTCAAAATGGCTGAGGATTTAATTACTCTTATCAGGGGGTTCCCAACCCCCTCCGGACAAGAGACCCAGAGTGGAGGAAGATTCTCCCTCTTCTGACCAGGGCTCCATTATTTCAGAACATTCTGATGAGGAACACTCGTACTCCCCTTTTGAAGATTCAGATGCAGAGCAGTCCATTCCTTCTGCATCTCCCCCAGAGGATTTTTCTTTCGGGGAAACCTTGCATTCCTTGAGGGAACACTTCCATTGGGAAGGCCAAGATTTTTCAGATTCCAAGGAAAGACTTAGGGAATTTCTTTTCCTACCCCAGCACAGACCTCTGGCGATACCTCCCGTCTTGGACATACTTTATGTTTACTCAGAGGCTTGCCTTAATCCGGATTCCCTGCCTCCTGCCCCAGTCAAGCATGATGGGCACTACAGAGTTCCTAACTCACACCATTTTCTTTACAAAAGCCATAATGCTGACCCTGAAACCATTTCTCAAGGCCCCAAGGGAGTGAAGGCCTCTACTGCTAAGAATCCATTACCTTCTGAAAGAGTCTAGATCCTTAGAAAGGTGGGGAAAAAAGGTATATACCTCGGCCACCCTAGCCATGAGGGCCTTAAATTGTCAGTTCCATATGCTTAAATATCAGCAGTTTCTGTTATCACAATTAAGGAATAAAATGTCACAACCTGAACAACCAGATTTGAAGGAGTTGCAGGAATATGATGCATAGTGCAGAACAAGTGGGTAAACCCCTTACAATGTGGCTGTGATGCTCTAGAGGCCTCAAGTAGAGCTGCTGCTACAGGATCAGTCATTCGTAGACATGCCTGGCTTGGGGAACAAACCTTGCCTGATCATGTTAAAGCTAAACTACTAGATGCTCCTATACAAAAGGATGTGTTTGGTACTAATGCTGAGGAGATACTACAGAAAATGGAACAAAAAGCTAAATCTATGCAAACTGTCAAAGCCTTTCTACTGGTACAACCACCACGTTTTAGCAGAAATTGGCCTTCAAAAAACTGGTCCTTTCCAGCCATGGACAAGCCCCAAAGAGGTAGATACAGGCGCACAAGGGGCAGAGGACAATCTCAAGGATCATATAGAGGCAGACAATGGCAAACTCCAGCACCAAGAGGTGGCGAAGACAGTGCACAACAATACAGGAAACAAACCCAGTGACTTTCCCCTTTGCATGCCAAGCAAGTCTCAGCTGACAGCACCCTTGGGAGGAAAGCTGGGATTTTCAAAAAATTGGCATATCACAACAGACAAATGGATCCTGGACATTATAACCAGAGGCTACAGATTTCATTTTCACACTCTTCCAAAAATGAGAGGCATGCCGAACCTGCCACACAATCAAAGGGCAGAGGCTCAAATACAAATTTCAAAGCTCATGGACATGAAAGCTATTCAAGAGGTACCTACTCACGAACAAGGTCAAGGTTTTTATTCCAGACTATTCCTGGTACCAAGTAAGGGAACCGATTGGAGACGCATTTTGGACTTATCCATCCTAAACACATTTCTACTCGTCCCAAAATTCAAGATGCTCACCTTACAGCAGCTTCTTCCCATGCTGGGCAAGGAGTCTTGGCTGGTAACATTGGACCTCAAGGAGGCATCCCTGCATGTCCCAATCAGACAAAACTGCAGAAGATGCCTCAGATTTCTTGCAGGTTCAATCCACTATCAATTCTCTGCATTGCCCTTAGGCTTATCTACTGCGCCCAGAGTATTCACGAAATGCCTGGCATCAGTAATTGCCTACTGCAGACTTAAAGGGATACAAATTTACCCTTATTTGGATGATTGCCTGATCCAAGCGGACAGTAAACACATACTTCTGGAACATCTAGCTTATGTAACTCTGTTATTGAATTCTCTGGGATACACAGTCAACAAAGAGAAATCCAGGCTAACACCATCTCAGAAAATAATTTTCCTGGTTGCCAACTTGGGACACAAACACCCAGATGGCCTATCTTATGCCAGAAAAACAGGGGCGACTAACTCAGTACTTCAAAATAGTAGCAAATTGTACCAGGCTAACTACAAGGAAAATCCTGCAGGCTCTGGGCTTCATGGCATCTTGCATTCTTCTAATCCCATGTGCAAAGTTGCATATGAGGAAACTTCAATGGTACCTAAAAAAACCTATGGTCTCAACACAGCCACAGTTTGGAAACAATAATACCACTAATCCCATGTTTGCAAAAGGGATTTCTATGGTGGGCCCAAGCATGCCAAACAAACACAGGTCTACCATTCTGCAAGCCTCAAGCAAATCAAGTAATCACAACAGACGCTTCAGACTATGCCTGGGGGGCACACATGACAGACAGGTGCATTCAGGACAAATGGTCCCAAAAGGAAAAGCACCTTCACATCAATCAAAAGGAAATGCTAGCAGTGATAAATGCAATTACAGCTTTCAAGGACCTCCTGCATCCAGGGCAATTATTGATAAGAACAGACAACACCACAATAATGTGGTACATAAACAAGGAGGAACACATTCATACCCCCTGTGCAGGCTGGCCATGTCACTTTGGAACTTGGCTCTGGAATGGCAAATCGAACTTAAAGCACAGTACCTGCCAGGTTTGGTAAACGCTGGCAGACAATCTAAGCAGAAATATGACAGACCCACGCGAATGGAAGTTGCATCCTCAAGTGTTTACAAAGATAATCCAAGCGTGGGGAAGGCCAGACATAGATCTCTTTGCCTCACACAGGAATCAATTGACAAAATTCTGCTCAAGGGCATTCCATCCAAAGGCCTGCAGAGTGGACGCCCTTTCTTTCAGTTGGGCAGCACGGACAGTTTACTCCTTCCCACCTTTGCCTCTTCTGCCCAAGGTGTGCTTGAAAGCAAGAGCAGACAGACCAAAGATGATCCTGATCGCTCCAGACTGGCCAAGACAACACTGGTACCCACTCCTGAGGAGCCTAACATTCTCCTCCCTGGACCCTACCTCTAATGCCTCTTCTACTGACTCAGCACAGCTACAAAACTCTTCACAGTCAGCTGAAAACACTCAGTCTGGCTGCATGGAAAATTCCTTAACACCACAACAGACCCTACTCACCAAGGAGGTGCAGGATGTCATTTTGGAGGCCAGAAGGCCATCTACTAGAAAGGCTTACTCCGCAAAATGGAAACGGTTTTGCGCTTGGAATGAGAAAAAAGGCCAGGATCCTAGAAAACTGAATTTACCTCGGATATTACAGTATCTAGCTGAGCTGTTGAACAGTGGACTTTCATTTTCCTCCTCCAAAATCCATGCCTCAGCCATTTCTGCAGAATACAACACTGATCCACCATTATTCTCCCACCCACTCTTAAGACAGTTCCTCAGAGGGGCTAAGAATATAAGACCTCAAGGAAACAACCAATACCAGCCTGGGATCTTAATTACATTCTAGAAAAATTAACATTACCTCCCTTTGAACCAGCTGCCTCAACAGATTTGCAATATTTGTCCTGGAAAACAGCTTTCCTTCTGGCCATTACCTCAGCTCGTAGGGTTTCGGAACTACAAGCCCTCATGGCTGTGCAGCCCTTTCTCATCTTCCATCAGGACAAGGTTTCCCTATGAACCAACCCGTCATTTATGTCTAAGGTAGTATCCAGGGTAGCTTTAAATCACGCCATACACTTGCCTACCTTTTACCCCAATCCTCAAAACAAAGGGGAAAGGCTGCTCCATTCCTTAGACATCCATAGACAGCTACGTTACTATTTGGACAGAACAAAGCCTTTCAGGAAATCAGAACAACTCTGTGCTATGCTGTAGGAGCTCAAGGGAAGCCAATTTCCAAACAGACAATTTCAAAATGGATAGGCCACTGCATACGGTTTTGTTACTCCTTTCATGGTAAATCTGTACCTGCAGGTATCGTATCCTACTCCACAAGGGCCACAGCTACCTCTGCAGCCTTCCTCAGAGGAGTCCCTACTAAGATATTTTGGAGGCAGCCACTTGGAGTTCTGTGCATACCTTCACTAAACACTACCACCTACCTTTATACTCCAAAACTAGAGCAGGCTTTGCCACTGCTGTGTTGCAGGGCATTCTGGCTCCTCAGAGTTCCACCTAGTGCCTACCACCCTGTGCGTAGCTTTGGGATTCTACCCATCTGTTATGACTGCAGCTGTATGCACGATGAACATAGTACAGCTTTGTACCTACCATAAATGTAGATGTTCGAGTGCTAATACAGCTGCAGTCCAGGTTTTCCTCCCTCCTTCCCCTCTGGGTACAGACCTAGTGGCTAACTCCTCATCTCACAACTTGATTGGGTTATCCTTCTATGGTGTATTTGCTTGCAACTACTGTTTTTTGATTATATTGCAATGCATGATTATATATTTTATATATATATAGATATATCTATATAGATATATCTATATAGATATATCTATATAGATATATCTATATAGATATATCTATATAGATATATCTATATAGATATATCTATATAGATATATCTATATAGATATATCTATATAGATATATCTATATAGATATATCTATATAGATATAGATAGATAGAGATAGATAGATAGATATAGATAGATAGATATAGATAGATAGATATAGATATAGATAGATAGATATAGATATAGATAGATAGATATAGATATAGATAGATAGATATAGATATAGATAGATAGATATAGATATAGATAGATAGATATAGATATAGATAGATAGATATAGATATAGATAGATAGATATAGATATAGATAGATATAGATATAGATATAGATAGATATAGATATAGATAGATATAGATATAGATAGATATAGATATAGATAGATATAGATATAGATAGATATAGATATATTTATATATTTTGCCTTCCTTCTGGGGGCACCTGACATCTGGGGCAAGAAAGACTGAAGAAAATGGCGTCGGCTGCATCTTGTATACCCCTGTTGCACTGACGTCAGGAAAGAAAGCGACTACAACCGACGCCGGACCTAGACTTTGGAATTCGGCCGACCGAGGACCCACCTGACAGCAGGAGAACCCATCTGTTATGACTGCAGCTGTATTAGCACTCTAACATCTACATTTATGGTAGGTACAAAACTGTACATCTGAAGTAGGAGATTCATTTGTCTGCAACCTGTGGGTTATGGATCTGATATCTGATCCGAACCGGCATGGTTTTCCAGCTATGGATCCGAGCTCTCAGCTCCTCCCCTCACCCATAATGCCCTGCTCTCCCTACATGACCCCAGATCTAGTTTGCCGCGCTGGTGACCAGATTGGTTTCTGAGAGCTCTACAGCTAAGTGTTTATTACTGCTAATTTTTGTGTTAAATTTAAGGTTTTTCAGTCAGTTTTGTGTGAAAGTTATAGGTTTCCCTTATTATAGCTTAAAGTTGTTTAGTTTTATTAACTTTTATAACTTTTAGTTTCCCTCCCCTCGCTGGTGTGTAGTGTGTTTGGGCCTGTGTTTGTTTGGCTAGTTAGCTTTTACTTTTTTAGACTAAAGTAAAAAAAAAAACTAGTGTCCTTAGGATGTCTGAACCACCTAAGGCTGTTTTTTCCAAGTGCTCTGAGTGTGGCCATAAGCTTTCCCCTGCTGATGGCCACACTCGGTGCGTTCGATGCCTTGGGGTTGAACACCTCACTTCTGGATGTTCCATTTGTGCAGGGTTCAACCCCAGGGCATTGAAGGAGCGGAGGTCGAAGCTGGTCCTGGCGGGACTTTTGCCCCCGGACTCGGCTCCGGCTACAGCTCCTTCGGGGTACTGTCACGGTTCCCTCCCCTCCTCCCCTCCTCCACCTGGGACTCAACCTCCCTGTAGTGGTTTGGAGGAGAGGGAAGCAAGAAAGAAGGACCGGAGGGAGAAGCACCATAAGCGGCGGGCGAGACCTCTGTTTCGGCCCCCCCTGCCAAGCGGGCTTCTCCTCCGCCTCCTTGTCTGCTGGTTCTCCCCCTCCTCGGCTCCGGTCTCCTGTGTGCTTTTCACCGGGACCTGAGGAGGAGGAGACCCGATCTCCGTCGAGGCTATCGAGGAGGCACTCAAGGCCTACCTCGGTAGCCTCGTCGAGATCTATGTACAGTTTATCTGATGCTGATCTGGACCGGATGATGAGAAGGTTCATCCAGGCCCAGATGCAGATGGGAGTGCTCTTGCCTCCCCCCCCCCCCCCCCTCTGGGGGGGGAGCTCGACCCATTTCTTTAAACCTATAGCTCCTTCTCCGACCCGCTACCCGGGTTTGGAACAGTTGGAGCCGAGCAGCTTCGGAGCCGGGGGTGGGTCGGCGCCGATAGTACTGGGTACTTCGGATCTGACCCTGCCTTAGAGTGCTTCGGATCCGACTTCTCGGAGCCTGGATCCGAGCTTCGGATCCGGGGGGGATCAGTGCTCCTTCGGCGCCGTCCGTGTCGGAGCGCACTGTCCCCTCGGATCAGAGTGCTTCGGTGCCGGCTCAGATCCACTCTTCGGATCCTAGGGGGAGCCGATTATCAGATCCTTTGGTCGAGGTCGGCTCCCCCTCGGCTTTTGATGTAGTGGAGAGGGCCCTGTTGAGGGTTTCCGGACCCCGGCACTTGCTTCGCCCGTCCGCCTCCATCTGCACTTGGCCAGGCTTCCACCATCCGCCACTGGGACAGCCCGCTTTGCCCCAAGTTGTTCCTTTGGAACATGTCACAGCTTGCAGGAGTCCTCTGACAGCCCCCGAGGATGCCCCTCAAGCATACGTGCAAAAGGAGGCACATAGACTCCCCGAGTCTCTCACTGAAGACACGGATTTGGAGGAAGGGGAAGGCTCCCCAAGATCACCCCCCGAGGATGTCTCCTTTGGAGACATCATGGAAATGCTTCGCATAAGGGGGGGGTGGTCTGCCCCCAAGTCTTCCTCTGACGAGTCCGTGTTCTTGGAGGCATTTGAAGCGGGCCCGTCTACCTCTTGGGTGTCCCCTCCTGCCGACCCCCTGGTGGACCTGATTACCACCAGGGCGTGGAAGGAACCGGACACCGTGGAGCCATTTCCAAAAAGGCCTGACCGTATAGTTAGTCACCCGGCTGACCGTGCCCACTGGAGTAAGGGGCCTCCGGTAGATGCCATGTTGACGGCGGCAGCCACCAAGAGGGAACTTGCTCAGGAGAGCCCCTCAGTCCATCCCCCGAGCAAGGAGTCTCGGATGATGGACCGCTTGGGGAAGCGGATGTTTAGTTCAGCGACCTTTTCAGTGAGCGCTGAACTACCTGGCACATGTGATTAGGATGCAGCGCGATCTTATCAAGGAATACGCTGCATCCCCCCCAGAGTCCATGTCGGAGGAGGACAAATTGTTGCACTCCACCCGTATGGCCACTCTCAGGTCTGTGATTAATACCTCTATGCGGTTACTATCCCATGCTACGGAAGGTGCCGCTAGAGCCGCAGGGGCAGGCCTAGTTACTAGACGTCAGGCCTGGCTCCGTCATTGCGATTTCACGGAGCCCTTCAAGGCGTCATTTGCGAACGCTCCCTTCGATGGTTCTGCCCTCTTTGGCAAAACTGTTCGTGATACTTTGACCCAGAGCGAAAAGGGCGGGAAGACGCTGTCTGCCATCTGAATCCGCTTCTCTGTGCCCCAGAGGCCCTATTCTAGGAACCAAAAGGGCCAGAAGATGTTTTTCCGGAAGTCGCAGCAATCCCAACCCGCTCCGGACAATCAGTCCTTCCGTGGCAGAGGAGGACAGGGAGGACGCCGCCCCAGGGGCAGAGGGGCTCCCAGGAACTTCAGGTCCAGAGAACCCTTCTCTGAATGGCCCGCGCAGCAGCCCTGAAGGGTTGCCCGGCTGCTCCACTCTGGAGGCAGTCGGGGGACGTTGAGCACCTAGCGGCATGGGAGTCCATAACATCAGACCGCTGGGTCCTCCGCATCATATCCAGAGGATACCGCATCCCATTTCATCACATGCCAAAATTGAAGTCCCTCCCCGACGTTCCATCCGGTCAGTGGGAGGCCGCTTTGGCAGAAATTGGCCATCTGCTAAAGAGCCATCCAGCCCGTCCCACCAGATCGGATCAGGGTTCTACTCCAGGTTCTTTTTAGTGCCAAAAAAGACGGGGATCTAAGACCAATATTAGACCTTTCACTCTTGAACCTGGCAGTTCCCAAGGAGAAGTTCCGAATGGTTACATTACAGTCTATTCTCCCCCTTCTGGGAGAAAATCACTGGATGTGCTCTATAGACCTCAAGGATGCGTACTACCATATACTAATGGACAGGCCCTCCAGGAGGTTTCTCCACTTCCGGCTGGGAGCCAGTCACTACCAGTTCCGGGTCCTTCCCTTTGGTCTCACCACAGCCCCCAGGGTGTTCACCAAGGTATTAGCAGTGGTAGCGGCCCACCTGAGGCTTCAGGGGGTGCAGGTTTTCCCTTACCTGGACGACTGGCTTCTCACCGCTCCAACAAGGCATCTACTGTTATTGGCGCGAGATTCCTTTCTCCATCTAGCTCCCCATCAGGGCATCACAATAAATACAGAAAAATCCAACCTAGCCCCTACGCAGTTCATAGATTTTATAGGTGCCAGGTTAGACACGAGATGGTTAAGAGCCTTCCTCACTGCGGACAGAATTCAGAATCTGCAGCTCCAGGTGCGGGCCATTCTAAACTCCAGCTCAGTTCCGGCGGAGTTGGTCCTGAGGGCTCTGGGGTCCATGGCAGCAGCGATAGCTCTTCTTCCTCTCGCCAGGTTCAATATGCGCGTCCTTCAATGGACACTCCTAGTTCAGTGGTCTTATCTTGCTCTTCCTATGCATCATCCCATTGCGATCAGCAAGGCTTGCAAGCGGTCCCTCCTGTGGTGGCTCCACTCTCCAGATCTCCACGGAGGGCGCCCCTTTTGTGCTTCTCCCCCTCTCGCCACGGTGACCACGGATGCCTCCCGCCTCGGGTGGGGGGGCATTTTGCAGGCCGGACGGTCCAAGGCACGTGGAACGATTCAGAGACCTTACTGCATATCAACGTTCTAGAGATGAGAGCAGTGCTCTTAGCGTTGCAAGCACTACAGGCCTTTCTTCCCTTGGGAACTATTGCGATTCAGTCGGACATGTCTGCCGTCTGGTATATCAACAAACAGGGAGGAACCAGGTCTTACCCTCTTTGTCGAGAAGCCATGAGAGTGTGGGAATGGGCAATCTCCACCAACCGCTTTCTCATCGCAACGCATATTCCGGGCCAGTCCAACATCCTTGCGGACATACTCAGTCGCACCATTCTCTCCCCTTACGAGTGGTCTCTCAATGCTCAGGTAGCGAAACGCATCTTCGCACGGTGGGGAACTCCTTGTTGCGATCTTTTTGCATCTCCCTCAAACACCAAGTGTGACAGTTTTTTCACTCTAATACCTTCTCCCGGAGATACCTCAAGAGACGCTCTGGTGCATGCTTGGCCACCCGGTCTTCTTTATACTTACCCCCCTTTGCCTCTGATGCTCCAAGTTCTTCAGAAAGCCTCTCTGTTGGGGTGCAGAATGATTCTCATTGCCTCATTCTGGCCTAGACAGATCTGGTTCCCTTTCCTAAGGTCTCACTCAGTGAATCCTCCTTGGATTCTAGATCCCATTCCGGATCTGATCTCACCCATCCCATCTATCAACCCCGAATCTGGACAACCTGAAGCTGACTGCTTGGCTGCTCCAGTTCCACTCCTGATCAGGACTCCCGGTATTTCTTCTCCAGTTAAGGCCATCCTGGTGGCGGCTCATAAACCATCTACCAGGAAAGTTTACCGCAGTAAGTGGAAACGATTCTCCATTTGGGCGGAGCGGCAAGGTCTAGACCCCTTCACAGTTCCCCTTCCTCTGGTGCTTGACTTTCTAACCACTCTTTTTAATGATGGTGCCAGCAGTTCCACGGTCAGAGTGCAGCTTGAGGCAATTTCTCCCTCATATTGGTCAAGACTCCAGTCCACTGATGTCTGCCAAATTGTGTAAGATTTTCCTAAAAGGTACTTTTCTCCGCGGACCCCCTGTAAAGCAAGTGGTTCCTCCTTGGGACCTTTCTCTGGTCCTTCAGGCCTTGACCGCTCCCCCCTTCGAACCTGCGGCTACGATAGATCTGAAATTTTTATCTTTCAAGACGGCCTTTTTAGTAGCCATTACCTCGGCCAAGAGAGTTTCAGAACTTCAAGCCTTATACGTCAAACCTCCTTACTTGGTCTTTCATCCGGACCGTGTATACCTCAGGACCAACCCGTCCTTTCTTCCTAAGGTAGCTTCTGAAGCAAATATTAATCAATCCATTAACCTCCCTATTTTCTTTCCTAAATATCAAAACAAAGGTGAATACAAGCTACATTCCTTGGATGTTCACAGGCAACTTAGATTTTATCTGAACAGGACAGCTGGTCATAGGCAATCAGTCCAGTTGTTTATTTCCTTTGCTAAATTCAATTTGGGTAAACCAATTTCCAAAGTCTCCTTATCACGCTGGATTTCGCAGTGCATCTTATTGGCTTATCAAGCCTCTGGAAGGCCCGCACCGGAGGGAGTACATGCCCATTCAACCCGGTCACTTTCTACTTCAGCGGCCTTTAAAGCTAGGATTCCTCTGGATGATATTTGTTCAGCAGCCACTTGTGCTTCATCTCATACCTTTATCTCCCACTACAAGTTGGATATTACATCTAGAGGTAGAGCATCCTTTGGCTCAGGTGCTCGAATATCCTTCCATGATGGCCGCCCAAGATTCAGGTAGCTGGGGACTCTGTCCCACAGGTTGCAGACAAATGAATCTCCTACTTCAGATTTAGAAGTTATGTACTCACCATAACGTTCCATCTGAGTAGGTGTATTCATTTGTCTGCAACCATCCTGCCCTCCTATCCCCCTGGCCTTGTCAGTTTCCTGCATATTATGTGTTACCCTTTTTGGGTATTTCTATTGTTGGCAAACTCGATCTAAGGTCATGTAGGGAGAGCAGGGCATTATGGGTGAGGGGAGGAGCTGAGAGCTCGGATCCATAGCTGGAAAACCATGCCGGTTCGGATCCGATATCGGATCCATAACCCACAGGTTGCAGACTAATGAATACACCTACTCAGATGGAACGTTATGGTGAGTACATGACTTCCAATTTCTGACCCATCAATGAGGAGGCATGCCTAGATGCTTGCGACTTTGTGGAGCCTTTTTAAATCTCATCAGTTCCCCTGTTTGATGGAACGTCCCTTTTTGGTCCCAAGGTTAGATGCATTATCCAGGTGTGGGAGGGAAAGTAAGACCCTTTCTGCAGTGGGCATAAGTTCTTCCACTTCTGAGATCTTGCCCTAAATGTTGGAAGGGGAACTGACAATGTGGTTCAAGAAATCAGACATCTTGCCGAGATGCATGTGGTGAGGGGTGAGTTGGGGCAATTCTGGAAGACTTTGTCTTTGCGGCAGAGGAGGCCTGCAGAACCAAGGGTCTAGAGACATTTTTTGGGAGACCCTTCCAGCGCTCCTGAAAGGAGGCCCAATTCCTGGCCTCTGGAGGCAATCTGGGGTAGACTGTTCCTGTGCTGGAGAGGCTGGCTAAAACACTGATTTTTAAAGGTACAGAGGATAATATCCAGTGCGTGTCAAATTCCATTTTCCCAAGACCCTCCCCCAACAGAGGAATCCCAGACGTTCTCCCAGTCGGAGGGATCGGGCAGTTATCCAAGTTCAGAAACTGCTAGACAAGTTCTCAGAGGTCCTCAGAGATGAGGATTTGGAACTTGAGGTTCTTTAGTCTGCTGAGATACAGAATTTGGATCCAGTCCCCTGTTTTCTTTGGAAAGAATGTTGGTTTGACGCAAGTTCCAAATGGTCACTGTACAGTCCATACTTTCTTGGAACAGGGCGATTGGATGTGCTCCGTAGACCTTCAGGATGTGTATTACCACATAGGTTCATAAGTGTTTACTAGGCTAACTACAAGGGCCTTCTAGCCATGCATCCCAAATGTCTGACAAGTTCTGATGCGCTTGTTAAGTGTAAGCATGGACCTGGGAGATGACCCATTTATAGGTTACCTGTGTTCATTAGAGACCAGTGCCAAACCAGGGATGAATTTGTGGTTTCCCATCCAGTTGTCCAAGTTACACTTGAATTGGGTTAGGGAGGAGCTCTGCTTCACATGGATGGGGGTCCTGTTCCATAGACTGGGTAGTCCCTGGGATACATGCCTCTCGCTTTCCAGCAGGTCCTCTTAATATCGCAGGCAAGGTTCACGTCTTTAGAGTGGACAATTCTGGTGCTGTTTTGTGGATATGCAGTAAGTTCATCAGAGTGGGGTCTGATGCTCTGTATGCCAGGCATAGATCAACTCTCAAAAGCCTATAGGAGACTGAATACAGGGATAGGGCTTTGAGGTGGTCTGCTTAGGACATATTACTTGTGCCCTGTGCTCTTAGTGAGGAACCTCTGTGGGTGTTCCAGTTTGATATGCCTGGTTAGGTACATACCAAAGGGGGGGCAGTGCACTACATGGTATGCCTGAATGCTGAATACAGTGGAACAATGGACTTAGAAGCCATACTTTTGTTTACAAGTTGCGCAACATAAGATTATTTCCTTACCACTGTCGACAAGTGATGGTCAAAGGCTACATTGCGATCTATGCATGTCCCCAAGTCCCTGACTACTGGGTCAACCCTAAGGGTTATATTGTCAGTATGATAGTTAACAGGAATGGTTTACTTCCCAAAGGATCCCATTATGCATTTCTTGACATTTAGTTTTAGTCCATGGCTCTGACACCAGTTTCTATTTCAGCCCCTCCTGGAGAAGATTTTTGTCAGTTTGAAATTCAATAACTTCTAATTTGCAGTCATCTGCAAATTTAGTTGACCACTGACATTAGCCTTGACTTTTGAGAAGTAAATGCCAAAAAGGAGTGGTCCAAGAATTGATCCTTAAACTCAATGAAAATGGGCAGGTGATCCAGAAGGTATTTATGCTTCTAGCTGGGAAACAGTCATTTTCCAGTTCAGTGCTGCCGTTTGTTCTCGCCACAGCCGCCGTTGTGTTTGCCAAATGCATGGCAGTGGTAAAGGCTCACTTGAGACGAGGATCCTGTTTCCCTCTTTGGACAACTGGCTCATTTCCACCCCAACCAGGCATCTACTTATTCGGATAAGAGACTGTTAACCAAATTAGTACAGAGCGAGGCATAAATTACAAAAGGTCACACTTGGACCCAATTCAAACACTGGAGTTCATAAGAACAATTTTGGACGCAAATCAGATGGTTGCTGGACTTGATCAGGTGCTAAACACAAACTACTTCAGAACAAGGAGGTAGCCACTTGTCATGTCTTACAATTTGTTTTATTTTTTGATTTTACATTTGTTAATTGTGTAGAGTCTGGCTGGGCAAGTAGCCTGTTTCCAGCAGAGACCTGGAGAGAAAATCTCTAACAATAGTACAAAAAAATTACAGAAACCTTTTAAAAGATTGGCAACTGTCAAAGATTTTGTATAGTTTGTTAATCGCAATTTACACAAAAAGGAATGTAAAACAGAAAACATTAAATTTCCTAAACCTTACTACAGACAGTAATATGAAACTCATTAGATATATAATTAAAAACTATTGTGATATTTTCATTTGGGAGAAGTAAGACAAGAAGGTAGCAGAATAGAAAACATTTGATCGAAGGCATGAGAAACTCGCCAGGAGTATTACAGTTGCATAACCATTGTTGAGTAATGTGTTCTCTTAGGAGTTTTTTTTAAGTTAATGACAGTCTGTGTTTTTAAGATACTCTGGGGTAATCTGTTTCACTGTTTGGCTGCTTTGAAGGAGGAGTCACCGAAGTAATTATGGGACTTTGTAACTTTGAGTAAGTTTATCGGATGATCCAAGGGTCTTGGGGTTGGTATTTAGTTGCACTAGGTTGGAGAGTGCAGGGCAGTTTTAAAGTTTGTGGATAATGGAGTGGACATTGGATCTAAGGGTCTTGGGGTTGGTATTTAGTTGCACTAGGTTGGAGAGTGCAGGGCAGTTTTAAAGTTTGTGGATAATGGAGTGGTCATTGGATCTAAGGGTCCTGGGGTTGGTATTTAGTTGCACTAGGTTGGAGAGTGCAGGGCAGTTTTAAAGTTTGTGGATAATGGAGTGGTCATTGGATCTAAGGGTCTTGGGGTTGGTATGTAGTTACACTAGGTTGGAGAGTGCAGGGCAATTTTACAGTTTGTGGATGATGGAGTGGGCATGGTGAGCTGATTGAACAATAACAGATTGGGTAATTTGAGCCAGTGTAATTTTTGAAGATCAAGGCAATAATTGGTCTTGTTGGGTATATTGGCACCAAATTTTTCTTTTTGTTATAGCAGGAATCAAGTAGACGTAAATCAGACTTGTGCAGGTTAGTGAAAAGTTGAGGAGTAGATTGAGGGCAGTGCTACTAGGGTTGCAGTCTTTTCAAGCTGCTCTTCCTCTGTGACGGGAGAGTCAGACAGGTCTGTAGTCTGGTATATAAATAAGCAAGGAGGATCCAGATCATACCTCCCTTTGTTGCGCTAAGAGTGCGGCAATGAGCAGTATCTTATATCTTAACTGCTTTCTTGGACTTTACCGGAATGTGTATTGCTACAGTGTGATAGTGCACAAGTTGAGCAGATACATTCTTATGCCTCAAGAGTGGTCCTTCAAGAAAGTAGTGGAAGAGATTTTCTGCAGATGGGGCCAACCCTGCTTATGATCTCTTTGCATCCCCTCTGAGCAACAGATGCAGCAACTGTATTGCCCTAATCCCCTCCAACCGGGGAGTCCCTGAAGGGATAACTGTCACCTTTGCCCCTACCCCCCCTTGATTCTCATATTTCTTCAGAGATCACACAGGATCATGACAGCAGTAATCCTCTGCTTCGTTTTGGGCTTGACAAATCTGGTTTCCTTTCCTTTGGCCTCATTTGCAGGAAGAACCCTGGGTTCTGGAACCCACTCCAGACCTTCTGTCACACCCGACAGGAATGATTCATCCTGGTCTTTCCAACCTAAAGCTGATGCCTTGGTTTGTCTAATTCCATTTATAGCCAGACTGCCTATGCTCTCCTCCCCAGTTTCATATGTTGATATAACCCCTTAAGTAATCCATTCAAACATTCTGTAGGAGCAGATGGAGGAGGTTTAAAACCTGGCTCAACGTGATGTAGATCCCTTTACTTCTCCTTTTCACCCATTCTAGAATTTTTGGTTCACCTTTTTGACAACCGAGCAGCAGCCTCTGTCAGTGCAGTTAGCAGATGTCTATGTTCATCACATTGGGAATAAGTTTTTTCTCCGATTTCAAACAAAGTTTGCATGACCTTCTTGAAAGGGACTTTTACTAAGGCCACTGTACAAAGATCCCTCTCCTCCTTGGGACCTTAACTTGGTGATGTGTTTTATAGTTCAGCCCCATTTGAACCTGCAATATGAAATTGTCTTGGAAGACCTTTTTCATTTAAGCCATTACCTTATCTAGAAGAGTGTCAGAAATTCAGGCTTTATCCTCTTTGCATTCATATATGAATTGTCCATAAAGAGAGAGGGTTTCCTTGTCCACCAACCCTTCCTTTTTACTGAAAGTTGTTTGAGACCAATATCAAACCATTAACTTGCCTGTCTTTCCTATCTTCACTAATGAAGGTGAATACGTACCTCATCTATTGGATGTCTGTAGATTTTAGTTGCACAGGATAAAAGAATTTAGGAAGGCAGATCAGTTTCTTTCTCTGGTCCTACAAAGGGCCTACCAGTGTCCAAGGCCATTCTAGCGAAATGGCTATCTGATTGCATTATGTTAGTCTACACCAGACAAGGTATAGCTCTTCCCAGAACTGTCAAGACTCATTTAACTAGGGTCATGGCCATTTCAGCAGGTTTTCTGCGTAATGCACCCACTGATGAAATTTGTGCAGCGGCCACTTGGGCAAATCACCATACCTTTATTCTCCTTACAAGTTGGATTTGGTCTCCAGATGAAGAGCCACCTTTGGTTCATTGGTTCTGAGGAATATAGGTTGGGAGGGTGGCCTAATGGTTAAGGTGCTTGCCTTGCAAGCACAAGGTGAAGGGTTCGAGTCTCACAAGGGATAAGTGGCTAGGCTTAACATGGCTCGCAAGGGCAGTTAGCTTAGTACTAATCTATGAACCTATATTCTTCCGCAAGTCCACTCAGGATTAAGGTAGCTGGGGACTCTATCCCATATAGTGGATATAAAAAATTTACACACACCTGTTAAAATGCCAGGTTTTTGTGATGAGACCACAATAAATCATTTCAAAACGTTTCCCACCTTTTAAGTGACCTGTAACCTGAACAGTTCAATTGAAAAACAAATCTGTTGGGGGAAAATTATAAAAAAATAAATGTACAATAAACTGGTTACATAAGTGTGCACACCCTTAAACTAATACTTAGGTGAAGCACCTTTTGATTTAATTATAGCATTCAGCCTACTTGTGTAGGAGTGTCAGCATGGCACATCTTGACTTGGCAGTACTTGCCCACTCTTCCTTGCAAAAGTGTTCCATATTGGTCAGATTGCAAGGGCATCTCTTGTGCACAGCCATCTTCAGGTCACCCCACAGATTTTGTATTGGATTTGGGTCTGGGCTCTGGCTGGGCCATTCCAAAACTTTAAAGGTTATGTTGTGCTATTTCACTGTAATTATTGCTGTTTGAGTTCAGAGCCGTTCTCTGCTCCGACTCAGCCGAATACTTAAGATTGAGAGCTTCCACTGGCTTGAGGCTATAACCCCCTATCCCATGATGCTCTGGACCAAATCCACAGATCTCGTTTGCCACTCAAGCATTGAGGTTGCTGGCTGGCTTGCTGGGTAAGTAGACTAATTTTATTTTTATTTCACTGTTTCCTTATTCCCTTTTTTTACTTAAGTTATCGTGAGTCTGCGTTGGGTCTTCTCTACTACTTTAGAGAGTGCTGTTTGTTACAGGGCTCTTGCGGCCCGTTTGACTTAGGGGGTCACTCCTTTCCCTCCTTTCTTCTGTTTAAAACAATAAAAGCTCTAGCTTGGTTTCTTCTACTGTAGTTCTTGTTTCCGTTACTTGTCTGTAGTGGTTCCTTTGTATAATGTGTAAAGAAAGAGCATCTACCTTCTAGCCTTCAAAAATGATAGATGCACCCAGAAAATGTCAGTCACCGATGGCCATACTAGCTGTGTCTGCTGCCTAGGTGAGGTACATTTACTGGACCCCTGCACTGTCTGCCATGCCTTCAGTAGCAGGGTGCCCCATGAAAGGAAGAGGAAATTGATGGAGGTTTAGTAAAAAGGGCTTTTTTAGGAGTCCTTAGAACAAGGACAGAGCTCCAAATCTTCCTCCCCTTCCTCTAAGACACTACTGAAAGACCAGATTCTTTGTCTCTGAGCCACCTAAAAGGATTGTGACATTGGAACCGAGGGGGCTCTGTTACTACACAACTGTTTAATTCTGCGGCTCCAGCAGTTTACTCTGAGTGGGCAGAAGAGTCTAGCAGGAGACACTCTGAACCTGCTTTGTCTGTTTTGAGATTGCCCATTTTGGATCGGGGCAGATCTCCTTCCTTATCCACCCATTCCTCCAGGAGTTTATCTGATGAGGACGTGGAGCAGGTGGTGAAGAGATTTAAAACACCAGCCCTGGCAAAATTTTGTCTCTGGACCCGAAGGTCTTGGAGCCATCCATACCTTTGTGCCCCATTGTGATTACTCCTCTGACCACTTTAGCGTCTTCGGACCCTGAGAGCTCAGATCCTATGGTTGTTGAACAGTCTGCATCGAGAGCCATGTTGGAATCTTTGGTGCCGACTTCCAACTTCCTCTGCTCTATCAGAGGTAGAGGGGTCTTGGAGCCGATGCCAGTCTGTTCAGGGAGGGAATTGCAGCGGACTGTTGTCCGACCAGACTCTTCCTCTTGCTGCCTCGACTAGGTTGAGTTTGGCTCCCACGTCAGCTTAGGAGTCACCTACCTTGCTTTGGAGTCGGAACAGAGGGCCGCTTCGGAGTGGGGTTGGAGTGGGGTTGGAAGGCTTTCGAGCTGATGGAGAAGGCTCTCACCTCAGACCGCTCCACTGTCTGATCCAGTCTCTTGTTCCTCCCAGGTGCTAGTGATCTCTTCACCTCTGCCTCCCCCTAAGCGTACAGATCCAGAGCCTCAGGGGAACACCTGTTGGTCGTGTCTTTTCTGAAACCTCCCCGGAGTATCCCTCTGAGGAGGTCCCTCGGAAGACTGCAAGAGGAAGCATAGACCCCCCCCCCCTCCCGAGTCTGTCACCTCTGATACCAAACCAACTTGGATGAGTTTGAAGAGTCCCCAAGGTCTGCCTCTGAGGATGTATCCTTTGTTGACATCCTGGAAATCCTGAAGCAGACTGGTGACTAGCAGCCCATCAACCCTTCGGAGGATGAATCAGTATACCTAGAGGCTTTTTGGTCTCTGCCTTCCACCTCCTGGGTGACTCCTCCGTATGACCAACTTCTAGAGGTCATATCGCATGAGGCCTGGAGATCGCCTAATACAGTGGAGCCTCTTCTGAGGAGGCCCAATATGTTCACCACTCCCTCGGATAAAGAATTTTTGACAAATGGTGTCCTTGCAGATGCTATGGTGGTGGCAGCCACCAAGAAGGAACACCCTGAGACCTCTTCATCTGATCATTCTCCTAACAGTCTAGGATCATGGACAGATATGCAAAGCGTATCTTCTCTTCAGCGGCCTTTACTCTACAGTTGCTGAACTACCTTACCCATTTTACGAGACTTCAAAGTGATCTCCTACAGGAGCTAGGAGATTCCCTTCAGGGTACAGCAGCTTTGGGGTCCGCAGATATTGTCTTAGCTTTCCACCTTCACTTACATTGCAAACTCCTCCATGAGACTGATTTCTTATGCAGCGGATGGCGCGAGTAGGGAGGCAGCAACAGGAATTTCCCACAGGAGACATTCCTGGATGCGCCTTTGCAATTTTGCTGAACCCTTTAGGTCTTCCTTTGATGGTTCATCCCTTTTTGGACCAAAGGTGAAAGATACTTTAACCAGGTGCGAGCAGGATGGGAAAACCTTATATGCCTTGGAAGTCTGAATTTCTGCCCCATCTAGACCTTATCCCAAAGGTCAAAAGGGTGGAAAAATATGGTTCCACAATTCCCGGGGCAGAGGGTGAAGTTATAATGGAAGACGCCAACCTCTAGGCAGGGGGGGGGTCCACAAAACTAGGGCAACAGAGTTCTCTGGGCCCTTCCAGCGCTCCTGAAAGGAGGCCAGTCTGCTTTTCTCAGGAGGCAGTCGGGGGGGGGGGGGGGGGTTGTCACTGTACCCAAATGCCTGGCAAAAAATTTGCTGAGACAAATGGGTGCAAAAAAACAATGTTTAGAGGTTACTATATACTCTCTTTTTTTTACCTCCCCACCAAAAAAATCAGTCGTTACCAGATGTCCCACTCAGCCAAAAGGACCAGGAAACAGAAGAGGTAATCTCGTTGCTAGAAAGTCATCCAGGATGTCCCCGCAGACCAGATGGGATCTGGGACTTACTCAAGGTTATCTTTATTTACAATAGACAGTGGACTGGAGACCCATTCTAGATCTCAGCAAACTAAGCCAATTAGTGAAGTCTAGGTTCCGGATGGCAACTCTGCAGTCAATCTTCCCGTTTATCGAAAAAGACAATTGGATGTGCTCAGTAGTTCTCAAGGATATGTACTACCATATAAAGATGGACAGGCGATCCAGGAGACATGCTTTTGGCTGGGAGCCAGTCATTACCAATTTCGAGCCGTGCCCTTTGGTCTCGCTACAGCACCCAGTGTGTTCACCAAATGGATGGCAGTAGTCATGGCTCACTCGAAGTTAGGGATTCTTGGTGTTTCCATATTTAGACTGGCTCCTCACCGCCACCACCAGGCATCTACTACTTCAAATGAGGGATGAAACACGTCACTTTGTGCCCGATTAGGCATCACAATAAACTTAAAATCTGCCTTGTTGCCGTCTCAACACATTACATTCTTGGGTTCAGATCTGGAATCCAAAACCAAAAAATGACAAAATACACCGAGCCCACAGACATTGCCAACATCCTAGCTGACAGTTTCAGTGCAAACTTCTCCCCCCTCTCCCCACCAAAAGGGCAAATATCTATCCCCATAGAGTGCTGCCCCCCTGACATCTCAGATGCTCAGGTAAGAGCCGCCCTCCCCAAAGCAAAAAAACACAGCATCAATGGGACCAGATGGTGTCCCGGGCTGCATCCTACATGAACTCCAAGAAGAGCTAAACCCAAACATAAAACTACTGTTCAATCTTAGCCTTACTACAGGATATGTGCCCAAAGAGTGGCGTACAGCAACAGTGGTCCCTCTCCACAAAGGTGGTGCCTCAACGGATCCTGGAAACATTGCCCCATAAACCTGACTAGCTTGGTCTGCAAAGCTATGGAAAGGATCATCATGGACCTCATAAATAAAGATATTGGGGACCTACAGACACTGGATCCTACCCAGTTTGGCTTTAAGGGCAGATCCTGCCTCTTAAACCTGGTCGATTTCTTTGAAACAGTCACCAAGGCCATTGACTAGGGGAAGGTGGTCCACACAGCCTACCTGGACCTCGCAAAAGCCTTCGATACAATACCCCACTCGGGCATTATAGATAAGCTCACCAGCTTAAATATAAACCCCTATGTCACTAGATGGGTTGCAAACTGGCTCAAGGACAGAACCCACGTGGTTAGAATTGCTGGAGCCATGTCAGACTCCAAACCAGTTACAAGTGGTGTCCCACAAGGCTCAGTCCTGGGACCTCTCTTGTTTGGTATATATTTCTCGGTGGTACAGGCCAACACGGAAGGACTGTGGCTGACCAAGTTCGCAGATGACGGCAAACTGGGCGCCATAATCAACTCTCCAGCCGACACAAGCATCCTCCAAAAGGGCCTCATAGAAACAGACAACTGGTGCCAGAGCCATGGCCTCAAGCTAAACGCCATAAAGTGTATAGTCATCCCTTTGGCAAAAACAGTGTCCACAAATTACCACATAGGTGGTAATCCATTAAGTACAGAAGAAGTCATTAGGGACCTGGGGACCCAAGTTGATAGCAATCTCTCATTTGACAACCACGTGGCCAAAGTGGTTAGGAAAACATTTTATATAGCCCACCTAATCATGAAGGGATTCACATCTAGATCAGGGGAGGTCATCATACCTCTTTACTCATCCCTCATCAGGCCCATAATTGAGTACAATGCCCTTTTTGGGATGTACCTTACCAGACACCTGCAGCAACTGGAAAGATCCCAAAACTACCTCACCAAGAGGATCAAAGGGCTCATATAGATGCCATATGCTGCCCGGTTAAAGAAACTCCAGCTCTACTCAGTGGCATACTGCCTGCTCAGAGGCTATCTGTGCCTGACATATAAAGCCATGTCCAACCCTGAATTAATGGACTTTCTGCACCTCAGAAAATCCAAATCCCATCGAGCTACGCGCTCGAGAGACTTGAACCTCAGCACTGAAATAAATAGGACATGCTGGAGGGACAGATTCATAACCCAGAGGCTCCCTTCACTCTGGAATAAAATCCCAGTCCAGGTTAGGCAGAGTCCCTCATTGACTCTCTTCAAGAGGAATCTTGATGAGTGGATGGGAGATCGTAGGTTTACCCCGGCTATCACTTCTGTGTCAGTTAGACCGAGGCACAGTATACTAACGTCAAAAAAAGGCATAGCAAAATTAATTTAAAATGGGTGGCGAAAGCCAAACACACTCTGGCTAGGCTTATAAATATCCTAGGGCAGATAGCCTAGTATGAACCTATGATGGCAAGACTTACCCCAGACAGAATTCAGTCCCTTCAGCTGTAAATACAGTTCAAGCCAGATTTGTGTTAAGTTCTAGGTACCATGGCAGCAGCTATCTCCTTAATCCCACTAGCATGTCTACACATAAGAGTTCTACAATGGTTACTCTCTGCCCAGTGGTCAATGCAGGATCTTGCTCTGTCACACCAGTTTATCATCACAGAGTCATGCAAGAAGATAATCTTAGGTGGCTGCAGACAGACCAATTGTATCAGGGCAGTCCCTTTGTTTTTCCTCAACCGGATGCGGTACTGACCACTGACGCTTCCCAGAATGGGGGGGGGGTGGTATTATCTGAGTGACTGTCCAAGGGCTATGGCAAGATCAAGAGAGCCACTTGCACATAAATGTTCTGGAAATGAGAGAAGTGCTTTATGCGTTGCAAGCATTTCTGGACTCTTCCCATGGGAACAGGTGTAATTCAGACTGACCACGTCAGTAGTGTGGTTTATAAACAAACGTGGAGGAACCAAATCTTACCCACAATGTCTGGAGGCACAACGAGTTTGGCAGTGGACCATCACTTCTCAATGTTTTCTGATAGCAATGCAGATTCCGGGGGGAAATCCAACATGATAGCGGACAAGCTCAGCAGAGCGATTCTGATGCCTTATGAGTGGTCACTGAAATCAGAGGTTGCGGAAGTGATTTTCCATGAATGGGGCCAGCCTTCCTGCGACGTATTCGCCACATCCATGAGTACCAAATGCCGGAAGTACTTAGCCTTCATTCCCCCTCCAGGGAAGTCACCAAGGGATGCACTGGTTCACGATTGGCCCCCAGGATTACTGTATGCCTTTCCCTCCTTTCCTGTAATCCCCATAGTCATTCAGAAGGCCAGACTGTTGAAAAGGGCTGTGATCCTAATTGCTCCTTACTGGCCTTGTCAGGTTTGGTTCCCCTTTCTCTGGACCCATCTGCTGGAGGCACCTTGGATTCTGGATCCAATTCTAGACCTCCTGACTCATTCTTCGGGGTAGTTCATCCATCTGTCCAAACCCTCAAGTTGACAGCATGGCTGCTCCAGTTCCATGCATAGTCAGGTGTTACCCCTTTTCCCCTGCAGCGAGTCCTTTTCTCATTTCTTCCCATAAACCATCCATGAGAAAATTCTACTCCAGTAAGTGAAAAAGATTTTTCATGTTGGGTGGCAAAACCGAACATGGTGCCTTTTACAGCTTCCATATCTACAATTTTAGATTTTCTTACTGAACTGTTTGAAGAACGGGGCTGCTGCAGCTGCCATTAGGGTTCAACTGGCAGCCATTTCTAATTTCCATACTGGAGAAATAGGAGTCCCGATCATGTCTCATTGGTTATGTAAGGCCTTCCTTAAAGGTACCTTCTTACTGGGACCTCCAGTCAGAGAGCCCCCAGTCCCTTGGGACCTAAATCCCATGCCAACTTCACTAATTTTACTATCCTTTGAGCCTGCATCCTCTTGTGATAATTTTTTTGTTTTGAAAAACTCTTTAGTAGCCATAACCTTTGCCAGAAGGGTGTCAGAGTTAAAAGCTCTCTACTTCTCCTCCTTAACTTTTTTCACAAGGATAGGGTCTCCATGAGTACTAATAACTTGTTACTTCCCAAAGTCTGATCAGAGAATAATTTGAAGTTCTCCATTGAATTGTCTTTTTTTCAGAACTATTGCGATAGGGCAGAATATAAGTTGCACCAGCTAGAAGTTGATGGGTTTTTACCTGCACAGGACAAAAGATCGCAGGAAGTCAGAACAGATGTCCTTCAAGAATGCAACTGCAGTCATAACATGTGGGTTGTCCTGCCTCAGGCAGCCCTCGGTCGGCCGGATTCCAAAGTCTGGGTCCGACGTCGGCTGATGTCTCATTTCTCTCCGACGTCAGAGCGGCTGGAGTACATAAGCATCAGCCGACGCCATTTTCTTCAGTCTTTCTTGCCGCGCGGTGCCCGAAGCAGAAGCAGTTCGCAAGTGCCGGTCGGTCAGCTCCTGTATTCTACGATACGGAAGTCATCAAAAAAAGCTAAGTACCCCGTTGGGGACCTTTTCTTGCCTCAGTCGATGTCAGAAATTACTGAAAGTTAACAATTGTCTTTCTTGTGGTAAACAAATACCTCATAAGGATTTCCACTCTTACTGCCTCCCTTGCCTGGGCCCAGACCACGATGTCTCGGCCTGTGTAGCCTGTGCTCGCTTCAACAAGCGCACTCAGGCGCCGGGCGGAGTTCGCTGAAGATTATTTTGGCGATATTTTTGCTTACACCATGACGTCGGATCTTCCGACATCACAAACTCCCAAAAAGCGAAAAGACCGGGACCGACATCCTCGGCCCGCGTCTACCACCGACTCCACGCCAAAACCTAGCGCGAGTGCTCCGGTTCCCTCTGAGACTGTCTCTCCACCGCTCCGAACCGAAGACACCGCATTACCGACGACTCCGATTCCAGACATTACTCCGACGCCAGTTAGATTTCCCTCCGGATACCGAAGCCGAGGAAATGCCCGAGACCATTGCTGTAGACAAGGTCACTCCTGCACGTGGAGCTGCCAGGCCCCCTATGGCCATGTCTATTAAGGCCTACACTAGGGCTAAGGCAGCCAGCAAAACAAAGCATATTACTTCTAAACCCTTACCTCAGCCGACTCCAGAGACACAAATTATGTCCATTGGCTGCTGATTTGATTTCCATGATTAGAGGTTCACAGGCCCATCCTGAGAGAGGATCCCAGCCTCCTCCTGATAAAAGGCCCCGGGTTGAACCCTCTGACCCTACACATTCAGATGAAGATTCTGAGGGCTCTGTCCACTCAGCCAGGAAGAGCTCTTCCAGACCTATGAGGACTTGGATGCAGAAGATTCCATCCCGTCTGCCTCCCCTCCTGAGGATATTTCTTTTGGGGAAGTTCTGCACACCATGAGGGAACATTTCAAGTGGCAAGGTCAGGAATATTCTGATTCTAGGAAACGCCTTTAGGA
>NC_056733.1:953149162-953355614 GCF_019279795.1 Protopterus annectens | reverse complement strand
ATATATATATATATATATATATATATATATATATATATATATATATATATATATATATATATATATATATATATATATATATATATATATGCAATACCAAATAAAACCAAGGCCCAATCCTCCAAAGTCTGACGTCCTGTCTGGTGGACCCCAGCCATAAACTATACAATAGAAGGAGGAAGCTACTACATGATAGAGCAAAATCCCAAAAAGGGAAGACATCTCTGATTAGTATTAGCAAAAAACTACGGGCAGTCATAAAATCGTCTAAGGCCAGCTTCGAGAGAAAAATTGCACAGGACACTAAGGATAATCAGAAGGCTTTCTTTAGCTGTTTTAGGAACCTGGGTGGGAATTCCCAGATATGCTCAGAATTAGTCCAAAATGAGAAATACACCGAACCCACAGACATTGCCAACATCCTAGTTGACAGGTTCAGCGCAAACTTCTCCCCCCCCCACCCCACCAAAAGGGCAAATATCTATCCCAGCAGCGTGCTACCCCCTTGACATCTCAGATGCTCAGGTAAGAGCTGCCCTCTCCAAAGCAAAAAACACAGCATCAATGGGACCAGACTGTGTCCTGGGCTGCATCCTACATTAACTCCAAGAAAAGCTAAACCCAAACATAAAACTTCAGTCTCAGCCTTACTACAGGATATGTACCCAAAGAGTGGCTTACAGTAACAGTGGTCCCTCTCCACAATGGTGGTGCCTCAACGGATCCTGGAAACTATTGCCCCATAAGCCTGACTAGCTTGGTCTGCAAAGCTATGGAAAGGATCATCATGGGCCTCATAAATAGATATTGGGGACCTACAGACACTGGATCCTACCCAGTTCGGCTTTAAGGGCAGATCCTGCCTCCTAAACCTGGTCGATTTCTTTGAAACAGTCACCAAGGCCATTGACGAGGGGAAGGTGGTCCGCACAGCCTACCTGGACCTCGCAAAAGCCTTCGATACAATACCCCACTTGGACGTTATAGATAACCTCACCAGCTTAAATATAAACCCTTATGTCACTTGATGGGTTGCAAACTGGCTCATGGACAGAACCCACATGGTTAGAATTGCTGGAGCCATATCAGACTCCAAACCAGTTACAAGTGGTTTCTCACAAGGCTCAATCCTGGGACCTCTCGTTCGGTATATATTTCTCCGAGGTACAGGCCAACAGGGAAGGACTGTGGCTGACCAAGTTTGAAGATGACTCCAAAGTGGGCGCAGTAATCGACTCTCCAGCCGACACAAGCATCCCCCAAAAGGGCCTCATAGAAACAGACAACTGGTGCCAGAGCCATGGCCTCAAGCTAAATGCCAAAAAGTGTATAGTCATTCCCTTTGGCAAAAACTAAAAGTTCCCACAAATTGCCACATAGGTGGTAATCCATTAACTACGGAAGAAGCAATTGGGGACCCAAGTTGATGTCAATCTCTCATTTGACAACCACATGGCCAAAGTGGTTAGAAAAACATATTTTATTGTCCACCTAATCATGAAGGGGATTCACATCTAGATCAGGGGAGGTCATCATGCCTCTTTACTCATCCCTCATCAGGCCCATAATTGAGTATAATGCCCCTTTTGGGATGTACATTACCAGACACCTGCAGTAACTGGAAATACCCCAAAAGTACCTCACCAAGCGGATCAAAGGGCTCAAACAGATGCCATATGCTGCCCGGTTAAAGAAACTCCAGCTCTACTCAGTGGCATACCGCCTGCTCAGAGGCGATCTGTGCCTGACGTATAAAGCCATGTCCAACCGGAATTAATGGACATGCTGCACCTCAGAAAATCCAAATCCCATCGAAGCACGCTACGCCGAGAGACTTGAACCTCAGCACTGAAATAAATAGGACATGCTGGAGGGACAGATTCATAACCCAGAGGCTCCCTTCACTCTGGAATAAAATCCCATTCCAGGTTAGGCAGAGTCCCTCATTGACTCTCTTCAAGAGGAATCTTGATGAATGTATGGGAGATCGTAGGTTTACCCCGGGTATCCCTTCTGTGCCACTGTTAGACAGAGGCACACTATACTAACCTCGAAAAAGGGCATAGCATAATTATTTTAAAATGGGTGGCGAAAGCCAAACACACTCTGGCTAGGCTTATAAATGCCCTAGGGCAGATAGCCTAGTATGAACATGGGTGTGTGTAGTGTGGGTGTAGGGTGTGGTGGGTGTAGGGTGTGGTGGGTGTGGATATATATGTATATAACCTTGGCCCCTTTCTAGCCAGCATGTTCTTCCTTTCTACTTCATTGAACCTGGAAGACAGTTGTACATCATTGCACCTGGAAGACAGTTGTCCTCTTGGCCATTACTTCTACCAGAAGGATATCAGAGTTGCAGGTTCTGTCTTCTTCCCCCTTCAGTTTTCTATAGGGATAGGGTTTCTTTAAGAAATAACCTCTTTCATGCCCAAGGTGGTAAAGAGTTATCACTCAGTCCATTAACTCTCCAACCTTTTTCCCTTCTCAATCTTCCAGTGAGAGGATCTTACATAGTTTAGATGTGTATAGGCAACTTGGGTACTATTTTGCTATCAAATCATTCCACAAGTCTGACCACCTATTTTTTTCCCATCACCCAAGGGCCTTAGAGCAACCTGTTTCCAAGCAGACTGTTCTACTGCATCTCTAAAGCTATTTCTTTCTGTTATGTGAGCCATGGAAAGAATCTTTTCTCTCCTGTTAAGGCAGAATTCTACTAGAGCAGCATCTTCCTCTGGGGCTTTCTTTAAAGGATTGGACACTTGCTCTGTCTTGGAAGCGGCTGCTTGGTCCTCAGTTCATATCTTCACTAAGCAATATAAATTAATGGCATTTCCAGGTCCGGTTTTGTCAGAGCTGTTCTGCATGAGTTTGTAGAAAATCTGTGTGCTCCTCTGCCCAATTCTTCTGCACGAGTTTATTCTCCATGTTATAAATACTGCAGCATATGAATAGGAGGACAGAGTAGTTTAAAATCTTACCATAACCATAGATGTCTTTTTCTGTATGCTGCAGTATTACTCTCCCCACTGCCTTCCCCTGATGCTTGCCTGCGTCCTGGTATCATGTTTTCTCCTATACTAAGTTTAGGCTGGCACTTCCTGCAGCATTCACTTCTGAGGTTGGTGCGTGCTGATGTCCACTTTATAGCCGTCACTTTGTGGTCTAGGTTAGCTGATGAGCAGCATTGCATGTACCTGACAGTAGATTAGACTTTTGTATACTGGCTAAACGTTAGGGTCAGCTGGTGGCAACCTCCCTCATGTTATGAATACTGCAGCATACAGAAGAGAAGGGCATCCGTGGTTATGGTATGATTTTACACAACTATACTGTCTGCAATGCTTTTCTTAGCCCCTCTAATTACTACTTAACCATATTTCTTGTTTCTATTCTAATTTTAAACTATAGGGGCCTTCTTTTTTTTACATAGTTTTGATGGGTATTCATCTAATAGTCAGTAGTTCTGAATAATTGTTAAAGCGAATAACTTCTTAGTGTGTGGTAAGATCCCAAGTGCATTTTTTCTCTCTAGTGTACGACACCGACATCTGCCCATACTCTGAATCATATTCAGTCTGAGGATGTCGTGCCTGTAAGACGCAGATTACCTGTTAGCAGTCTGAAGGTTTCAGAGCATACTGACAGGGCTGGTCACTCCATGTAGGGCATGTTTAGGCAAAGTAATATTTTAGTAAGCTCTCTCTCGGCATTCCAGTTGTTGCATGTGTCCGGACAGATGCATGCCAAAGAGGGTATTATAATTGGTGATTGGCCTTAATGAAGGCTGAGTGAAGGGGGGACAATGACAGCTGTAGATTCAAATGCAACATCTTTATCAGCTGTGCAGCATAGAAGGCTTTTTTTTTTTTTTTACAGTGGATACATGTTGGTCAAAAGTTAGGTCATTGTTCACAAGTTCCCATATCACAAACTGGGGCACATCTTGCAAGTATTGTCATTGTGGTAGTTCCCATGGTAGATGATATTCCAAAGGATGTGGTGATTATTTTTTAAGTGTTAAGTTTCAGTCCATGATTTTGGCACCCAGTTACTGGGACAAACCTTCCTGCAGGATGGCCAAGTTATCTGGGTGTTCTGTGACTACTGTTTGCTTTCAGTCATCTGCAAACTTAAGACAGCCAGAACCCTTTAGTGTTGGCTTTTACTTCAGGGAAGTAAATGCCAAACAGCGGTGTCAAAATTGAACCCTGCGAGACTCCACTGGTGACTCGCCTCTTTGTGGCGCTAGTTGGCAGTCCGTCTGACGCAAGGGTTTGTTCCCATTTTATTTAGCTTTTCTGCTATGTCTAATTAGGGAGTTGACAAAAGCTTTGACCAGATTGATGTATGCAGTGTGCACCATTTTACTTTCATCCATTTCTTTTGTGACCTGATCAGTAAAGTCCAGCTAGTTGAGTAGACATAACCTGCCCTTGAATGGAAACTGAAGTCCAGTATTTGGTTGTTTCACATGTCCTTATTGGTTAGTTCCATAAATCTTTCCATAGCTTTACACGAGGCTTATCAGGTTATGGGTCTACTGAAGGTCCTTCTTAATGCAGGGAAATGACTGCAGCTGCTCTCCATTCACTTGGTACAAAACTTGTATGGAGGCTGAGGTTGAACAAGTGTTGCTGGGGGGACATTGGATGGATGAGGGGGCTTGGCCTAAATCTTGCTTTATGCCATTTAAGATGCTCCCAGGGATTTTCAGGACTGTTGCTGTATTTTTAGCTTTTGATAGCACTTGTAGGACTTTATCTTGTGTTGTAGCGAAAGGTGAGGCCGGTTTCAGGTATAGCTTGTGTGATCGACTGTGAGGCAGGGTGGAAGGTTTGAGTTAATTTTATTGGGTAGTATGTTCACCGTATCTTCAGTCTCAGTGTTGATGTCCACAGTTAGATGCATGATGCAGTGATGTGCTGAGCTGCGATTACAAGCATAACTGAAAAAAAAAAAAATCTTGTGGTAGCTTCGGCTTGAGTGTTTGTCTTGAACTTTGTTTTTGAGGACTTTATTAAACTCCTGAGGTTTAATGAAGCAGACTGCATCATTCTGTGAACTACTGCTCTTTTTAGTTGAGGTTAGCTGCTTGTTGGTATTATTCCACCATGGGGCTTGTTTCTGGTGTTTTTCCCTGTACCTGTTTCTATAAAGTACATCTGCATCTTGCAGCTGTTTACATGGTGGTAGTGTGGTGGTATTTCCACGTATTCAGCAGTAAACTGGGCTTTATGGGAATTTCAAGCTTTCCAGTGTATTGCTTGAGGAGGTAGTTTTCTTAAACTTCTGAAGGTACCTTGGTTGGAAGGGGTCCCTGGTTCCTTTTTTGAAGGAGACTTCTTTATGGTGAGACCTGTCAAGTGACAAAGATGAGCAAAGGTTAGTGCAAGATGCCCTTCATTTTAGTAAGGACAAGATATGAGATGCCACTCCTAGTGGATACCCTAATTGTTCTAGGGCATTTTAGTTATTCCTGAGACTTTGCGTTAGATGTCCAGGATTTGCAGCACGTGGAGCTTATTTCATAGTTCTGGCATTTGGGTTGTCCACTGCAGATCAGTATTACTTTGGTCAGTACCATGGGGATCATTGGTAAGAGGGAGAAAGCATACGAAACCTCCCCTTCCCAGGTCGTGGAGAAGGCATCTGTCCTCCAGGCCCCTGAAATTGCTAGTCTTGAGCAAAACCATTTTGGCTACCTGAACAAAGGACAAAATAAAAATGGAAATGTAGCCTTTTGCAGGAGAAAGAACATTGAAAATCTACTTTTAGGAGAATGCCACACCTCTTCCCACAGTGCTGTGTCCTGTCTAAGGTTGGAACATAAAGCAGTTTCCCGCAAAGTAAGAAATTCTGTAACGGTTGCAAACTTCTCTGGACAATTATTTCCTTTTCAAGTGATACCCTGTCATAATTCACCCCTCCCCCAAAACCTAGACAGCAAAACAGCCTATATAGTATTATTCACAGAAGCTCTTTACAACTATGTCAGTGACTGCATAGAGGCTGCTGTGCCTACCAGAAGTACAGTAGTCTATTGTCCGAACTAATTTGGACCTAGGGTAGTTTGGATACTCAAACTGTTCTGATAATCAAATGGGTACTAACTGCTTTGTGTTCGGACCTTATCAGAGAGGACACAGCACTGAGGGATAACTGCTTTGTGTTCGGACCTTATCAGAGAGGACACAGCACTGAGGGATAACTGCTTTGTGTTCGGACCTTATCAGAGGAGACACAGCACTGAGGGATAACTGCTTTGTGTTCGGACCTTATCAGAGAGGACACAGCACTGAGGGATAACTGCTTTGTGTTCGGACCTTATCAGAGAGGACACAGCACTGAGGGATAACTGCTTTGTGTTCGGACCTTATCAGAGAGGACACAGCGCTGAGGGATAACTGCTTTATGTTCGGACCTTATCAGAGAGGACACAGCACTGAGGGATAACTGCTTTGTGTTCGGACCTTATCAGAGAGGACACAGCACTGAGGGATAACTGCTTTGTGTTCGGACCTTATCAGAGAGGACACAGCACTGAGGGATAACTGCTTTGTGTTCGGACCTTATCAGAGAGGACACAGCACTGAGGGATAACTGCTTTGTGTTCGGACCTCATCAGAGAGGACACAGCACTGAGGGAGAAGTGCATCATCACAATAAGACTGATCACTACAGGCAGATTTTCCTCAAACTATGTAATCATGCAAAAAAAAGTTGAGGCAAGATGAGAAAAATCACTGCATAGAGCTACAAGTAAAACATACCGCTAACCCCCAAAAATTCTGGGCAGCTGTCAACCAAGTATTACAACCAGGCCAACCCACTGCCCCTCCCCCCAGTGTCAGATGAGATAAGATGGCTACCCAGTTTAACTGCTTCATTTCTTCCATCCGTAACCAGCCTTACACTCTCCCGTAACAAATCAGCAACCCCAACTCATACCCTCCATTCACTCTCAAACCAGTTCCTACCAACACACTATACAAGCACCTCACTAAACTAAAACCCACCACTGTGGCAATCGACATGCTCCTTGCAGAGTACCTCAAAATTACAGCAAGTGCTATATCTTATCCCATCTCCGTACTTATCAACCAGCCTATCAGTGAGCATACAGTTCCAGCCTTTTGGAAAACCTCCTCCATAATATTCTTATACAAAGGTGGTCCCTCAACCGAACTTAACTACCGTTCCATAGCAGTCTTATCCCATTTGTCAAAAATCCTTGAAAAATGTTTCCATTCTCAGCTGATACATTTACTTACAAATAGTCTCTTCAACACCTAGCACAGCTTTTCCCCATTCCATAGCACCACCACAGCACTCGTATCATTAAGCACTGGCAGTCAATATCGGAACCAAGGAAACTAGTATCTGCCACCTTCCTTGATCTAGCCAAAGCATTCTATACAGTTTCCCACAGCAGACTACTTACTATCTTAGCCGAACACAACCTAAGCAACCCCTCCTTGCTCTGGTTTCATGACTACCTATCCAACTGCTGACAAGCAGTTAAGTGGCATAATTCCCTTTTCCCCCTTCTCCCATTAACAGTGGGTGTACCACAGGGATCCATTCTGGGACCCCTATGGTTTAGTATCTTTACAAACACCCTCCACACTGCCACCCAGCAAGATTCAATAGTCCAGTATGCAGGTGATACTACAGTGATTTGCTCACCCCCTACACTCCAGACTAAAACCCAAGATGCTTTCTCCAGTATCTCAAACTGGTTTAAAAAAACTCACAACTAATACTTGACCCCAAAAAGACTCAACTTATGCTTTTCCACCTACCAAAACTATTGCCTCATCTGCTCTTTTTTGTATCAATTCTGCTAACACCACCCAAATCTCCCCAGTATCACAAGCTAAACATCTTGGTGCAATACTTGACCAAAACTTAGTCTGACAAACATAGCACAAACCATATCCAAAGTCCATAAAATACTTGGAACCCTGTACCGCTGCAAAAACTATCTAACCAAAAACACCAAATTACTGTATCCAGAACTCCCCTTCTTTGTACATTGCTCTATGCATGCCTTGTATTAATGAACCTTAAGACAAACCTACACAAATTGTCCATGTGCTGTAATAAAATAGCTAGATTCGCAACCAATTTATTTCCGCTCCCACCACCATCACTAAAACAATGGGTTCCTATTAGATGACTGAAGACACATTCTATCAAATGTGTCTTGGTCGAACTCAAAACAACGAAAAGGCAAAATAGCGAAGCGGCTTGAGCGAATTCTTTCCTGGGGAAATAATTTGCTTGACCGCTTCCGGTACTTTGCTGTTTTTGTTACGATCTCTGAGTTGGTATATTTAAGTAGGGGATGTGTAGGGGGCAAAGCCCCTCACTTTGTATTCTTTCAATTTTGGAACAGCGATATATATATATTTTTTTTCTCTGTCTCTCTCTCTCTCTCCCCTTGCGGAAAAAAAATCACTGTTCTGAGTTTTCGAGATTGTAAGTTTTCGCTTACATGGGGTTGATTTGTTCATCATTCGCTTTAAGCGTTCGATATTATATAGACCCAAACAACTAGGTTGGCTAGAACTTTACAACTTACTAAACCATTAACCAACTCATAATGACTCATTACTTGCTGTACCACCCAAGTAATATTCCTGATCTCTTAGGCTTATTCAACTTTCACAATTCTGCTCGCCAACTAAGAGCCATATACAAAGCTCTTCTTGAAGCAGCTGAGTTGTAGGTACAGTGCTGGTGAATCCCCATACTCCTACACAGTTGTTAAAATCTGGAATTCTCTTTCACCGGATATCAGAATGCAAAACTGCAGTCCCATCTTTAAAACCCAATTAAAAGCCACCTCAGTCTCATCTGGCAATGTACCTGTACTGACCATGGGCTTAGCCCTACTACCACCATTCAGATAAATCTTCCCCTTGCACTACTCAAAGGTCAAATGCATAGAAAAAAACTACCATAACAAATTGTATTTTTAAATGCATGTATATAACTGTATATAGTATTACTGCACTTTCTTACTCAAATGCATTACATTTTTTGCTTAACTACTGTATATTGTGTGCTTCTTTAACATACTATACCATGATGATACTGTTTGCTTTATTAATTTGTACTCATCTCTGACTTTTGCATATTTATCATGTATGCGGAGTCGTATTTTGTATTTTTTATGATTGTCATGCGTGTGGAGCTTTTCTCCCCGGGTCTCTGAAAACGGGCACCTGATTGCCCAGTCAGACCAACCTGGTAATCAATTATAAAATATAATTGAACCGGAAAAAAAAACTCCTGCAATCTTTTTTTTTCTGCATGCAGGAGTACACTTTTCAATCATTCAGCAATTCCAGTAGACTAAGTTTTTTTTGTTTTTTACATGAGCTGGCCACATGCTCAAACATGGTTAAGTAAATACATATATTTCCATATTCAGACTTTGATTTTTCCTACTTGAAAACTTTGGAAGGCTGGTTCGGATAATTGACAACTGGGAGATGCAGCAAATCTTCTGGCAGACCAATCCAACTCCCAAATTTACCCCCCCCCCCAGCCACCCTACAGGAAATACAACCTGATATAACCCTCCCCCCAACTATCAGTAGGGAGTAGGACTTAAAGGCACTCAAGGCCAAGAATACAGCTTTGGGCCCCAGTAATACTCCATGATGCCTCCTAAATAGCCTGAAATGACCTGTTAGGTCCACTGGAGTAACTTTTCAGCCGTAGTCTCCAGAAAGGCGTCTGTAGGGAATGGAGGACTACAGCGATTATCTCTCCTACACAAAGGCAGACTATCAACAAACCCGGGGAACTACAGACCCATAAATTTGACAGTTCTTTCCATGGGCTTGCGTACAAGACTAATAATGAACTTGACAAATGTGTATAGAAAATCTTAAAACACTGGACCCATCTCAGTTTCGTTTTATCAGGGGCAGGTCATGCATACTAAACTTGGTGGATGACTTTGAGAAGGTCACCAGAGCTAAGATGGTGCATAATTGCCTACCTTGACCTGGCAGTCATTTGACACTACTTCACTTGGGTATTGCAGACAGTCTAACATTTAGGCATAAATCCCTGTCACCCGATTGAACAGCCAGATAGCTCAGAAATGTCCCACAGGACTCTGTACTGGGACTCTATTTGGAATATGTTGAGGCAAATGTAGAGGGCCTTTGGCTGATTCGATTTGCTCAGTGCTTCAAGCTGGATAGTCATTTAATCTCCCAAAGATGGTTATCCTCCAGGAGGATCCAACAGATAACTGGTACCAGAACCATGGCTTAAAACTCTGTACAAAAAAATGCATAATTATAACCTTTGGGAAGATGACCACCCCTGCACATTACAACATTGATGACTCCCCCCTAAGAGTAGACTGCGTGTGTAAGGCACTTGGGAATGCAGGTTGATGGTAACCTGAACTTTGATCACCATGTGTCCATGGTAGTGAGAAGCCCCTTCTGTATGACACATTTCTAAGTGCATTGCACCCAAATCTAAGGAGGTCATAGTCCCACTCGTACTCATTTATTGGACTAAGAGTAGAGTGCGTTTTTTTCATGTGCCTGACCTGGCATTTACATCAGCTGGGACATCTACAGAGGTTCTTCACAAAAAAATACAGGGTTTAGATATGCCTTATGTGGACTGCTTCAAAGCCCTGTCCTGTGCTTCATCTCCTACAGACTGCTGAGGGGCAGTTTATGCTTAACCTACAAGGCGTTCTCTGATCCAGCCATGATGGATCTGCACATTTGTAAAACAAGTAGCACTAGAAATACTCCATCTAAGGATGTAAACCTGGTCTGACGCAAGCCATGTTGGAAGGACAGGTGTGTGTCTGGGAGAGTACCCCTTCTTGAAGCAGGCTTCCCGCTCTTGTGAAACAGAGCTCTTCCCTAAGCCTATTCAAATGCACTTTGGGCTATTGAATGGGAATTAGCAGATTCACCCCTGGCTTATCTCCTGTGGTCCTTATGGATGGGGAGTTTGCAGATGACCCAAGGCTGTGGCTTGAGCATTCATTGGGAAAATTGGGGCATGAATGACTAGGCTTAAAGGGGATAGGGCCATTAACCTAGTAATCTAGGATACAGTACTGCACTTTGGCATTGTAAACACTCAGAATTGCTCATAAACCCCTGTGTAACTTACTGGATAGTCATATTGCTCACAGTAAAGGTGAAGTAAGTTAGGACTGGAAATAACACCTCCACAGACTGGTCACCAGTGGAGTTACCAGGGCTGTGTGCCTTGGTCCTGTTCTCTTTGGCATCCACGTTTTAGAAGTCAAGGGTCTCTGGCCAGCCACATTATTAAGCTCTGATCAAACTCCCCAAGGTACTAACATCTTACAGAAAGGTCCAGCACCGACAAATGACTGACAATTCAACTGCTTAAAACTCTACCTGTAAATGCGTAGTAATATAGTTTTACATTTTTGGGAAGTCTGCCACCCAGGCAAGTTACCTGATTGATAAAACACCTCTAAAAGTACACAGTTGTCAGGAATTTGGGGACTTGGATAGATGGTAACCTGGCTTTCGAGCAATATGTCTGGAAGGTAGTAATAATCATTTTGCCACTTAAGTTATAAGTAAGGACATGGCGCCACTGTACTTGGTCCTCATCAGATGTATTGAGTGTAATGTCCATTTTAGTCCATAGTTGACAAGGCACATGCAACAGCTGGAGCGTCCACAGAGCTTCCTCACACACACACAAAAAATTAACAGGATGTCAAACAATAAAACAATGTCCAGTGCAGTTTGCTTTAAGAACCTTATCTCTATAGTGCTTCCTACAGACTGCTGAGAGGCAGTTTATGCCTGGTGTACAAAGCATCCATAGATACGACTCTTGACTGTTTGCACATCTGCAAAACAAGTAGCACCAGAGCATCTAGATCTAATGGTTTAAACGCTGCTTGTGACTTGCATACCTGTCCCTCCAACATGTCCTGTTTCTCTGAGAATTCCCATGGTCAGGAATAGGTTTCTCATCCACGTGAAGCAGAACCCTTCCCTAACTATTAGACAACCTGGGTAGTGAATGGGAAATAGGAAATTCATCCCTCTGAACAGAGAACTGTTCCGTCATGTCCTAAGTAACGTACTCGCATTAAATAAGCTGAGGCGCAGTAACTCCTGGGATATATTTGGGCTGTATAGCCAGGCTTGTAAAGGCTCAGTGGTAGATGGCCCTACTGTACACCAGTGAATGTATGAACCTGTGAAAGCTGGAGAAACCTAGTACAAGGAAATCATACCTAGCAGAAGATCAGAGTTTAACTGTTCAAACACCCCAGAAAGGCTAAGGTAGCATTGGTCCTGGAATACCTATCAGATGTTTACAGAATGGGTTTAACTTGCTTATCTGTTAAAATACATTGAACTGCGGTGGTGGTGCTGCGGTAGCGTTGTCGCCTCAGACGTTGCCCGTTCGATTCTCAGAGCGTCCTCTGTGTGGCGACATGCATGAACGGGCGTTCCTTCGTTGAAGGTTGTACGTTAGGCCCGGCAAGCCAGCACGTAAAACTCTACTGCCAATCATTAGCGGACTGGAGTTCCGCTGTGGCGACCCTTAACCGGGAAAAGCTGAAAGACACAAACATCTGTTAAAATACATTCTTCTACTGTTTCAGCCTGACTACCTCTGGAGCCCATTTAATATTCCAGACTTTCAGTTAAACAATTCCTGAAGTGACTTGTTCATCTTAGACCTAATAGAAGATAGATTTCTCCATTACAGGGCTACAGTTGTGTTAGAAAATATGATGTCAACCTATCAAACCAGTATATTCTTTCACTGTTAAGTTTTTGTCTCAGGAAATGCTGCTGTTGGTGTCTGTAATTTTAAGCACATCAGGGCTTAGTTATAAAACTTCTGTCGCAAATAATTTCCTGATGTATCAAGATGGTGTAGCAGTACGGATCAATCTTTCCTTTAAACCTGTACTGTAAGTTTGACTACTTCTGTCTCTCTTCCAAAGCCTCAAAAGTCTAGAGAGTAGAACCTGCATTCCATTGATGTGGATAGACAGCTGAGGTTCTGGCTGTACAGGACCAAAGATTTGAGAATAAATGATCAGCTGTTTTTTTGTCCCCTTTGCAAAAGGGAAGGGATGTGTTAGCCTTATAAACCCTTTCCACATGGCCAATGTTTAGTTATCAGCACCGTGGATAAGTCCCAGGCCACAATAGATTGCTTTCCACTAGACCTACAGTGTCACCACAGCCTTCTGTAGAGGAGTCCCCGCCAAGGCCATTCTTGATGCAGTAGCATTCTGTGCGCATGTTCAAAGCATTATAACTTGAGGGCTGTTTTTTTTTTACTCTGTTATCCTACAAGGTCTTATTTCAAGTCGTTCTACTTCCCCAATTCTTACTGATTTGGAAAACTTAGAAGTGAGGACTTCTGCACCGAATGTTTGTAAACCTAGTACATTTGTGTTTGTGTAGTTCTACTTTTGCAGTCCAAACTCCTCCCTTCCCAGTTTCTGTAATCCCAGCATTCCCTTGGGCTTGGGATGGCATAATCCTCTTCCATTCTCCTTCTGCTCTTCTAGGCTTTTATCTTTTTTATATTCAATTTTTTCTAGAGGAATGGTGATTGGTGTATCTTGGGGGACTGTAGGGAGTGGTGGAGTTGACACCCGGTTCACTGTGCTCTGAGCCTGGGGATGGCTTCCCCTCTTTATACCAGGATGACAAAGATGTAAAGTTGACACTAGCCACTGCACCCTTTGTTGCCAACCTTTTCTTGGCAGAGAGCTTTGGCTGTTGACTTGGGGAAAGGTAGAACTCTGGAAAGCAGGCTGGTTACAAGGCTTCCTGTAGGACAACTCCTAGGAGTAAGGACTGTAACAAAGTATTTTAACATGTGCATTTATGGTAAGTTATTAAAACAGCTGTAGTTTTTGTCAAACTTGCACCTTTGCCATGTATTTATAGGCCTTCCTGTGTTCAGACACTGAATTGTAAATGTATTTTTTGTTAGCCGCAGTCTGGCCGAAGCCTGCTCCGATGGTGATGTGAATGCTGTGCGCAAGCTGTTGGATGAAGGCAGGAGTGTGAATGAGCACACTGAAGAAGGGGAGAGCCTGCTGTGCTTGGCATGTTCGGCAGGGTACTATGAACTGGCACAGGTAGGTGTAACCAGAATGGCTTGCATTTACTTGGCCCATGTGATGCTTTCTTAGTTGATTTTATTGGTATGAGAGTGAAAGGAAGCATGAGGCAATTGTAGGGCAAGAATTTGCTGAAATTCTGTTTAACTGCTCTTGAGTCCACCTTCATTTCGACTTTAACATTTTTTTTTAAAATCTAAATTGTGTTGCACTGTGAGTTGTACTGAAGTCTTTCTTTGTGTGTGATTTTATGTTTTTACCAGGGCTTAATTGTTCAGACGAGCTGCACACATTGGAGATCAGTTTTGTTACTCTGATGAGAGTAGATGGAAATGTAGGAAGATATTTAGGTCCCCACATTTTTTTTTGCAGTTACTAGTTTCCTTTAGTTCTCTGCCACATCTTTGGAGCAGTGCTAATGTAGATGAGTTACACTGCTACTGATCAGTACATGGGTCTTTTCGCAATTCTGAAGGCCTTAATTCAGGTCTCATGAATTTGAAAGCCATTGGTGAGATTGTGATTGTATGTTGTATATGAAGGATTGTTGCCTCCCATTTTTTTCTTATTTCAGTTAAAATTATAAGAGTTTGAATGTGTAGTAGGGTGTTACCCTACTCTGACCATTGAAAACTGCCCTTTCAGCCACTTAGTGAGTCTGTTCCTGTAGGCAAGAGCCCTTCAACCCACACTTTCTGTGGATCAAAAGTTAAGTGGACAGAGCTGAGCTGTTGTACTTTGGGAGGTTGGGCTTTATATTGTAAACTCCTTCTCTGGTGTGTGCCTGTTCCCATGTTAAGAGAATGGTGGGCATTAGGCCTTTTGTAATGCATATCCATGCCTCCACTTGTGATTCAGTCATTTGTACTGGGCTGACCATGCCTTTTGGCTTCTGCACTATTTACAAAATGTTTGCCTCCAGTGTTGCTCATTTTAGAGCCAAGGGCTCTGTATATTTACCTTTACTTTATTTTTTTCTCTGTCCAGGCTTATTCACAGGAGGGAGTGCAAAGGTCTGAACTTCACTGTTCACAAGCTGAGATTCTCCCTGGGCATTCGGATCAGGTCTTGCCTCATCCAGATCTGTTCCCCTCCTTGGATGCAACGATCAGGACTTTGTTTTTTCTGGACATTGGACATGTGTGTGTTGCAAAGGTCCCTGCAGTAATGACTGTGCTGACATATGCAGATGTTCATCGTGCATACAGCTGCAGTCATTACAGATGGGTTATCCTGCAGTCAGGCGGGTCCTCGGTCGGCCAAATTCCAAAGTCTAGGTCCGGCGTCGGTTGTTGTCGCTTCTTCCCTGACGTCAGTGCGGCAGGGGTACAAAAGAGGCAGCCGACACCATTTTCTTCAGTCTTTTTTGCTGCGCAGTGCCCGAAGCAGAAGCAGTTCGCAAGTGCCGGTCGGCCAGCTCCTGAGATTTACGAAAGTATTTCAGCCAAAGTCTTCTTGAAAGCTAAGTACCCCGTTGGGGAAACTTTTCTTGCCTCAGACCGATGTCAGACAAAGTTAATTGCATTTCTTGTGGGAAGCGAATAACGCATAAGGATTTCCACTCTTTCTGTATACCTTGCTTAGGCCCAGACCACGATGTCTCGCCCTGCCGTTTTTGTGCTAGATTCAACAAGCACACTTAAGCACCGGGCGGAGTTCGCCCTTCATTATTTTGGCAAAAAATTTAATTGTATCATGTCGTCGGATACTCCGACTCCAGTTTTGAGCAAAAGACGCAAAGATAAGGACCGACATCCGAGGTCTGCACAGACTACTGAGACCACGCTTAGGCCGACTACCGGTTCTCAGCGAGGCGCCTACGCAGCCCCTGAGTACCGATGACACTTCATTACCTGTGACTACAGTACCCGAGGTCGCAGGCTCCTCGGACCCCATTCCTCCTGCAGATACCGACGCCACTCTTGGCGGGAAACTCAGAATTTAGACAGGCCTGGCATTTCTCAAGGTGTTTTCAGGCCTTCCTCCTTTATTAAAGCTTTCACTAAATTTAAAGCAGCCATGAAATCCAAAAAACAGGGTCCTCAGACCTCTCAAGGACCCATGCCTAAAAAGCAGATGCTTAGAATGGCTGAGGATCTGATTACTCATATCAGGGGTTCCCAACCCCCCTCGGACAAAAGACCCAGATTAGAGGAAGACTGCCCTTCCTCATATCAAGCTTCTATTACTTCAGAACACTCTGATGACCTGGATTACGCCTATTCACCTTTTGAAGACTCTGATGCTGGAGAGTCTATTCCCTCGGTCTCCCCCCCAGAAGACTACTCTTTTGGGGAAACCCTGCATACATTGAGGGAATGCTTTCACTGGGAAGGCCAAGATTACTCAGATTCCAAGAAAAGGCTCAGGGAATTTCTTTTGCTCCCCCAGCATAGGCCCCTGGCTATCCCTCCTGTTTTGGATATATTGGATGATGTGTACACAGAAGCCAGCCTTAATCCAGGTTCTTTACCTCCAGCTCCTGTTAAACCAGACAGGTATTACTGGGTTCCTGATTCTCACCAGTTCCTATATAAAAGCCATACTGCTGGCCCAGAAACTATTTCACAGGGTCCCAAGGGAATTAAGGTCTCTACTGCTACAAACCCATTACCTTCAGAGAGAGATTCCAGAGCTTTAGAAAGGTGGGGGAAAAAGGTATACACCTCGGCCACTTTAACCACGAGGGCATTAAACTGTCAATTCCACATGATAAAGTATCAACAGTTTTTGGTATCTCAGTTGAAAAGCAAAATGGCACAACCAGAACAACCAGATTTAAGAGTTGCAGGATTTGTTGCATGGTGCAGAGCAAGTGGGTAAACATACCTTGCAGTGTGGTTTTGATGCTTTAGAGGCCTCATGTAGAGCTGCTGTTACGGGGTCTGTTATACGTAGGCATGCTTGGCTCAAAGAGCAAACCTTACCAGATCATGTCAAGGCTAAATTATTAGATGCACCTCTTCAAAAAGATGTATTGTTTGGAGTTAAAGCTGAGGAGGTACTAAAGAAAATGGAGGAAAAAGCAAAATCAATGCAAACAGTGAAGGATTTTTTGCAGGTACAACCTCCACGTTTCAGCAGAAACTGGCCTTTAAAAAAATTGGTCCTTTCCAGCCACGGACAGACCTCAAAGGGGCAGATAGACGCCCTAGGGGTAGAGGGCAACCTCAAGGATCTTTCAGAGCCAGACAGTGGCAAGCACCAACCCCAAGAGGTGGAGAAGACAGATCACAGTCATTTAGAAAACAGACACAATGACTTCCCCCTACACCTGCCAAGCAAAGCTTTAATGGCAGCACCTTTGGGCGGAAAACTGGCATTATTTTCAAATAATTGGCATATTACAAAAGACAAATGGATCCTGGACATTATAGACAGAGGCTACAGATTCCACTTTCACACCCTTCCAAAAATGAGAGGCATGCCAAACCTGCCACAAAATCAAAGGGAGAGGCACAAAAACAAATTTCCGCTCTCATGGACATGAAAGCGATTCAAGAGGTACCTGCAAAAGAACAAGGTCAAGGGTTTTATTCCAGACTATTCCTGGTACCAAGGAAAGACAAAGATTGGAGACCTATCTTAGACCTATCCATCCTAAACATACATCTACAGGTACTATATTCAAGATGCTCATTACAGCAACTTCTTCCCATGCTGGGCAAGGAGTCTTGGCTGGTAACATTGGACCTCAAGGAGGCATACCTGCATGTCCCTATCAGACAAGATTGCAGAAGATACCTCAGATTTCTTGCAGGTTCAACCCATTACCAATTCTCTGCATTGTCCTTTGGCTTATCTACTGCGCCCAGAGTGTTTACAAAATGCCTGGCATCAGTAATCGCCTTCTGCAGACTACAAGGAATACAAATCTACCCATATCTGGAAGACTGCCTGATCCAAGCGGACAGCAAGGACATTCTACTGCAGCACCTGGCGTTTGTAATAAAACTGTTGAACTTCTTGGGATACACAGTCAACAAAAAGAAATCAAAGCTAATACCCTCTCAACAAATAATTTTCCTGGGAGCCAGCTTGAATACAACCACCCAGATGGCCTACCTCACGCCAGACAAACAAGGGCAACTGTCTCAATACTTCAGCAAAATGGCAACTTTCACCAGGCTAACTGCAAGGAAAGTCCTGCAGGCTCTGGGATTCATGGCATCTTGCATCCTACTAATCCCATGTGCAAAGCTGCATATGAGGAAACTTCAATGGTACCTAAAAAACTTATGGTCTCAACACAGCCACAGTTTAGAAACAATTATACCACTCATTCCATGCCTTCAAAAGGAATTTTTGTGGTGGGCTCAAGCATGCCAAAGCAACACAGGTCTCCCTTTCTGTGTACCTGAAGCAACTCGAATCATCAAAACAGACGCCTCGGATTATGCCTGGGGAGCACACATGACAGATCAGTGCATTCAGGGAAAATGGTCCCAAAAAGAGAAGCACCTGCACATCAACCAAAAGTAAATGCTAGCCGTGCAAAATGCCGTTATGACCTTCAAAGACCTACTGCGTCCAGGCCAGCTATTGATAAGGACAGACAACACCACAGTGATGTGGTACATAAACATGGGGGAACTCATTCATACCCCCTGTGCAGGCAAGCCATGACCCTATGGAACACAACACTGGAATTGCAAATTCAACTGCAGGCACAATTCCTGCCAGGGAAGGAAAACACACTGGCAGACAACCTAAGCAGAAATATGACAGATCCACACGAATGGAAGTTGCATCCTCAAGTTTTCACAAAGATAACTCAGGCATGGGGACAGCCAGACAGAGATCTCTGATACCCACAGAAATTACCAGTTGAAAAAATTTTGTTCAAGGACCTATCATCCACAGGCCTGGAAAGTGGACACACTCTTTCAATTGGACAACATTGACAGTTTATGCCTTCCCTCCTCTTCCTCTGCTGCCCAAGGTTCTATTAAAAGCCAGAGCAGAGGGGCCGCAGATGATTCTCATTGCTCCAAACTGGCCAAGACAACACTGGTATCCGCTCCTGAAGAGCCTGACACTTTCCCCACCATGGATCCTACCTCTAATCCCTCTTCTGTTGTCCCAGCACAACTACAAAACCCTTCACAGCCAGCTCAAAACCCTAAATCTAGCTGCATGGAGAAGTCCTTGATTTCCCAACAGACTCTCCTCTCCAAGGAGGTGCAGGATGTCATCTTGGAGGCCAGAAGACCTTCTACTAGAAAAGCCTACTCCGCCAAATGGAAACGATTTTGTGCCTGGAATCAAGAAAAGGGCCAGAATCCTTGGGTAATAAATATACCTCAAACTTTACAGTACTTAGCTGAGATGTTAAACAGTGGACTTTCCTTCTCCTCCAAGATCCACGCTTCAGCCATTTCTGCTCAATACAACACAGATCCTCCTTTATTCTCACTTCCTCTCTTAAGGCAGTTCCTCAGAGGGGCAAAAAATATTAACCCCCCCCCAAGGAAACCACCAATCCCTGCTTGGGACCTCAACTTCGTATTGGAAAAGCTGACCCTTCCTCACTTTGAGCCAGCTTTTTCAACAGAACTACAATACTTGGCATGGAAAACAGCCTTTCTTCTGGCTATCACCGCAGCACGCAGGGTTTAGGAGCTACAGGCCCTCATGGCTGTGCAACCATTCATCATTTTACATCAGACAGAGTTTCCTTACGAACCAACCCTTCCTTTTTGCCACAGGTAGTATCCAGTGTAGCTTTGAATCAGACTATCCACTTACCTACCTTTTACCCTAATCCACAAAACCAAGGGGAAAAACTACTACATTCCTTGGACATTCAGACAACTTCGTTATTATTTGGACAGGACAAAGCTATTCAGGAAATCCAAGCAACTCTGTGTCCTATGCTACAGGTGCTCAAGGAAAGGCTATTTCCAAACAGACAATTTCAAAATGGATAGCCCACTGCATACGCTTTTGTTACTCATTTCATGGAAAAACTGTGCCTGCATGCATCAGATCCCACTCCACCAGGGCCACAGCTACCTCTGCAGCTTTCCTCAGGGGGGTTCCTACCAAGGACATTTTGGAAGCAGCCTCTTGGAGTTCAGTGCACACTTTCTCCAAGCGCTATCACCTTCCACTATACTCTAAATCTAGAGCGGGTTTTGCCACAGCAGTCTTGCAGGGCATCCTCGCTCCTCCTAGTTCCACTTAGTGCCTGCCACCCCTACTTAGCTTTGGGATTCTTCCCATCTGTAATGACTGCAGCTGTATGCACGATGAACATAGTACAGTTTTGTACCTACCATAAATGTAGATGTTAGAGTGCTCATACAGCTGCAGTCCAGGTTGCCCCCACTCTGTCCCCTCTTCGGACAGGCCTTATGACAAACACCTTATCATACAACCTATTTGGGGTATTCTCTTATGGTGCATTTGCTTGCAACTACTGTTTTTTGATTATTCTATTTTACATGTTTGCATAACTCTGTTTTGCCTTCCTTCTGGGGGCACCTGATATCTGGGGCAAGAAAAACTGAAGAAGATGGCGTCTGCTGCCTCTTGTACCCCTGCCGCACTGACGTCAGGGAAGAAGCGACAACCGATGCCGGACCTAGACTTTGGAGTTCGGCCGACCGAGATCCTGCCTGATGGCAGGATAACCCATCTGTAATGACTGCAGCTGTATGAGCACTCTAACATCTACATTTATGTTAGGTACAAAACTGTACTTTATGTTAACAGCTGTACATAACTCCATGGTTTGGGAGTCGCTTCTGATTTAAGAAAATGCTGTTCGTCACATCCCAGCCATCTGTCTTTACCAGGTCCTTGGCACTAGTTGCGCATCAGAACTTATCAAGATCTTCAGGTACCTAGAGAACTGGCTGCTGCAGCCGATGTAGACATTGATTCAGCACAATGGGCCTGTCAGTGGATTATTTTCAGTTTATAAGCAGTAAAGTCAGCTTAGTCTTATTTTGTAACCCATTAACACGCACATTGGATGCAGTGATTTGGAGTTCTTCCTCCCTGTGAAGAAGATTCAGACATTCCAGGGCCTTTTGGTATCTGCTTACTTTCCTGCAGTCTGTTGCAGAATCCTGCCTCAGTTTGGGGGCACAGGGCAGCACAATGCTGTCAGATGTAACAATCGGAGCATAAGAATAGACATAAGTAGTGCCTCTGCATTAAGAATCTTAGGAGTTTTTAACTTGGTGGCTTCATTGCTAGTATGTGAACACCCACTTCAATTACTCCCTCTAAGATGTGTTGTCACTAGGGTGAAGTGGTAACATTAAAGATGGCTCATGGGTAGGTACTAGGCTATCTGCTTGAAGGCATATGCCTAGCCAGAATGTGTTTGCTTTCGCCACCCCCTTAAATTAGTTCCCTGTGCCTTTGTCCAGCAGAGCCACTGAAATGATCCCTGGGGTAAACTTTTTCCCATCAACTCAAGGTTTTTTTTGAAGAGTGTTAGCGAGGAGCTCTGCCTAATGTAGATTGGAATCTTTGTTCTAAAGCATGGGAAGTCTCGAACAGGAAGCTATCCCTCCAGCACATCCTATTTATTGTTGAGGTTTGGATCCCTAGAGCGTGTGGCTCGAGCAGATAAGGTTTTCTTTAGGTGGAGCATGTCCATCAATTCTGGTTTGGACATTGCCTTGTATGTCAGGCAGAGATAACCTTGAGTAAGAGGTATGCAACAGAGTACAGCGGGAGTTTCTTCAGTTGAGCTGCATAGGACATCTGTTTGAGGCCAGTGATCCTCTTGGTGAGGTACTTCTGTGGTCTTTCCAGCTGTTGCAGGTGTCTTGTAAGGTACATCCCAAATGGGGCATTGTACTCTATGATGGGTCTGAGTCGATGGGCGCAATGACCTCTTTTGATCTGGATGCGAACCCTTTTGTGATTAGGTGGGTCACGTAGAAGGAGTTTCTAACCACTTTGGCAATGTGATAATCAAAGATGAGATTACTATCTATTTGGGTCCCCAGATCCCTTATTACGTTGTCCGTATTTAGGGGGCTACCACCTATGTGGTAGTTTGTGGGTACTTTGTTTTTTCCAAAGGGGATAACTATGCACTTTTTGGCATTTAGCTTGAGGCCATGATTTTGACAATAGGTATCCGTCTCAGTGAGACCCTTTTGGAGGATGTCTGCATCAGCCGGAGTTATAGCCCCTAATTTGCAGTAGTCTGCGAACTTGGTCAGCTGTAGTCCTCCTGTGCTTGCCTGTACCTCTGCGAAGTATATGCCGAACAGGAGGGGTCCTAGGACTGAGCCCTGGGGAACGCCACTTGTAACCGGTTTAGAGTCAGACCTAGCTCCCGCAACTCTCACCATGTGGGTTCTGTGCTTGAGCCAGTTGGCAACCTGTCTTGTGATGTTAGGTGTTTATGTTCAGGCTGGTGAGCTTGTCTATAATACCAGAATTGGGGAATTGTGTCCGAAGGTCTTTGTGAGGTCTAGGTAGTGGTGTACCACCTTTCCCTTGTCTGTAACCTTGGTAACGGACTCTTAAGTCCACCAGATTTAAGAGGCATCATCTGCCCTTAAAGCCGAACTGGGTAGGGTCCAGTGTTTGAAAGTTCCCAATGTCTCTTAATGAGTTCCATGATGCGCTCCATAGTCTTGCAGACCAAGCTAGTCAGGCTTATAGGGCGATAGTTCCTGGGGTCTGTTGTGGCTCCACCTTTGTGGAGCAGAATAACCATTGCTGTGCGCTACTCTATGGGTATGTAGCCTGTGGAGAGGCTGAGTTTGAACAGTGTGTTCAGGTGAGGGGTTAGTTCGTCTTTGAGCTCGTATAGGACGCAGCCTGGGACACAGTCTGGTCCCATTGATGCTGTGTTTTTGGCTTTGGAGAGGGCTGTTTTAACCTGAGTGCCTGTGATTTCAGGGACTCTACATTCTTCTGTTATGGTTGAGCCCTTTTTGGGGTGAGAGGGGGGTGAACTTTGCACTGAACCTGTCTGCCAGGATGTTGGCGATATCGGTTTCAGTGTATTTTGTGCCACTTTGCACCAACTCCGAGCAGATCTGAGCATTGCCACTTAGATTCTTGACCTAGCTAAAAAATGCCTTGTGGTTATCTTTGAGTCCTTGGCAATTTTTCTTTCGAAGCTTGCCTTGGATGATTTTATGAGGGATTGTAGTTTCTTGCTTATACCGATCAGGGATGTCTTCCCTTCTTTGGATTTTTCTCTTCTGTACTGGTTTCCTCCTATAGTATAGCTTGTTTATGGCAGGAGTCCACCAGACTGGTTTCCTTTTCTTGGAGGAGTGAGTCTTGGTTTTACTTGAGATGGCATGATCCATGCATTCTTGTAGGTTCCTGTAGAATGCATTAGTAAAGGATTTTGCATTTTGGGCAGTGTTATCTTTCAGCATGGGGGCTTTGAAACTTTCCATCGCCGTCTTAAGTAACATGAAGTTTGCTTTTGAAAAGTTTTTCACGGTGGTTTCCTTGTCCAGGGGTGGGGGTGGAATGTGGATATCCAAAGTGATTTGTTTATGGTCAGATCTAACCAGCGAGAGGTTGACCTCCAGTTTGGAATATACTGGTCGCCCATGTTGGTGATGACCAGGTCCAATAAGTTGTCATGTTTGGTGGGAGTGTTGACCAGTTGAACCAGGGCGTTTGAGTTTATAAATTCTAGGAAATGTTGGGCAAGGGAGTTAGTACTTGAGTAGTTCTCCCAGTTAATGTTTGGGTAATTGATATCACCCAATATTAGGGTGTTTGGTAGGACCTTTGTTTCAGTGTTTCCAGAAATGCGGAATGGGGGTCCTGGAACATGGTGGGTGATCTGTAGCAAGCTACAAGTTGAATTGCAGTTTTTCCTGTTAGTTGCAAGTGGATGATCTCTATAAAGCATCATGCTGTGCCACTAACCTGGAGGTGTGGATATCCTTGATGAATATGGATACGCCCCTGCCTTTTGTATTTTGGTTTGGATTATGTGGCCAAAATGTATGGTACGAGTTGTAGCCTGGTAGTGCTGGAGTGATCTCTGGAGCCTTAAGCCAGGTTTCCGTTACTGCACGTATATCTATTTTCTCCATAACAAGGAATGTTGACCCTGGGAAAATCTCACATTTTTATCTGAGTTCTAAAGTCAGTGACTGTTGTAGCTGGCATTGATCTTTTTTTAAACGTGTTACAGGAGACCAATTTTAAACACTGGGGCAATATACCAGTCTGGTTCACCGGGGGGGGGGGGGAATCCTCCCTGCTGTCAGCAGGGAAGCCATGGCTTGTACATTCACCTCGCTCGCTGATGGTGCCATAAATTATGGGAAGAGTCCAGCTGTGTAGCTCATGGACTCTACACATGCCTTTTGTACCTGCATGGTTGTAGCTAGCAGAATGTTTCAGCAGTGATGTCTTTTACTTCCCTGTTAAACATGACAGGTCACCATTATTTCTCGAGTGTCCATCCATTGCATGATGTGAATCTGGACGTGTGGTCATAGGGTGTCATGTAAGCATGCCTGCTGTTACTGAAGTTCATCCTCAAAACTCAACTAAGTCTTGTACCCCCCTTTAATCCGCTCACTGTTGGTTCCAACTTCATACACCACACTTTCTGAATGATCAACTGCACTTCATTTCTTTCAGAAATTTGCAATGTCATCCCCTCTGGCAAATCCAGTCTGTCTCACAAGTCAGCATGGCTTCAAGTTCCAACCATTACCAGAAATATGCTATCATTGGGCTAAACTCTAGTAACACTTTTAAGGACGCATAGGGTATGTTCGTATTTGTGTAGGACAAATTTTTTTACAATCCAGAAATCTCTAGCTTGACAGATCATTGCTATTCATTTGTCAGGGAATACTTGACAGCCATCAAGGGCTTGTTGTGTTCATCACTGCCTTCCTTGAGGTTCAGTGAGGCCTTCCATAGAGGTTCATTTTATTTGAATGTCTGTGACCATTTTCTGCCATGTGATAGTTTAAGTTTATATTGGCGAAACTGTCCAACTCACCAGCTGAAATTGCAGCTAAAGTGGATTTTAGACGTTACTAATTTTTACTTGCCTTACTAGTCATACCAGTGCATTTATTTTTGTAAAGAAAGGTTAGTCCATGGAACCATTCTTGATCAAGCATGGCCACAGAAAATAACCTAAACCTTTATCAGCCTTCTGGGCTTTCACTTGCTTTCCAAAGAACACTTCCTGTACTGCATAGGTGTTACTAGCTGCACATTAACCTTTGTAGAGCCCAATCCTGAAAAAGTGGCATCTTCATGTGTCCACCCCCTCCTCCCAAGAAAAGGTTTAAAGAGTTGTCGGGTGGTTAGCTGACTAAAGTGGTATCTGAAGGAGACATCATTGTCAACTCCACACAAGTTTTCATGTGAACATGTGCCACTGCAGCATTATAATGTAATGCTGTAATGAATGACATGCCTGTCTACTTGGTCTTCACTGTGTACCTTTAACATGCACTACAGTCAGGAAATTGATTCCAATTTTTATAAAGTGAATGCTGTAATTAACAGGGTTCATTGTGGAGGATTCCCTAGAGTTTGACAAGTGGCCGTTGTCAGTCAGATATGAAATTTTATATAACTAACCATGATATGCAACATGGCCTGTACTTGCAGATGACCAAGCTTCACATCCTACCTTCCCCAGTATGTGGCAAGGAGGCTTTTGTTTCTTGTGCTATGCCATTTTCTCTGGTCTGAGTGAATGCTTCTGTGCATACATTTCCAAGCTATCTAGACAGCAGGGCAGATATATGCATGGTAGGACTGGGGGGGGGGGGGCATTGTACAAGCTGCCTGAGAGTTATAGGGACTGAACCATCCTAATACTTGCAGCAAATGGTCCTAGTGGTTGTATGCAAGTATATGGCCTAAAGTTATGACTGCCTAGTGTTCATTTCACTCGTACCTCATGACCCCAATACTGACTGAATCTTTGCTGCACGCTGAGATAATAATGTCTTGTCACTGATTTCAAACACCTCTGCTACCCCTTCATCCCTGTGTACTTGGTAACTTACACTTGTAGTTCTGTGTTGTGATGTTTGCATGCAAGCAGCATTGTTCGAGACTGACATGTGTTAATCGGTCAGTTCCGATCACAGCTCAAGCAAATGGATCCCCTTTTGGAGTGTTATACATACTTTTGCCTGATAAATGTATTTACTTGTTTGCTGAATTCATTAGACTCTATATGTCTGTGTTGTCTGTCCTTTATGGATATGTTGGGTACATCGTCCATTCCCAAGTGGCAAGTGTTGCCTAAGAGTCACATTTCCGACTGAGATGACCAGAGCATATGCTGTTTGGATTGGAGCATGATGTCTTGGCCTTGTAGTATTTGGAGGTTGTTTCAACACTGTCAGATGCGAGTGTCTACTTCTGCTTGAGTAGTCTTGTTGTCTCAACACTGTTAGATGCAAGTGTCTACTTCTGCTAGAGTAGTCTTGAGGCCTCTTTATGCAGGTCTCCCATGGTGTTGCTGTTACACTTCCTGTGACCAAAGGAGAAGCTGGAGTCCAGCTTTGGAGGACTTTCCCAGGGATCTTGTGGTTGAGCACATTACCATGGAGGTACTCTACCAGCCTTCAGACCTGATGTTTAATAAAGCTAAAAGCCATCATGAAGTATCAGAAACTGACACGCCATCAACTGTAGCGTAATGCAAAATGGTTCTATCCATTGTCATTTGGCACCGATGACACGCCTGTGATCCTTCAGAGGATTTGTTCTGTGCAAATTCTTTCGTAAGAATGTCCTGCGAGTGGTAGAGGAGGCTTCTGCCCCCACCACAGGAAGACTGGAACTTAAGCAGTTTGGCCTGTTAAACTAGTGAAAGATGTGACTGGCTTTGTAGTGAGGTTCATAGTGTTACCCTGCTGCAGTCATTACACTTGGGTTATCCTGTCGTCAGGCGGTCCCGCAGTCTGCCGGAATTCCAAAGTCTTGGTCCGGCGTCTGTTGCTGTCACCTCTTCCCTGACGTCAGTGCGCCAGGGGTTTATATAATGCAACAGACGCCATTTTCTTCAGTCTTTCTTGCCACACGGTGCCCGAAGCAGAAGCAGTTCACAAGTGCCGGTCGGCCGACTCCTGATATTTTCTAATTCGAATTTCAGACCGAAGTCTTCTATAAAGCTAATTACCCCGTTGGGGAAACTTTTCTTGCCTCAGACCGATGTCAGAAAGTTAACAATTGTATTTCTTGTGGGAAGCAAATGCCTCCTAAGGATTTTCATTCTTATTGCATACCTTGCCTGGGCCCAGACCACGACGTCACTTGTTGGTTTTGTGCTAGGTTTAGCAAGCGTACTAATAAAAGACTCTCTGATTTTGCACGACACTATTTCGGTAGGAAATTTAACTACACCATGCTGTCGGAGCAACCGACTACCGGCGTGCTCAAAAAACGCAGGGATAAGGACAGACAGCCCAGGCCTAAGCCAGATTCCGAGGCCTCGGCCGATCCGGTCTCCGGTCCTCAGTGAGGCTCCAACGCAGCCCCTGACTACCGCAGATCTGGAACTAGAGACTGCTACGGAAATTGACTGAATGTAACCAGGCAGACACAGCCTTTTACTTCAGGCCCTTCCGACGACTGCTACAAAAGACGTCGGTACTACAGAAACGGCATCGGTTTCTGAAGGCGTTTTCAGACAGACTCTCAGCATTAAAACGTTTTCTAAGTCGAAGATTCCTAAATGTAAAAGGACTGCACTTCAGTCTCCTGTTCAAGGCCCCATGTCTAAAACAGATGCTTAAAATGGCTGAAGATTTGATTTCTTTAATCAGGGGTTCCCAGCCCCCTCCTGACACAAGGCCTAGACAAGAGGAAGATTATGCATCCTCTGAGCAAATGTCCATTTCTTCAGACTCCTCTGAGGACCAAGACTACTACTCCTCTCCTTATGAAGATTCTGATGCTGAGGGCTCTATTCCCTCAGCTTCTCCTGAAGACTACTCCTTTAGGGAAACTTTACACACTGAGGGAACATTTTCACTGGGAAGGTCAGGACTACTCTGATTCAAAGGAAAGGCTCAGAGAATTTCTTTTACTCCCCCAACACAGACCACTTGCCATCCCACCAGTTTTGGACATTGTGGATGATGTCTATTTAGAATCCAGTTTCAACCCAGACTCTCTACCTCCTGCTCCGGCTAAGCCAGACAGATACTATAGAGTGCCTGATTCCCACAAATTTCTTTACAAAAGCTATCTCACAGGGCCCCTAGGGGGCTAAGGCTTCTATGGCTAAAAACCCAGTACCTTCTGAGAGGGGTTCCAGAGCACTAGACAGGTGGGGGAAAAAAGGTTTACACCTCAGCCACACTAGCTATGAGGGCACTGAATTGTCAATTCCACATGCTTAAGTATCAGCAATTTCTAATCTCTCAGTTAAAGCAAAGAATAACCTCTCTCCCTCAACAATCTGAATTGAACGAAGTACAGGGTCTGTTTCACGCCACTGAGCAGGTGGGCAAACATACCTTACAATGTGGGTTTGATTCTTTGGGGCCTCCTGCAGAGCAGCTGTCACTGGGTCTGTTATACGTAGGCATGCTTGGTTAAAGGGACAAACTCTGCCTGATCATGTTAAAGCAAAACTACTAGATGCTCCCTTACAGCAAGATGTTCTTTTTGGGGTTAAAGCAGAAGAAGTTTTAAAGAAAATGGAAGATAAGGCAAAATCTATGCAGACAGTCAAAGATTTCCTACAAGTACAACCCCCTCGCTTCAGCAGAAACTGTCCAACAAAAAATTGGTCCTTTCCAGCCACTGACAGACCACAGAGGGGTAAATACAGACGCACAAGAGGCAGAGGACAACCACAAGCCGAGTATAAACCTCACCAATGGGGCTCTACAACACAGAAGGGAGGAGAAGACAGGTCTCAAACCACCAGAAGGCAAACTCAGTGACTTGCACCTCATTTGGCCAAGCAATACTCTCTTGGCAGCCCCCTTTGGGGGAAACTCGCACTTTTTGCAGACAACTGGCACATTGTCACAAAGGACAAATGGGTCCTAGACATAATTTTACGAGGATACAGATTCCACTTTCACACCTTGCCAATGAAAAGGAATGCCAAACCTGCCACAATCTATGGGCAGAGGCACAAAAGCAAATTACAGCTCTCATGGACATGAGCCATTCAACTGGTACCTACTTGAGAGCAAGGCCGAAGATTTTATTCAAGACTTTCTAGTGCCCAGAAAGGACAATGCCTGGAGACCAATTCTGGACCTTTTAATTCTAAACACTTAAGTACCCAAATTCAAGATGCTAACACTACAGCAGCTACTTCCCATGTTGGGCAAGGAAGCATGGCTAGTTACGTTGGACCTCAAGGAGGCATACCTGCATGTCCCTATCGGACAAAGTTGCAGAAGATACCTCCATTCATTGCAGGTTCAACCAATTACCAATTCTCTGCACTGCCCTTTGGCTTATCTACTGCGCCCAGAGTTTTCACAAAATGCCTGGCACCAGTAAGTGCATACTGCAGACAGAGGAATTCAAAAATATCCATACCTGGACGACTGCCTCATCCAAGCAGAAAGCAAAGACATTCTCTTACATCATCTGGCCTTTGTAAAGCATCTACTAAACTGCCTGGGGTACACAGTAAACGAAAAGAAGTCAAAACTAGTACCCTCACAAAAAATGACATTCCTGGGTGCCAGCTTGAATACAACAGCCCAGAAGGCTTACCTTATGCCAGACAAGCAACTACAACTGACTCAATATTTCAAGACAATGGCAACAAAGACCCAATTAACTGCAAGAAAAATTCTGCAGGCTTTGGGCTTCATGGCATCTTGCATACTAATACCATTTGCAAAGCTGCATATGAGGAAATTACAGTGGTACCTAAAAAGCGTATGGTCTCAACACAGCCACAGCTTGGACACAATGATATCTCTCATTCCCTGCCTACAACAGGAATTTCTATGGTGGTCACAGGCATGTCACCTCAACAAGGGTCAGCCTTTCACCTTGCCCCCAGCCAGGCAAACTATCACAACAGATGCTTCAGACTACTCCTGGGGGGCAAACATGGCAGGACAATGCATTCAAGGCCTATGGACTGCAGATCAAAGAAATCTGCACATAAATCAAAAAGAGATGCTAGCTGTACAGAAAGCTCGGACAGCCTTCAAGGATCTATTACATCCAGGACAACTTGCAATAAAGACGGACACCACAGTAATGTGGTACATAAACAAACAAGGGGGTAAACATTCTTACCCTCTATGCAGGCAAGCAATGACCTTATGGAACACAGCTCTGGCCTACCAAGTCCAATTACTAGCTCAATTCCTGCCAGGACAGAAGAACACCTTGTTTGACTACCTCAGCAGAAACATCAAGGATCCCCACAAGTGAAAACTAGTTCCATAAATATTTGCAATGATAACTCAAAAATGGGGCCTTCCAGACATAGACCTGTTTGCCAGTCCTCAAAACTATCAACTGACAATTTTGTACAAGGACATTTCACCATCAAGCTTGGAAAGTGGACTCTCTCTCTCAGTTGGAAAAATCTGACAGTATACGCCTTCCCTCCATTGCCTCTCCTCACAAAGGTTTTTTTGAAAGTCAAAAAGGAGAGACCACGACTGATTTTCATAGCCCCAGACTGGCCACGCCAGCACTGGTACCCGCTATTGAAAAATATGGCCCACAGCCCACCATGGATATTGCCTCAAATCCCCCATTTGCTCACACAACAAAGCAATCAGATTCTTCACAGTCAGCTCAAAACTTTAAATCTGGCTGCATGGCAAATCATGTAAACATCCAACCAGCACCTCTTTCACAAGCAGTTCTGGATGTTCTGGAAGCCAGGAGGCCAAGCACCAGGAAGGCTTATTCGGACAAATGGAAAAGGTTTTGTGCTTCGAACCAAGCTAAAGGCCAAGACACAATTCAGCCTCACATTCTACAGTATTTAGCTGAGATGTTGCACAAAGGACTTTCTTTTCCTCAAAATCCATGCTTCAGCTATTTCAGCTCACTACAACACGGATCCACCTTTATTTTCACATCCTCTTCTAAGGCAGTTCCTCAGAGGGGCAAAAAACATTAGACCACAAAGGAGAGCTCCTACACCAACATGGGACCTCAGTTTTGTTCTAGAAAATGTAACACTACCTCCCTTTGAACCAGCTTTCTCTGCAGATCTACAGTTCCTATCATGGAAGACTGCCCTGCTCCTAGCAATAACTTCAGCTAGAAGAGTCTCAGAGCTACAGGCACTAATGGCAGTTGAACCTTTCCTCATTTTTCATCAAGACAGAGTTTCTCTACGAACTAATCCTTTATGCCTAAGGTGGTTTCCAATGTAGCTTTAAATCAAACCATCCACTTACCCACCTTTTTCCCCAATCCACAGAACAAAGGTGAGAGACTCCTGCATTCCTTGGACATTCACAGGCAGCTTCGTTACTATTTGGACAAAACTAAGGATGTTATGTGATCCTATCTCGCCTACATTCTGGACTGATGGGCTCGGAGCCGATCCTTGGCTCCTACTTGGCACGCTATGCTATAGAGCGAAGCCTCTTATTGGCTGAGCTATTCTCTATCCCAGGATGCACCACCACTAATCCCCCAGATCTCATTTGCCGCTTACAAGCTAGGACGTGCTCCCAAACTTGGCTGAGCTAAGTGCTGTTTTTTTTCTAAAGTTTTCCTGTTAGGAAATTCTCTATTCTTACCCAAAAGCTGTTTTAACAGCTATTGTTGTTGTACGCATGTTTTTTGGTATAATTTTGTGGTAAATTTGTGTGTTTGTTTAGGGAAAGGTTTCCCGTTTAAGTTAGAGGGGCCTTCCCCTATTCCTTAGCAAGTTTCTCTTTTTTTTAAGGAGGGCAAGTACCTGTTTAAGTTAGAGGGTTCTTGGCCCTCCTCTTTGGTGTTTGTGATATTTGTATTGTACCTATTGTAAAAAAAAAAAAATATATATATATTTTTATATTGTTGAAAAATCTTTTTCTGACTAGATAGTGTTTTTTTCCACGGTTATAGTGACTGTTTGAGACATTATGTCCAAAGAACATAGACTCTCGGGGTTTAAGAAGTGCACGAGGTGCAATTATAAAATGTCTATAACCGATGATCACTCCTCGTGCGTATATTGTTTAGGCGCCAAGCACCTACAGGAGTCCTGCAGCGTGTGTCACGCCTTTTCCTCTAGAGTCCTCCGAGAGAGGAAGAATAAATTAATCTTGAAAGGGCTGATTAAACCCTCCTTCGAGGAGGCCTTATCTTCCTCATCCTCTCCAACTAAGAAAAAGAGAGCATCTGCTCTGACCAGCCCGTCGGAACAGACTACTAAGAAATCCAGGCAGGCTTCTCCATCGGCTCCACGGACTTCGGAGCCGAGGGCGGAACTGTCTGCCTCGATGCCCCCAGTCTCGGCTCCTCTGGTTTCGGAGCCGATGACTGGGGCTTCGAGAGGCGGGTCACCTTCATCGGCTCCACTGATTTTGGAGCCGATGAGGGTTGCCGGCTCAAACTCTTCCCCTTCGGTGCCGAAGCCCTCCTCGGCACCGAGGGAAATTGTTTTGGGATCTCCCTCGGCACCGATACTGGTAGTCCATTCGCACCCGGTCCCCCAGTCCTTTGGAGCCGATGGAGAAGTCTGTTCGGACCCGATCGTTTTCCTCTAGATCTTCCAAAATGTCTGATTCGGACATCGACAGGGTGCTCCTAAGACTGTTTCAGTCTCCTGTGTTCCAGAAATTAGTTTCGGCTCCAGCCCATTCGGCTTCGGAGCCGATGGCCCACCCTGTAGTTCTGGTTCCTCCTCCAACAGCCTCGGCACCGTTGGAGCCGGTGGAGCCGATGGAGGTTTTCGGGTCGGCCCCGACCCTTACTCCAACCCCGGCTCTCGAGTCGGAGTTCGGTACGCGGACCTCCTCTGTTTGCCCGGGGGGGATGCTTCGGGACTTATGTTTTCGGTTCCGAGCTTTCCTCTCGGTGCGTCTGCTGCGGGGGTACCATCTACTGTTGTGGCCACGGGGGTTGGACCTTCCCAGGATTCTGGTGGTCCAGCCTTCAGGGCCATGAGGAGTGCGTTAGCCAAATCATCTTTGGCTACCTCCACGGTCTCACCAGCACCTTCCCTACATACGGAGACTGGGTCTTGCAGTCCCCCTGTCCTTAGCGGAGCCCCGGGGCCTGAGGTCACCCCCACTGGGGGTTCCCCCCCTCCTGGAGGTCCCTCTGAAGCTTCTTCAGAGGAACCCCCAAGGAAAAGATCGTGCAAGAGGAAGCACGTCGACTCCCCCGATGAGTCTCTCGCGTCAGACACTGATCTTGATGATGCGGAGGGGTCCCCTAAGTCGTCCTCAGATGATGTCTCCTTTGCAGACATCTTGGAAGCCCTCAAACAACGAGGCGGCTGGCATTCCAAACCCCCTTCTGCTGACGAGTCTGTGTTCCTTAAGGCCTTCGGGGCTCAGCCCTCCGCCTCCTGGGTGTCTCCGCCCTTCGAGCTCCTAGATTTGATCTGTCGAAGGGCGTGCGAACATCCAGATTCTGTGGAACCGGTGCCTGCTCGCCCAAATAAGTTCATATCAACACCCCCAGAGAAGGAGTTTTTGACTAAAGGTGTGGCTGTAGATGCCTTGGTGGTGGCATCTGCTACCCAACAAGATGTAGCAGAGGCTTCGACGTCCGTCCATCTTCCTAATGAGTCTAGGAGCATGGATCGGTACGGGAAGCACACCCTCAGTTCAGCGGCCTTTACCTTAAGGTCCCTGAACTATTTAACGCACTTCACCAGGTTTCAGAGGGATCTGATCAAGGAGCTTTCAGATACCCTCTTGGGTAACCTACCTGAGCAGCTGGCCCAGACGGTTGGCTCTCAGTTGGCTACGCTGTCATCGATATCAAACTCGTCCATGAGGCTCATTTCATATGCAGCCGAGGGGGCGAGTAGAGTGGCGGGTACGGGTATTGCTCTACGGAGGCAAGCCTGGCTCCGCCTGTGTCATTTTGCAGAAGCCTTTAGGTCTTCCTTTGCCGACGCTCCCTTTAATGGGTCCTCTTTGTTTGGACCCAAGGTAAAGGACACATTGACCTGCTGCGAGCAAGAAGGTAAGACTTTGACTGCCGTAGGGGCACGATTTTCCACTCCCTTTCGGCCTTATCCCAAGGCTAAAAGAGGAGGGAAAATGTGGTTCCGTAGATCTCAGAAGTCTTATCCCTCGCAGCAGGACGATCCCCCTTCTAGAGGCAGAGGAGGGGGAAATTTTTCTGGAAGACGCCGTCCCAGAGGCGGCAGAGGCCCCCGCAACACTGGAGACCGCGAGTCCTTACGTGCCTCTTCAGCCTTCCACAATCTCTGAAGGATTGCCCGACTGTGCAGCTCCGGAGCCAGTCGGGGGTAGTTTTTCGAGGCACCTAAAAGCCTGGGAAGGTATCACTCAGGACAGATGGGTGCTTCGAATTATCGCTGGAGGTTACGCCATCCCTTTTCATCACTCCCCACCTCGATCCAAGGAAATCCCAGACCCGCCACCCAGTCAATGGGAAATTGCAGCCTTAGAAGTCTCAAAGCTGCTTCAAAAAGGAGTCCTCCAACCGGTCCCCGCAGACCAGATCGGATTAGGGACTTACTCAAGATTCTTTTTGGTGCCAAAAAAGACCGGGAACTTGAGGCCCATTTTGGATCTCAGCATTCTAAATCGTTCAGTCAAAAAGTCCAAGTTCCGAATGGTCACCTTACAATCCATTCTCCCACTGCTGGAGAAAGGTGTTTGGATGTGCTCCATAGATCTCAAGGACGCCTATTACCACATTCTGGTAGATCAGGCGTCCAGGAGACATTTGCGCTTCAGCCTAGGAGACGGTCATTTTCAGTTCAGCTGCCCTTTGGTCTCACCACAGCCCCCAGGGTGTTCACCAAATGTTTGGCGGTCGTGACTGCTCACCTGAGGAGTCTAGGATTCCAGGTGTTTCCGTATTTGGACGACTGGCTCATAACTGCCACCTCCAGGCGTCTACTATTGCAGAACCTACAAGCCACAATATCACTAGGCACTTCCCTTGGGATCACCTTCAATTGGCCAAAGTCTGTGTTGCTGCCATCTCAACGCATAAGATTCATCGGAGTAGAAATAGACTCAAACCGAATGCGGGTGTATCTTCCTACAGAAAGGATACAAACTATACAGGCTCAAGTCAGAGCCTTGCTTCTCAGATCCAAAGCTCCAGCCAGGATGGTCATGCAGCTATTGGGATCTATGTCGGCCACGGTTCTTCTAGTCCCCCTAGCAAGGTTGCATATGAGAATTCTCCAGTGGCTTCTTTCGACACAGTGGTCCTGTCAGGATCTCCCGCTCTGTCACCTCATACGGATCACAGAAACCTGCAAACGGGACCTTCGCTGGTGGCTGGTGCCCTCCAATCTGGATCAGGGTCGACCTTTTGTTTCACCTCCTCCTATGGCCACTTTGACTACGGACGCCTCCCAGATGGGGTGGGGGGGCATTCCCTGGGCAGGTCAGTCCAAGGCAAATGGCATTCAGAAGAGTCTTCATATCAACATTTTGGAAATGAGGGCGGTGCTTCTATCTTTACAAGCCCTCCACGATTACCTCCCTCAGGGCGTAATTGCCGTTCACTCCGACAACATGTCAGTGGTCTGGTATCTGAACAAGCAGGGAGGAACCAGATCCTACCCTTTTTGCAGAGAGGCCATGAGAGTCTGGGAATGGGCAGTGGCGACCAGACGTTTTCTGATGGCAACTCGTATCCCTGGCAAATCCAACGTGATAGCCGACAGACTGAGCAGAACTATCCTCTCTCCTCACGAGTGGTCTCTGAACAGTGCAGTGACAACTCGGATCTTCAGCAAATGGGGAACTCCTTGTTGCGACCTCTTCGCAACCCCGCTGAACGCGAAGTGCAAGAACTTCTTCTCTCTCACTCCAGCTCCGGGGGAGAGTCCTATGGACGCATTAGCCCATCATTGGCCCAACGGCTTGCTATACGCCTTCCCCCCCAGTTCCTCTCCTTCCTAGAGTGATCCAAAAGGCGTCTCACTTGGGGAGCAAAATGATTTTGCTTGCCCCTTACTGGCCTCGTCAGGTATGGTTCCCCTATCTTCGGAGATATGTACTGGACGGTCCATAGTTCCTGGATCAGATCCCAGACCTATTAATTCATCAGTCGGGACAACTCCATCAGTCCCTTCACACTTTGAAGTTAACAGCTTGGCTCCTCCTCATCAGACTATAGTCAGGAATCATACCTTAGACCCGGAAGTCATTCATATCTTATCCTCGGCCCACAAGTCTGCCACTAAGAAATTGTATACTAGCAAATGGAAGAGATTTGCTATTTGGGCTCAACTCCGGGGTCTGAATCCCATCACTGTTCCGGTATCGGAAGTCCTGAAATTTCTGACTTCCCTATTTAATCAAGGTTCTTCAGTCTCTACCATCAAGGTCCAATTGGCAGCTATTTCCAATTTCCATGAATCTACAAACCCACCTTTAATGAGCAACAGATTGTGTAAAACCTTCATGAAAGGTGCTCTGCTTTTACGACCTCCGATTTCTCACCCTGCTCCTCCGTGGGATCTCGATGTGGTGTTACGTACCTTAACCTCCTCCCCCTTCGAGCCGGCAGCAACATGTGATTTGAAATTTTTCTTGGAAAACCGCCTTTCTGGTCGCGATTACTTCTGCCAGAAGAGTTTCAGAACTTCAAGCTCTGTCTGTAAAACCACCGTACCTGGTTTTTCATAAAGATAGAGTATCCCTCAGGCCTGATCCATCTTTTGTCCCTAAAGTTTGTTCCAGTTTTTGCCTGCAACAGTCACTAGAACTTCCAGTTTTCTTTCCAAAGTACTCAAAGCGGAATACATCTTCCACACATTGGATGTTCATAGGCAATTGCGCTTTTATTTAGACAGGACCCAGCAAACACAGAAAACAGATCAGTTGTTTGTGTCCTTTTCGGATAATAAATTGGGCAAATCCGTCACAAAGGTCACTATTGCCAAATGGATCAGGGACTGTATTAGTCAAGCTTATTCTTCTTCTAATAAAGAGCTTACGACCTCTGTCAAAGCTCATTCTACAAGAGCTATGGCTACTTCAATAGCATTCCATTCTAAGCTTGCCATTAGTGACATTTGTGCTGCGGCTACGTGGTCTTCCCCGCACACTTTCATTTCCCACTACAAATTGGATGTGGCATCTCGAGGGCGAGCTTCATTTGGTTCCACAGTGCTCAGGAGCGTTTTCCAGTGAGCCACCCAGGATTTAGGTGCTAGGGACGCTGTCCCATCAGTACAGAATGTAGGCGAGATAGGATCACATAACATCTTTTAGTTATGTACTTAGCATAACTTTAGATGTTTGGGATCCATCTCGCCTACATTCCTAATACCCACCCTCCTTCCCCCTGCCTTGGAGATCAGAAGAGATCGGATGGTCCGAATTCTATTGTTTCATCTTGAAATATCTGGCAATGTTATATAAACAGTTGTGTGTGTGCATGAATGCGGACAAACAAGATCTGGGGGATTAGCGGTGGTGCATCCTGGGATAGAGAATAGCTCAGCCAATAAGAGGCTTCGCTCTATAGCATAGCGTGCCGAGTCGGAGCTGAGGATCTGCTCCGAGCCCATCAGTACAGAATGTAGGCGAGATGGATCCCAAACATCTAAAGTTGTGGTAAGTACATAACTAAGTTTCATCCCTCATGGACATGAGGACCATTCAAAAAGTACCAGAACAAGAGCAGGGTCACGGATTCTATTTAAGACTGTTCTTAGTACCCAGAAAGGACAAAGCCTGGAGACCAATACTGGACCTATGTATTCTAAACACATCTGGATATTCCAAAATTCAAAATGTTGACCCTACAGCAGCTTCTGCCCATGTTAGGCAAGAAGGCTTGGCTTGTGACTTTAGATCTAAGAGGCATACCTGCATGTCCCAATCAGACAAACATGCAGAAAATACCTCAGATTCAAACATGGCTTAATACACTACCAATTCTCTGCACTGCCCTTTGGCTTATCTACTGCGCCCAGGGTCTTCAGAAAGTGCCTGGCACCAGTAATTGCGTTTTGCAGACAGAGGAATACAAATATATCCTTACTTGGACGACTGCCTTATTCAAGCGGAGAACAAGGGACGTTCTACTACAGCATCTGGCATTTGTAAAAAGATTACTGACAAGTCTAGGGTACACAGTAAACGCGAAGAAATCTAAACTTGTACCCTCTCGAGATAATATTCCTGGGTGCAAGCTTAAATGCAACTGCCCAGATGGCTTTATCTCACGCCAGACAGACAACAAAGACCCAGTTATCTGCAAATGTTGGCAACAAAGACCCAGTTATCTGCAAGAAAAATTCTGCAGGCTTTGGGTTTCATGGCATCCTGCATTCTGCTAATTCCATATGCAAGACTGCATATGAGGAAACTTCAATGGTATCTAAAAAGTGTTTGGACTCAACATTGCCAGAGCCTGGAAACAATAATTACCCTCAATCCCTGCCTGCAACAGGAGTTTTGATGGTGGGCAGAAGCCTGTCACCACAACATGGGACAGCCATTCACCTTACCCGTAGCCAGGCAGACATTGACAACAGATGCATCAGATTACGTTTGGGTGGGTCCATATGGCAGGATGATGTATTCAGGGCACATGGTCCGCAAGTCAAATATATCTACATATCAAACAGAGATGCTAGCTGATGATGTCCTTCAAGAATGCAACTGCAGTCATAACATATGGGTTGTCCTGCCTCAGGCAGCCCTCGGTCGGCCGGATTCTAAAGTCTGGGTCAGACGTCGGCTGATGTCTCATTTCTCTGTCAGAGCGGCTGGAGTACATAAGCATCAGCCGACGCCATCTTCAGTCTTTCTTGCCACGCGGTGCCCTAAGCAGAAGCAGTTCGCAAGTGCCGGTCGGTCAGCTCCTGTATTCTTCGAATCCGAAGTCATCAAAAAAGCTAAGTACCCCGTTGGGGACCTTTTCTTGCCTCAGCCGATGTCAGAAATTACTGAAAAAGTAAATAATTGTTTGTCTTGTGGTAAACAAATACCTCATAAGGATTTCCACTCTTACTGCCTTCCTTGCCTTGGCCCAGACCACGTCGTCTCGGCCTGTGCCGCCTGTGCTCGCTTCAATAAGCGCACGCTCAGGCGCCGGACGGAGTTCGCTGTAGACTTTTTCGGCAAAAAATTTGATTATACAATGCCGTCGGAATTACCGACATCGCAGACTCCTAAGAAACGAAAAGACCGGGACCGACATCCTTGGCCCGCGTCTTCCACAGACACCACGCCAAAACCTACCGCGAGTGCCCCGGTTCCCTCTGAGGCGGTTATTTCACCGCTTCGAACCGAAGACACCACAATACCGATACCGGAGACCCCACCGCCAGTTATTGATTTTCCTCCGGATACTGAAACCGAGGAAATGCCTGAGACCATTGCTGTGGATAAGGTCACTCCTGCACGTGGAGCTGCTAGGCCTCCCATGTCTATCAAGGCCTACACACGTGCTAAGGCAGCCAGCAAGACCAAGCACCTTACTGCTAAAGCCTTACCTCAGCCTACTCCTGAAACACAAATCATGACTATGGCCGCAGACTTAATTTCCATGATCAGAGGTTCCCAGGCCCATCCTGAGAGAGGATCCAAGCCTCCTCCTGATAGAGGCCCAGGGTTGAACCCTCTGACCCTCTCCCTTCAGATGAAGATTCTGAGGACTCTGTTCACTCCGATAGCCAGCAAGAGCCCTTCCAGACCTATGAGGACTCAGATGCAGAGGACTCAATGCCCTCGGCCTCCCCTCCTGAGGATATTTGTTTTGGGGAAGTTCTGCATTCCATGAGGGAACACTTTAAGTGGCAAGGCCAGGAATACTCTGATTCCAGAAAGCGCCTTCGAACCTTCCTTAAAAAGCCCCAACACAGGCCCTTAGCTATACCTCCTGTGCTTGATGTTTTGGATGATCTATACTCTGACTCCAGTGTTACCCCTGATACTCTTCCTCCTGCTCCTGCCAAGCCTGACAGATACTATAGGGTCCCAGAAACACATTCTCATTTCTTTAGGGCCCATGCTGTTGATTTAGAAACAATTTCACAGGGACCGAAAGGGGTTTCAGCTACCACCTCCAAAAATCCTTTGCCTTCCAACAGGGAAGCTAGGTCATTAGAGAGATGGGGGAAGAAGGTTTACACCTCCACTACTTTATCTTTGAGAGCTCTCAATTGTCTCTTTCATATGTTTCAATCTCAGGATTACCTGTTAGATGATTTACAGAAAACATTGGCCTCTCCTGAACCTTTAGATAGGAAGTCTTTGCAGGAGGCTGTACATAATTCTCAGCAAGTTAGCAATCACTTTCTTCAGTGTGGATATGATGCATTGGAAGCTTCATGTAGGGCAGCTATGACGGGGGCGGTCATTCGTAGACATGCATGGTTAAAAGAACAACCTCTACCAGATCATGTTAAGGCAAAACTTCTTGATGCACCCTTGGAAAAGAACAAGCTTTTTGGTGCTAATGCTAAAGATGTGTTAAAGTCCATTGAGGAAAAAGCCAAGTCACTTCAGACAGTCAAAGATTTCCTCCAGGTTCAGCCACCCAGATTCAGCAGGAATTGGCCTTCTAAACACTGGTCCTTTCCTAATCCTGAAAAATTTCAAAGGGGTAAAAACAGGCGTGGCCGAGGAAGAGGACAATACAGAGGTTCCTACAGGGGACGACAATGGCAACCAGCAAACCAAAGAAGTGACACAGGGGGTTTCTCCTGCCCCACAGGGACAATCTCAATGACTTTCCTCTACTTCCGCTGACCAAGGAGCAAACAGAAGCTCCTTTGGGCGGAAAATTCTCTGTTTTCAGACAATTGGCACAGATTGACAAAGGACAAATGGATTTTGGACATTATAGACCAAGGATACAGGTTCCACTTTCATACCTTGCCAAGAAAACAAGGCATGCCAAACCTACCACAAAACCAGAGGGCAGAGGCTATCAAGCACATTTCTCTGCTTGCTCAGATCAAAGCAATAGAAAAAGTTCCACAACAAGAACAAGGCCAGGGGTTTTACTCAAGACTGTTCCTTGTTCCAAGAAAATAAACTCAATGGAGACCAATACTGGATTTGTCCGCATTAAACACTTTTCTCATAGTACCAAAGTTCAAAATGCTGACTCTACAGCAACTCCTTCCCATGCTGGGCAAGGGGTCTTGGCTGATTACTCTGGACCTCAAGGAGGCATACCTGCATGTCCCTATCAGACACAGCTGCAGAAGATACCTCAGATTTCTTGCAGGGCCAGAGCATTATCAATTCTCAGCATTGCCATTTGGCTTATCTACTGCGCCCAGAGTATTCACGAAATGCCTGGCTTCAGTAATTGCTCATTGCAGGCTCCAGGGGATCCAAATTTACCCGTACCTGGACGACTGCCTCATACAAGCGGACGACAAACTGATTTTGACAAAAAACTTGAATTATGTCATACAATTGCTACAGGCTCTGGGATACACAGTCAACTTCCAAAAGTCAAGACTTCAGCCATCCCAGCAAATAACCTTAGGAGCCAAACTAGACACAGCCTCTCAAATGGCTTACCTGACAGAAGACAAGCAAAAGAAGTTAACTCATTATTTCAAAGGTTTGGCAAAGCTCACCCAGATGACTGCAAGGAGATTCCTACAGGCCCTGGGTTACATGGCATCCTGCATTCTCCTGGTTCCATTAGCAGGACTACACATGAGAAAGCTTCAATGGTACCTAAAAAGCTTATGGTCTCAACACAGCAACAACCTAGAGACAACCATACCGCTCATTCCATGCCTACCAAAGGAGTTTCTGTGGTGGGACTCGGTAAGCCAGGCAAACAGGTATGTCGTTCAAAAAACCTCAGATAACACAGACGCCTCAGACCTTGGATGGGGGGCGCACATGGAGGGCAGATGTACTCAAGGACAATGGTCTCCAAAGGAAACACATCTACATATCAACCAAAAAGAAATGCTGGCAGTAATGCATGCCATCGAGGCCTTTCGACAACTTCAGCAAGGCCACCTGCTAATACGGACAGACAACACCACTGTGATGTTGTACATAAGCAGGGGGGGCACCCATTCTTACCCCCTTTGCAGACTGACAATGAATCTTTGGGAAAAATCACTAAGCCTAAACATACAGTTGCAATCCCAGTTTGTTCCAGGCAAAGACAATGTGCTGGCGGACAGCCTAAGCAGGAATTTCCTAGACCCCCACGAGTGGAGGTTACATCCAGAAATCTTCATACGACTCACATCGACATGGGGCAGGCCAGAAGTAGATCTATTTGCCTCCCACCTCAATCATCATCTACAAAAGTTCTGTTCAAGGACATATCATCCACAAGCATGGAAAATAGATGCTCTCTCATTCAACTGGAGCTTTCTAAAAATCTATGCATTCCCACCTCTGCCACTGATGACCACAGTATTACTAAAGATCAAAGCAGAGAAGCCCAAGGGGATCCTAATAGCTCCAGACTGGCCAAGACAACACTGGTACCCACTACTGCGGAGCATATGTCGCAACAAAAAGTGGGCCCCTTCCCCAATGGCCCCAACTTTTGACTCAACACAACTTCAAGACAGTACATCCCAACATTCAGACGCTGCAGCTAACAGCTTGGGAGATCCCATGAATAACCTCAATCTATCTCTCTCCAAGGAAGTTCAGTGGATACTAACAGAAGCCCGAAGACCATCCACCAGAAAGGTTTACTCAGCAAAATGGAAGAGATTCAGCATTTGGAATACCAGCAAGGGTCATGATGCATCATTATTGAACATCCCACTCATTCTGGAATATTTGGCAGATATGCTACAGAATGGACTCTCATATTCTTCCATAAAAATACATGCTTCAGCTATTTCAGCTAGATATAACACTGATCCACCTGTGTTTTCACATCCTTTAAGGCAATTCCTTAGGGGAATCAAGAATATAAAGCCACCAAGAAAGGCTCCAGTACCAGCTTGGGACCTCAACTTTGTCCTAGAAAAACTGACTCTACCTCCCTTTGAGCCAGCAGCTTCTGTGGACTTACAATTTTTCTCATGGAAGACAGCTTTCCTGTTGGCAATTACCTCAGCAAGAAGGGTTTCGGAATTACAGGCCCTAATGGCAATACCACCGTTCATAATCTTTCACAGAGACTGTCTCCTTACGAACCAACCCTACCTTTCTGCCAAAAGTGGTATCTAGGGTTTCTTTAAATCAAGCAATTCACCTGCCTACTTTCTTTCCCAATCCTGAGAACAAAGGGGAAAGACTGTTGCATACCTTGGACATTCACAGACAACTTCGCTACTACCTGGACAGAACCAAGACAAGTAGGAAGTCTGATCAGCTTTTTGTAGCTTACGCCCCTGGAGTACAAGGAAAAGCAATTTCCAAACAGACTATTTCAAAATGGCTTGGACATTGCATCAGATTCTGTTATTCCTTCCATGGAAAGTGTACCAGCCAATGTCAGACCACACTCCACCAGAGCTACAGCCACCTCTACAGCATTCTTAAGAGGGGTGCCTACAAAAGACATTCTAGAAGCTGCTACATGGAGCTCCGTGCATACATTCTCCAAACACTACAACCTCCCTTTATATTCCAGATCCAGAGCAGGCTTTGCTTCGGCAGTCCTGCAGGGATTGGTAGCTACACCATCCTTTTCTTAGAGCATTCCACCTCCCCCAGCTAAGCTATGGTATTCAACCTATATGTTATGACTGCAGTTGCATTCTTGAAGGCCATAGTACAGTTTTGTACCTACCATAAATGTAGATGTCCGATAGATATGCAACTGCAGTCGGGTTTTCCCTCCCTCCTTCCCCTCTATGCCTTGGGTCCACTCCTATCCTTGTTATTCTTAGCTGGGGATATCTGTTATGGTGTATCTGTTTATTGCTTACTTATTTGTCTGGAAACCTGTTTTTGTCTTCCAATTTGATTACAGCCTTCCTTGGAGGGCACCTGGCATCTGGGGCAAGAAACACTGAAGAAGATGGCGTCGGCTGATGCTTATGTACGCCAGCCGCTCTGACGTCGGAGAGAAATGCGACATCAGCCGACGTCTGACCCAGACTTTGGAATCCGGCCGACCGAGGGCTGCCTGAGACAGGACAACCCATATGTTATGACCGCAGTTGCATATCTATCGGACATCTACATTTATGGTAGGTACAAAACTGTACTTTCGTGTGACACTGCTGCAGTCATTACACATGGGTTATCCTGCTGTCAGGCGGTTCCCCAGTCGGCCTGAGTTCCAAAGTCTTGGTCCGGCGTCTGTTGCTGTCGCTTCTTCCTTGACGTCAGTGCGCCGGGGGGATACAAGATGCAGCCAACGCCATTTTCTTCAGTATTTCTTGCCTTGTGGTGCCCGAAGCAGTTCGCCAGTGCCGGTTGGCCGACTCCTGAGATTTTCATACCAAATCCAGAACCGAAGTCTTCTAAAAATCTAAGTACCCCGTTGGGGAAACTTTTTCTTGCCTCAGACCGATGTCAGTAAAAGTTAATAATTGTATTTCTTGTGGGACGCAAATACCTCAAGGATTTCCACTCCTACTGTATCCCATGCCTAGGCCCAGACCACGACTTCACTGGTTGTCTGTTTTGTGCTAGGTTTAACAAGTGCACTGTTAAACGTCAGTTTGATTTTGCCCGACATTATTTTGGCAGAAAATTTAATTACACCATGCCAGCGGAACTTCTGACGACCGGAATTCAGTAAAAGGACAAGGACAGGCATCAGAGGCCCAAAACTGACTAGGCCTCCTCTAGGCCGGTCTCCGGTTTTCAGCGAGGCGCCTACGCAGCCCCTGACTACCGCTTCAGTAGAACCACAGACCACCTTCGACTCTCACGTGGAGCTGGTTGGGCCTTCAGACTCTCCTGCAATTCAAATTACCAAGCTTAATCCTACAGAGGGAACAGAAGTAGCTGAACAATCCACAGCTTCAGAGGGTGTTTTCAGACCTACCCAGTTAACAATTAAACCCTCTGTTAAGTCTAAGCCTCCCTTAAAAGCAAAGACAGACACAGCAATATCCAAGGCAGGCTTCCATGCCTAAGAAACAAATGCTAAGAATGGCTGAAGACCTAATCATCCTGATCAGAGGGCCCCAACCCCCTCCAGATAAAAAGCCCAGACAAGAAGCGGACTATGAATCTTCAGACCAGGTGTCCATTTCCTCTGACTCTTCCTCAGACCTGGGGTATTCATTACCCCCTTATGAGGATTCTGATGCTGAGGAATCTATTCCATCAGCCTCTCCGCCTGAGGACTACTCCTTTGGGGAGACCTTACATACCATGAGGGAGCATTTCCACTGGGAAGGCCAGGATTACTCAGAATCCAAGAAAAGGCTCAGAGACTTCATTTTATTGCCTCAACACAGACCTCTTGCTATTCTGCCAGTGTTGGATATTGTGGATGATGTATACACTGAATCCAGCTTAAACCCTGACTCCTTACCACCAGCCCCAGTTAGGCCAGATAGATATTACAGAGTCCCTGACTCTCACAAATTTCTATACAAAAGCCATGTTGCTGACCCTGAAACTATTTCTCAGGGACCCAAAGGGATTAAGGCCTCATCAGCTAAAAACCCAGTCCCCTCTGACCGAGATTCCAGAGCATTAGACAGAGGGGGCAAGAAAGTTTATACATCTGCAACTTTAGCCATGAGAGCCTTGAATTGCCAGTTTCACATGTTAAAGTATCAGCAATTTTTAATGTCTCAGTTGAAACAAAAGATGCTTCCAGATTCAGATCCTCCTAATTTGAATGAAATGCAGGATTTATTGCATGCAGCTGAACAAGTGGGAAAACATACTTTGCAATGTGGTTTTGATTCCTTAGAGCCCTCCTGTAGAGCAGCAGTTACAGGCTCTGTCATTAGAAGGCATGCTTGGTTAAAAGAACATACGCTACCAGATCATGTTGAGGCCAAATTACTGGATGCACCTTTGCAGCAAATGTGTTTGGAGTTAAGGCAGAGGAGGTATTAAAAAAGATGGAAGATAAGGCAAAATCTATTCAAACTGTCAAAGATTTCTTACAGATTCATCCTGGTTTTAGCAGAAATTGGCCAACAAAAAAATTGGTCCTTCCCAGTCACAGACCTCAAAGGGGCAGATATAGACATCCAAGAGGTAAAGGTCAGACACAAGGCCCTTACAGACCTCTACAATGGGGTACACCAGGCCAGAAATAAGGGGAAGATGGACCTCAACCTTATAAAAAAAGTCTCAATGACGTCCCACTACAGCTGCCAAACAGCTCTCTTGGCAGCCCCCTTAGGAGGAAAACTGTCTCTCTTCTATCATAATTGGCATTGCATCACCAAAGACAAATGGGTTCTCAACATCATATTTCAAGGTTACAGGTTCCACTTCCACACTCTTCCAAGGTTAAAAGGAATGCCAAATCTGCCACCAAATCAATGGGCAGAGGCTCAAAAACAAATTACAGCACTCATGGACATGAGCTATTCAGAAGGTACCACCACAAGAGCAAGGAGAAGGATTTTACTCGGTACTCTTTCTGGTTCCCAGAAAGGACAAAGCCTGGAGACCCATTCTGGATCTTTCTTCTCTGAACACTTACCTGGATATTCCGAAATTCAAAATGTTGACACTGCAGCAGCTTCTTCCCATGCTGGGCAAGAAAGCTTGGGTTGTGACTTTGGACCTCAGAGGCATATCTGCATGTCCCTATCAGACAAAACTGCAGAAGATACCTCAGATTTCTAAGTTGCCTGGGGTACACAGGAAACGAAAAGAAATCAAAACTAGTGCCCTCACAACAGATAATATTCCTGGGTGCCAGCTTAAACACAACGGCCCAGATGGCTTATCTCACGCCAGACGAGCAAGGACGACTGACTCAGTATTTTCATTTAATGGCAACAAAGACCCAACTCCCTGCAAGAAAAATTCTGCAGGCCTTGGGCTACATGGCATCTTGAATACTACTAATTCCGTATGCCAGACTGCATATGAGGAAACTACAATGGTACCCAAAGAGTGTATGGTCTCAACACTGTCAAAATTTGAAAACAGTTATACCACTAATTCCTTGCCTACAACAGGAGTTTCAATGGTGGGCTCAAGCTTGTCACCTCAACAAGGAACAGCCTTTTACTCAACCCACAGCCAGGCAGACACTGACGACAGATGCATCGGATTACGCCTGGGGAGCACACATGGCAGGAAAATGTATTCAGGGCGAGTGGCCCACAGAACAAAGACATCTCCACATCAATCAAAAAGAGATGCTAGCTGTACAAAATACAATTATATCTTTCAAGGACCTGCTGCATCCAGGACAACAACTACTAAAGACAGACAACACCACAGTTAAGTGGTACATAAACAAGCAAGGGGGCACACACTCCTACCCCCTCTGCAGACAAGCCATGACCTTGTGGGACACAGCTTTCAACTACCAAGTTCATCTGCAGGCACAATTCCTGCCAGGAGAGAAACACACTGGCAGACCTAAGCAGAAACATCATGGATCCCCACGAATGGGAATTGAGCCCACAGATATTCAGAATGACAACACAAAAATGGTGGAGACCAGACATAGATCTGTTTGCATCCCCAAAGAACTGCCAAGTACAGAAATTCTGCACAAGGAGCTACCATCCACAAGCATGAAAAGTGGATGCCCTCTCATTCAGCTTGAAAAAACTACAAGTATACGCTTTCCCTCCTTTACCTCTCCTTCCAAAGGTACTCATAAAAGCCAGGCAGGAAGAGCCAAAGATGATCCTGATTGCACCAGACTGGCCACGCCAGCACTGGTACCCAATCTTGAACTTAGCACAAGAACCACCCTGGATTTTGCCTCAAATCCCAGAGTTGTTGACACAACACAACAATCAGATACTTCACAGCCAGCTAAAGATCTTAAATCTAGCTGCTCGGAAAATTCCTTAGCCAAGCAAGCATTGCCTCTCTCCTAAGCTGTTATGGATGTCATTCTGGAGGCCAGAAGGCCTAGCACCAGGAAAGCCTACTCGGATAAATGGAAGAGATTCTGTGCCTGGAACCAAGCACACAGCCTTGACCCTCTTCTCCCAAACATTCCTCAGATACTTCAATACTTAACTGAGATGCTGGATAAGGGCCTCTCCTTCTCATCCATCAAGATCCATGCCTCAGCCATTTCTGCTCATTACAACACAGATCCACCAATTTTTTTTCTAATACTTTGCTCAAACAGTACCTCAGAGGGGCTAAAAACATGAGACTGCCCCGTAGAGCACTTAAACCAACTTGGGACCTCAACTTTGTTTTGGAAAATAACTTTACCTCCTTTTGAGCCAGCTAACACAGCAGAATTAAAATACATCTCTTGGAAGACTGCTGTGCTACTGGCAATAACATCAGCATGAAGAGTTTCAGAATTACAGGCACTAATGGCAGTGGAACCTTTCCTCATCTTCCACCAGGACAGGGTGTCCTTAAGAACTAACCCTACATTTATGCCAAAGGTAGTATCAAGTGTGGCTCTAAACCAAACTATTCACTTGCCAACTTTTTATCCAAAACCACAGAACAATGGGGAGAGACTACTACATTCCTTGGGCATTCACAGGCAGTTACGCTTCTACTTGGACAAAACCAAAGCTTTCAGAAAATCTGAGCAATTATTGGTAGCATATGCTGCAGGAGCACAGGGAAAAGCCATTTCAAAGCAGACTATTTCAAAATGGATAGCTTACTGTATACGTTTTTGCTATACCCACCATGGGAAACCTGAACCTAGCAGCATTAGATCTCACTCCACCAGGGAAACAGCCACTTCAACTGCCTACCTCAGTGGAGTACCTACCAAGGATATTTTAGAAGCAGCAACATGGAGTTCTGTGCATACCTTAACTAAGCATTACCATCTGCCTTTATACTCTAAATCCAGAGCTGGCTTTGCCACTGCTGTGCTGCAGGGCCTTATAGCCACCCCTAATGCCTTCTAGATCCAGCCTCCCTACCTCAGCTTTGGGATTCCACCCAAGTGTAATGACTGCAACAGTGTAACACGATGAACATAGTACATTTTTGTACCTACCATAAATGTAGATGTTCGATTGTAAACACTGCTGCAGTCCAGGTTACCCTCCCTCCTTCCCCTCTTACTTTCTGGTACATACCTAGGTCATCTGCCCTTATTACCTATGGAGAGTGTTTGCTGGTAATTACAAATGGTTGTTTGCTTTTCTTTTATATATTTTATTAGCAATTTGAATTGCCTACCTATTTGGGGGCACCTGACATCTGGGGCAAGAAAAACTGAAGAAAATGGCATCTGCTGCATCTTGTATCCCCCTGTCGCACTGACATCAGGGAAGAGGCGACAGCAACCGATGCCGGACCAAGACTTTGGAACTCAGGCCGAATGGGGAACCGCCTGATGGCGGGATAACCCAAGTGTAATGACTGCAGCAGTGTTTACACTCTAGCATCTACATTTGTGGTAGGTACAAAACTGTACTGTTTGTTCCAAATATTCCTCAGATTTTACAATAGTTAACAGAGATGCTGGATAAAAATTCATGTCTCTGCCATTTCAACTCATTACAATACAGAACCACCTATTTTTTCTCATCCGTTATTGAGGCAGTACCTCAGAGGGGCCAAAAACATAAGACCTCCAAGGAGAGCACCAATACCTGCATGGGACCTCTGTCTTGGAAAAACTCACACTGCCTCCGTTTGAGCCAGCCTCTGCAGCTGACATAAAATTCTTATCTTGGAAAACAGCTCTGCTCCTAGCAATAACCTCCGCTAGAAGAGTCTCAGAGTTACAGGCACTCATGGCTGTGGAACCTTTTATTTTCCATCCTGGCAGGGTTTCGCTGAGGACAAACCCTACAATGTTAAGTTGTCAATCTCGCCTTCATTCTTGCTTGATGGGTTCGGAGCCGATCCTCGGCTCCGACTCGGCACTTGCTAAGCTCGAGAGTCACTTTTACCTGCTCGAGGCAGCCCCATATCCCATGATGCAAGGCGGTAAGTACCCAGATCTCGTTTGCCGCTTCCCTGATGAGGTCCTCATTTTACCAGCTCCTGGTAAGTGATTTATACACTACTATTTTTTGCCCCTTTTTCAGTTTAAAGTTAATTTTAAACTTAAATTTAATAGTTTTAGACTACTTTTAGTCCTTTTCTGACTAAAATTCCCCCTCTCCTAAAAGTTTTTAGTCAGGCCTTCTCCCATCCCCCCCCTTGTTAGGGTGTGTGTGTGTTTGTGACAGAATAGTTTTTCCCTTTATTTGGGATTGTAATTTTTCTTGGACAGGTGTTGTGTGCGTGTGTTTTTACACCATGTCTAAGGAAAGGGTCTCAGGCTTTAAGAAGTGTGACTCGTGCTGTCAGAAGATGTCTCTGACAGACGGTCACACTTCTTGCTTATACTGCCTGGGACCTCTCCACCTGCAGGACTCCTGTGCGATTTGTCATTCTTTCTGCCAGAGAGTCCTGCAGGAATGGAGAAATAAGCTTATTTTGAGGGGCCTTCTTAAGCCGGAGGGCTCTCCGGCTAAGTCGGCTCCATCTAAGACTTCTAAGTCTTCCAAGGCCCAGGCTTCTGTGTCCAAGCCTGCAGCCTCGGCTCCGACTCTTTCCGAGTCGAGATCGGCTCCGGCTGGAGCCGATTCTGGTTTGCACAAACCTTCGGCACCGATGACTATCGGTGCTGATTCTGGTTCGACCACTTCGGTGTCTGCTCCGATCGGTTCCGATCACCATGTGGCTCAGGCTTCGGTGTCGGCGCCGACAGGCTCAGACACCCTTACTTTTATGTCTGTATCGGCTCCGGCCGGAGCCGATGCATCGAAACTTTCTGTCGGTGCCGAAAAGTTGTCGGCCCGACAGCTTCCATGGTTTTGTCGGCTCGATGTTTCCTTCGAGGAAGAGGTCTAGGTCCCTTCCTTGGAGCCGATACTCGGCTCCGGCTTCTCCTCTCCTCGAACGGAGCCATCGGAGCCGATCATCCAGGTCATCCAGGCTTTCTGACCATGATTTAGAGAGTGGTCAGTAGATTACTAAAATCACAGGCACTGGCCCAAATGCTACATAGTCCGTCTCAACAGACTACTATTAGTCCACACCCCATTGCAGTTCCTCCTTCGACTCTACCCCAGAGTTTGGAGTTGGAGTCTTCGAATGGTTTCTGCTACGGCTGAGGGACAGATACCCCTTCTGCTCCTTCAGCCTCTACTCTTATCTCCTCTTGAGACCTTCCTTAGAGGGATTCGTGGTCGGGCTTCCTGGTCTCCTCCGAGGGGTGAGTGGCATCGGACCCTTGTCCGACCCCACTCTTCCCCTTGGAGCCTCGCCTTGGTGAGCTCGGCTCCGACATCTGCCTCGAGCCTTCCCTTCGGTGGGTCCTGGAGTTCCTGGTTCTTCGAACGGGTTCTCTCGGACCTCCCTGGGAGGGGAGGCTCCGAGGTGATGAAGAGTGTGCTGGCCACTGGACTCAGCCAGCAGTCTGTTCCCTTAGCTCCTCCCTCTATGGTGCCTGTCGACATCTCTGCCACTTCTCTTGCTCCCGGACCCAGAGATCCTCCGCCTCAGGTTTCCCCACTGGGAAGAACCCCCTCTTCCGAGGATTCTCCTGATCTGTCAGGAGATCCTCCGCGAAAGAGGACCTGTAAGAGGAAACACGTAGACTCCCCCGAGTCTATCACTTCAGATACTGACTTAGATGAGTCAGAGGGATCCCCAAGATCCCCCTCTGAGGATGTCTCCTTCTCAGACATCCTAGAACTCCTTAGAGGGGAAACTGGCCCACCAGGTATACTGACTCATCCTCAGAGGGATTATTGGAGGCATTTGGATCTCGGCCCTCCACCTCCTGGGTGTCTCCGCCTGTCGACCCCCTTATGCAGGTTATTGCTCGAAAGGCGTGGGCTGCTCCTGACTCTGTAGAGCCAGTCCCTAGGAGGCCTTCTAAATTTATTACTGCCCCGTTGGACAAGCTATTCCTCACGAAAGGTGTCCCTGCTGATGCCATGGTGGTGGCGGCTGCCACTAAGAAGGAACTTGCAGATCCTTCCGTACCTGTCCATCCTCCTAATAAGGGCTCTAGGACCATGGATAGGTATGGTAAGCGGATGTTCTCTTCAGCGACCTTTGCTATGCGTTCGCTGAACTACCTATGTCACTTCACCAGACTCCAGAGGGATATCCTTAAGGAGCTAGGTGAAGTAGTACAGGATCCTACGGCTGCAGGGGCTCAAGAAAAAATTGCTTCGCAGCTAGGAACCCTTGACTCTATTGCTAACTCCTCCATGCGACTGATATCATATGCTGCAGATGGAGCGAGTAGGGTCGCAGGTACAGGTGTGGCTCTTAGACGCCAAGCCTGGATGCGGCTCTGTAATTTTGCAGATCCCTTTAAGGTGTCCTTCACAAACTCTCCCTTTGATGTGTCAGCTTTGTTTGGCCCTCAAGTGAAGGAAACGTTGACCAGGTGTGAGCAGGACGGCAAGACTCTTTCTGCCGTAGGGGTCCGTTTTTCCACCCCTTCTAGACCTTACCCCAAAGGGCAGAAGGGTGGCAAAATGTGGTTCCGCAAATCCCAAGGAGTCACGCCGGATTCACGTGGTCAGTTTACCCCTAGAGGCAGAGGGGGTAACAATAACAGACGCCGCTCTAGAGGCAGAGGGGGTCCACAAAACCAGGGAAGCAGAGCGCCTCTCTCTGACAAGCCCTTTCAGCATCCCTGAGATGTTGCCCGGCTGTCCATCCTTGGAGGCAGTCGGGGGAAGACTATCGCTGTACCCAGAAGCCTGGCGTTCCCTCACTCAAGACAGATGGGTACAGTCGATCATATCCGAGGGTTACAAAATTCCTTTCGAGGAAAGTCCTTTCTATCACTCAAATTCCCTTCCAGATGTACCACCCGGTCTAAGGGAAATTGCAGAGTAAAAAGTCTTAAAACTACTGCAAAAAAGAGCCATTCAGCCAGTTAAAACAGATCATTCAGAGCCCGGAATCTACTCGAGGTTCTTTTTGGTCCTCAAAAAGACGGGAGACTGGAGACCAATATTGGATCTCAGCAGACTCAAGTCTGTGAGGAAGACAAGATTCCGAATGGTCACTCTTCAGTCAATTCTGCCCTTCTTACAGAAGGACAACTGGATGTGCTCAATAGATCTTCAGGATGCGTACTATCACATAAAAATTCAGATGCTCCAGGAGATTTCTCCGCTTTCGGCTGGGGTCCAGTCATTTCCAGTTCAGAGCCCTGCCCTTTGGTCTCACTACAGCCCCCAGAGTGTTCACCAAATGTATGGCAGTGGTCACGGCTCACCTGAGACGTCAAGGATTCCAGGTGTTTCCGTATCTCGACTACTGGCTCTTTTCAGCCACCACCAGGCATCAGCTTCTTCAAGCCAGGGATTACACAATAAATCTTTGTTCTCAATTGGGCATCTCGATCAACTCCGAAAAATCATCCTTATTGCCCTGCCAGTCTATTACTTTCATAGGCGCAAACTTAAACACTGTTCAGATGTCGGCTACCCTTACAGATCAAAGAATCTCAGACATTCAAAGTCACGTCAGGATCATTCTAGCCAACAAGAAGGTACAGGCCAAAATGGTTCTGAAGGTGTTAGGCCTCATGGCTGCGGCCATTACCCTTCTTCCCCTGGCTCGCTTCTATATGCGCCTTCTTCAATGGATGTTGTTCACTCAGTGGTCTTACCAACAACTTCCAATGCGTCACCAAATACTGGTGACACAGATTTGCAAGAATCATCTTGCTTGGTGGATCACTTCTCCCCAGATTCACCAAGGCAGACACTTTGTACCCCATCCCGGTAGCCACTGTCACTACGGATGCCTCCCTGATCGGGTGGGGGGCATTATCAGGACAGGATGGTTCATGGGACGTGGCAACCCTTCGAATACCACCTGCACATAAATGTCCTAGAGATGAGAGCAGTGCTTTTAACGTTGCAAGCCCTCAACGACTTTCTTCCCGTAGGGACAATTGCAGTCCACACAGACAACATGTCTGTAGTTTGGTATATCAACAAACAGGGCGGAACCAAGTCCTACCCCTTGTGTCGAGAAGCGCTCAGACTTTGGCAATGGGCGATCTCCTCTCATCGGTTTCTGGTAGCAACGCATATCCCTGGGAAAACCAACATTTTAGCGGACAGATTGAGCAGAGCTATTCTCATGCCTCACGAGTGGTCTCTCAAACAATCTATAGTGGAAGAGATTTTTCTGGAATGGGGTCGCCCATGTTGCGATCTTTTTGCTACTCCCCAAAACAGCAAATGCCCAGACTTCTTCTCTCTTCCCACTGCCAGGCCATCCACCCAGAGACTCTCTGACCCAGGATTGGCCCCAGGGGCTTCTTTATGCCTTTCCTCCATTTCCTCTGATCCCTCAAGTTATCCGGAAAGCAACCGTTTTGAGAGCCAAATTGATTCTCATTGCTCCTTATTGGCCTCGACAAATTTGGTTTCCGTTCCTTCGTCACCTTTTGGTGCAGCCGTGGCATCTGGACCCAGTGCCAGATCTTCTGATTCACCAATCCGGTCAGCTGCACCAGTCTATCCCTTCTCTCAACCTCACAGCATGGTTGCTCCACTTCCTTCCTTAGCCAGGCTTCCTATGATCTCTAACCCTGTTAGAGACATCATAGTAGCTTCCTTAAAATCCTCTACTAGGAGGATTTATACGAGCAAATGGAAACGTTTTTCTTATTGGGCTAAAGCCAAGAATATTGATCCCTTCACTGCTCCAGTTCAAGCAGTTTTGGATTTTTTAGCGGAGATTTTTCACGGCTCCTCTTCTTCCACTGTTAGAGTTCAGTTAGCTGCTATCTCGAACTTTCATGTCGGGTTCGCAGATCACAACATTATGTCCCACAGGCTTTGTAGAGCCTTCTTGAAAGGAATTTTTCTCCTGAAGCCTCCAGTCAGGAGTCCTCCTCCTCAATGGGACCTAAATTTAGTGCTGACATCCTTGATTCTTCCCCCCTTCGAGCCAGCTGTTTCTTGTTCCCTGAAATTTCTTTCATGGAAAACCTTATTCCTGGTTGCTATTACATCGGCTAGGAGGGTGTCTGAACTTCATGCTCTATCTGTTCGCCCCTATTTGGTCTTCCACAAAGACAGAGTATCATTGAGAACTAACCCGACCTTTTGCCTAAGGTCGCCTCAAAGACTAATTTGAATCAATCCATTGATCTCCTGTATTTTTCCAAACTATTCAAACAGATCGAACAAAATTACATTATCTTGATGTCCACCGCCAACTCAGATATTATTTGGACAGGACAAAACAATTCAGGAAATCCGATCAACTCTTTGTTTCCTATGCTGATAACAAGAAAGGCCTTCCTGTCTCAAAAGTGACCTTATCTAGATGGCTTTCTTGGTCATCTCTGAAATTTATCGGCTCAGGGAAAACAGCTGTGCTCAAAACCTAAAGCACATTCAACCAGAAGCTTAGCTACTTCTACAGCTTTTCAAGCTAGACTTCCTTTAGACACTATTTGTGCAGCGCCACTTGGGCCACTCCCCATACATTTGTTTCCCATTACAAATTGGATTTGGCCTCCAGGGACAGAGCCAGTTTTGGCTCTACCGTTCTCAAGAGTCTGTTCCATTGAGCCACCCAGGATAGAGGTGCTAGGGACGCGGTCCCATCAAGCAAGAATGAAGGCGAGATTGACAACTTAACATTGAGAAGTTATGTACCTACCATAACGTTCCATGTTAGTTGTCTTCTCGCCTTCTTTCTTGACCCTCCCTCCTTCCCCCAGGCCTGGACAGACCTTCTCTACAAGGAATTATACTTCTGAAGACCATACAGATCTGGTCCTTCTACCATCCTGTAGGTTTTTTTTTTCTCTCTCTCTCCTTCTTTCTTCCTTTGGGAAGTTATTATGCTAGGTGCTATTGCCCTTTTGTCATCAAACGAGATCTGGGTACTTACCGCCTTGCATCATGGGATATGGGGCTGCCTCGAGCTGGTAAAAGTGACTCTCGAGCTTAGCAAGTGCCGAGTCGGAGCAGAGGATCGGCTCCGAACCCATCAAGCAAGAAAGAAGGCGAGAGAAGACAACTAACATGGAAGGTTATGGTAGGTACATAACTTCTCATTTATGCCTAAGGTAGTGTCCAGTGTGGCCCTTAACCAAACAATTTGCCTACTTTTATCCAAACCCACAGAATAAGGGTGAGAAAATTCTGCATTCTTTGGACATTCACAGACAGCTACGCTTCTACTTGGACAGAACTAAAGCTTTCAGAAAGACTGAACAACTTCTAGTGGCATATGCTGCAGCATCACAAGGAAAGCCTATCTCAAAGCAGACTATTTCAAAATGGATAGGCCATTGCATTCGTTTCTGCTATTCACAGCATGGCAAATCAGTGCCTAAGGGCATTAGGCCACATTCAACCAGAGCAGCAGCCACTTCAGCAGCCTTCCTCAGAGGAGTACCAACCAATGACATCTTAGAGGCTGCAGCTTGGAGTTCAGTGCATACCTTTACAAAGCACCATCACTTACATCTCTACTATAAATCCAGGGCAGGCTTTGCCACTAGAGTTCTGCAGGGCCTTATAGCCTCACCTAATCCTATTTAGCTCCAGCCTCCCAACCTTAGCTTTGGGATTCAAACCCAATTGTGGTGACTGCAACAGTGAAACAGTTGTGTACCTACCATAAATGTAGATGTTAGTGTATTCACTGTTGCAGTCCAGGTTACCCTCCCACCATCCCCCTTTCTTCTTTGCTGCGACCTAACTGTACTTTTCTACTCTATACAAGGTACGTGGTGTATTTGCTTGTAGATGAAGGAAAAGTTTTGTGCATGCATGCTTATTGGCATAATTTAGTCTATCATTTTAGGGGCACCTGACATCTGAGGCAAGAAAAACTGAAGAAAATGGCGTCTGCTGCATCTTTTATACCCTGGCGTACTGACGTCAGGGAAGAGGTGACCACAACAGACACCAGACCTCGACTTTGGAACTCAGGCCGACTGCAGGTAGCCTGCGAGCAGGATAACCCAATTGTAATGACTGCAACAGTGAATACACTCTAACATCTACATTTATGGTAGGTACACAACTGTACTTTCCTCTGTGCTAGCAAGCTTGTATACACTGAAGCCTTTCAGATAGCATGGATTCCAGAAACTGAGGATAGTGTCTGACAATACCCCAGTGATTTGGGGGTCACACTTCACTTGTGTAGGCTAGCCATGCAGATCTGGGAGCAGGCTCTCAAACTCAACATATTCAAAGCATCTTGTATCCCTTCCGAGAACTTCATTGCAGGCTAAATATCCAGGACTTTTGCAGACCCATGTGAATAGATACTGCACAGGTAAACCTTCATGGACCAGTATAACATGTGAAATATTCAGATATGTTTGCAGCGCACAGTAGAAAAAAATCCGTTCCCCAGCATCTTGCAAGAAAGCTTGAATGGGGGCCACCTTTTCCCTAAAACTGCAGGAGTCTGTTTCTTTATACATGTCTTGCCTCGTCTGTTAAGGTAGCTCAAAAGATGAGATTGGAGGAGGGGAGATGTAATAACCCCTTTCTGCCAAGGCAACTTTAGTTCAAACCCCCCCCCAGTTCCAAATGAGAAATCCTTCAGTGGCATGTGATCCTTCCAATGCATTGCAGGTGGTTCCAAGTTACCCTGATCTGTCCACCCTCTTTGTGGCAGCTAGGAAGATTGCATTACTTCCCTTTGGGTATTTGTTTTTCAGAAGCATGCTAGATGAAGCAGAGACCAAGTACCAGAAATCCATGCTGAGGTAAAGGGGAGGTTTTCCCTCTTAAGCAAAAGGGGCCTGCACCACAAACTGGTGTATGTATCTAGTACAGTATCTGATCTGTTTTGTACTGGTTTATCATATGCATTGGTTAATGTACATCTTTCAGCTTGCTCAGCCTCAGCATGTTTGCCTTTACAACCCTCCACCTGGCAATAAGACCACTAATCAAATCATTCCTGAAGCTCCTCCTTTCTTTGATCTCCCATGTGGGTTGTTGCTCCAGCCCTGGATTGTTGATTATGTATTGGAAGAGTTGACTTTATATCTGAATAATCTTCAGATCTAAAATACCTAATGTGGAAGATGGTCTTTGAGTGGAGTGATCTTGGCTGTGTTTTTAAACTCCATGCTTTGAAGAGTTACCCTTTCTCATGTTTCACAGTGAGTATTATTGCATGCTAACCCTGCTTGGCATATGAAGAGTTGTATGAAAGGTTGGATACTAAGGAGAGAGAAAAGGACCTGTACCGATTGGCTAGTAAAGATGTGCAGCAGGTAAAGGTGATAAAGGATAATGAGGGAAACATACAAGTGATGAGAGTGTGTTGAGGAGATGGAAAGAGTACTTTGAGGGGCTGATGAAGAGAATGAGAGGGGAGCGAAGGTTTGATAATGTGCGGATAGTGAATCATGAAGTGCAGAGGATTAGCAAAGAGGAAGTAAGGATAGCTATGAAGATGATGAAGAATGGAAAGGCTGTTGGTCCAGATGACATACCTGTGGAAGCATGGAGGTGTTTAGCTGAAATGGCAGTAGAGTTTTTAACTAGATTGTTTAATGAAATCTTGGAAAGTGAGAGGATGCCTGAGGAATGGAGTGTTTTTGTACTGATTTTTAAGAATAAGGGTGATGTGCAGAGCTGTAGTAACTACAGAGAGTTTAAATTGATCAGTCACAATATAAAGGTAGGGAAAGAGTAGTGGAAGCTAGGTTAAGAAGGGAGGTGATGATTTAGTGATGAGCAGTATGGTTTCATGCCAGGAAAGAGCACTACAGATGCGATGTTTGCTCTGAGTGTTGATGAAGTACAGAGAAGGTCAGGAGGAGTTGCATTGTGTCTTTGTAGATTTAGAGAAAGCATATGACAGGGTGCCTAGATAGGAGTTCTGGTATTATATGAGGAAGTCGGGAGTGTCAGAGAAGTATGAGTGATACAGGATATGTACAAGGATAGTGTGACAGCGGTGAGGTCTTTGGTGGAAGTGACAGATGCGTTTAAGCTGGAGGTGGGATTACATCTAGGATCAGCTCCTGAGCCCTTTCTGATTTGCAATGGTGATGGACAGGTTGACAGACGAGATCAGACAGGAGTCCCCGTGGACTATGATTGATATTGTGATCTGTAGTCAGAGTAGGAAACAGGTGGAGACGACCCTGGATAGGTGGAGATATGCTCTAGAGAGAAGAGGAATTAAGGTCAGCAGGGCTAAAACAGAATGTGTGTGTGAATGAGAATGGAGGATAGAGGAATGGTGAGGATGCAGGGAGTAGAGGTGGTGAAGGTGGATGAGTTTAAATACTTGGGATCAACAGTGCAGAGTAATGGTGAGTGTAGAAGAGGTGAAGAGTGTGCAGGCAGGATGGAGTGGGTGGAGAAGTGTCAGGAGTGATTTGTGACAGACTAGTACCAGTATGAGTGAAAGGGAAGGTCTACAAGAAAGTAGTGGGACCAGCTATGTTATATGGGTTGGCATTGACAAAAAGGCAGGAGTCCGAGCTGGACGTGGCAGAGTTAAAGAAGATAAGATTTGCAGTGGGTGTGACAAGGGTGGATAGGATTAGGAATCAGTATATTAGAAGGTCAGCCCAGGTTGAAAGGTTTGGAGACAAAAGCAGAGATGCAAGATTACATTGTTTTGGACATGTGCCGAGGAGGTATACAGAGTATATTTGGCAAAAGATGCTAAGGATGAAGCTGCCAGGTAACAGGAAGAGGAAGGCCTAAGATAAGGTTTATGGCTGTGGTGAGAGAGGATATGCAGGTGGTTGGTGTGACAGAGCAAGATGCAGAGGACAGGAAGAAATGGAAACAGATGATCTGCTGTGGCGACCCCTAACGGGAGCAGCCGAAAGAAGCATGCTAACCCAGCTTTTAATTCCTAATGTGATTGCTGAAATGGTATTAAAGCAAGATTTCCAATTACTCTCTCCCAGCATGTCAAAGAAAAGGAGTGAGGATATTTAGTCGTCTTAATTGGTCATCTGTTACTGGGCAGAGCAGTTCCCTTTGGGGTTGAAATCTTCAACATATGTTTTTTTTTCCTGAAAAATGTAGTGTATTTTGAGTTTACGTTTGAATTTTCAGGTTTGTCTAACTGAATTGTCACGACTGGTCTGACCAACCATTTACTTTCACTTATTGTACTGTTTGTGCTTCTTTTTAACATCTTTTGTGATGAAACTTCTAATTTTATTAGAATTGGAAAGTTTTTTTAATGCTTGTGAACACTGCATTTGATAACTTGTCTGTTAATGCTACCTAGCTGAAAAAGCTGGGACTAGGTCCGTGCTTTTAGCAGAACCATGGAACAACACATCGATCCCACAATCTTGAGGCAATGTTACAACTGCCTCATGTACGCAGACAACCATCTCCTCCTCCCAACAAATTCCAACACATGAAAGATGCAACCATATAGCCAAACTGGAGGCTAAGCTCTCTCAACTCAGTACTGGCATAACCAGTTAGGAGGAAAAGGAAACCACACTCACTGCAATTCCAGTCTCACATAGTCCTACAACGACAGCAAACCAAACACATAAACACACAAAAACATATTCGGAGGCTCTAAATAAAAAATCTACCTAAGCAGCAGAGACCTCAAAAGCAGACACTCGAGCAACCGCTACCCCAAAACAAAACACTTGCAACACATAGCTCACAAAGCCAGTGTGCCGAACAGTCACAGCCCTTAAGGCTAAACAACACACCTGATACACTTGTAATAGCTGACTCCATCGTCAGGCACACTGACGTCCCGCTCACCAGGCTGAACAAGGAGAAGGTCACGATGAGCTGCCTGTCGGGCGCTAGGATCTGCCACATAACACAAGCGCTCAGGACACTTGAAGGCAAGTGCAAATGACTCTGTCATTGTCCATGCTGGTGTGAATGACCTGAGACGTACCTCCCTGGACTACATGAAAAGAGACATAGAGCTCTCTGAGCATGTAGCCCAGGCCGGTGTGACCCTGACCTTGAGTAGCCTCTTACCCTCACCAAGAATGATGCCACAATATGAAGACAAGATTATCAATTTCAACAATTGGCTTAAGTATTGGTGTCATTCAAAGGGGATCCAATGCCTGTCAGCCTGGGATGACATGCTCGACAAGCCACGATGCTTCGCTAGGGATGGCTTGCACCTGTCACCCCTGGGCTTTCGGATATTGGCAAAGGCTCTTGCCACCCCCATAGTGCCTTTTTTAGTCAAGGCTCAAAAGACAAACCCACCTCCATAGGTATCACAAGGGATAAGAAACTGAGTAATGCTGCTCAATGCCAGAAGTCTAAACCTCAAGATGCACGCACTCGAAACTCTCCTTGGCATGGAGAACATCGATATCTGTGCAGTAACAGAAACCTGGTTCAAGGCTCCCGAGAGCACCCCAGCACTACCAGGTTATACTTCATGCTTTTCGACCCCAAAACCTGGACCGAACCACAAAAGGAGGGGGAGTATCAATATTCGTCAAAGATACCCGCACCTCCAGGTAGGAGGCACAGCACGAAGCATAAGAGACCATCCATATGCAACTAACAGTGGGTAAAACTGCCTTCCAGTTTATAGCCTGCTACAGACCACCCTCCCAAACCCAGGAACCCCACTCGGCCTTCCTGAGAACACTGGAAAATATGAAGGTCTCTCCATACACCATTATATTGGGCGACTTCAACTACCCAAGCATAGACTGGGAGCATTACTCTAGCTCCAACACCCTACCCCAAAGGTTCCTAGAATTTATAAACTCAAATGCTGTGGAACAACTTGTTACCACTTCCACAAGAGGGGAAAACATACTGGACCTGATCGTCAGCAACATGGGGGCTCTATGCTCCAGACCAGAAGTGTATCTATCCCTCACTGGTAAGATCAGACAAACTAATCTCACTGGCTATTCACATCCCGATCCCACCCCCTGCCCAGAAAACCACAGTGAAAAACTTCCCTAAAGCAAATTTCACACTCCTCAAAACCAAGGTGGAATCCTTCAAAGCCCCCGGGCCTGTGGAAAATACGGCCCAGACCGCAGAATCCTTTATAAATGCATTCTATGAGCACCTTCAGGAATGCATAGATCATGCAATCCCAAATAAAACCAAGACCCAATCCTCCAAAGGCAGGCGTTCTGTCTGGTGGACCCCAGCCATAAACAAACTATACAATAGGAGGAAGCTACTACATGATAGAGCAAAATCCCAAAAAGGGAAGGCATCTCTAATCAGTATTAGCAAAAAACTATGGGCACTCATAAAATCGTAAGGCCAGCTTCGAGAGAAAAATTGCACAGGACACTAAGGATAATCACAAGGCTTTCTTTAGTTATGTTAGGAACCTGGGTGGGAATTCCCAGATATGCTCAGAATTAGTCGAACATGATACAAAATACACCGAACCCACAGACATTGCCAACATCCTAGCTGACAGGTTCAGCGCAAACCCCCCCACCACCAAAAGGGCAAATATCTATCCCAGCAGAGTGCTGCCCCCCTGACATCTCAGATGCTCAGGTAAGAGCCGCCCTCTCCAAAGCAAAAAACACAGCATCAATGGGACCAGACGGTGTCCTGGGCTGCGTCCTACATGAACTCCAAGAAGAGCTAAACCCAAACATAAAGCTACTGTTCAATCTCAGCCTTACTACAGGATATGTACCCAGAGTGGCGTACAGCAACAGTGGTCCCTCTCCACAAAGGTGGTGCCTCAATGGATCCTGGAAACTATCGCCCCATAAGCCTGACTAGCTTGGTCTGCAAAGCTATGGAAAGGATCATCATGGACCTCATAAATAAAGATATTGTGGACCTACAGACACTGGATCCTACCCAGTTCGGCTTTAAGGGCAGATCCTGCCTCTTAAACCTGGTCGATTTGTTTGAAACAGTCACCAAGGCCATTGACGAGGGGAAGGTCGTCAATAGGGTCCTTGGCCCCCTATTGTTCGGCATCTACTTCTCAGAAGTACAGGCCAACATGGGAGGACTTTGTCTGACAAAGTTTGCAGACTACTGCAAACTGGGCACCATAGTGGAAAGTGCATCGGACACGGATATCCTTCTGAAGGGACTCACGGAAACAGATAGCTGGTGCCAGAGCCATGGCCTGAAGTTAAACGCCAAAAAATGTATAGTCATACCTTTCGGGAAAAACAAGGTAGCCCCAAGCTACCATAGAGGTGGCAATCCACTAAGCACAGAAGAGGTTATCAGGGACCTGGGGACCCAGGTTGACAGTGGCCTTTCTTTTGACACTTGCGTTGCTAAAGTGGTTAAAGACCTACATTGCCCACCTGATCATGAAGGGATTCACATCCAGGTCTAGTGAGATCATTGATGTCCTTCAAGGATGCATCTGCAGTCCTTACAAATGGGTTGTCCTGTCGTCAGGCAGCCCTTCGGTCGGCCGGATTCCAAAGTCTGGGTCTGGCTTCGGCTGGTGTCGCACTTCACCCGACGTCATAGCTGCAGTTATTCGGGTATAAAGGCATCAGCCGACGCCATTTTCCTCAGTCTTTCTTGCCGCGTGGCGCCCGAAGCAGAAGCTGTTCGCAAGTGCCGGTTGGTCAGAACCAGAGATTACTACTACCGAATACTTTTACAACTACGAAGACTTCTAAAAAGCTAAGTACCCCGTTGGGGACTCTTTCTTGCCTCAGCCGATGTCAGAAAAAGTGAATAACTGTTTAACTTGTGGGAAACAAATACCTCATAAAGATTTCCACTCTTACTGCTTACCTTGTTTAGGCCCAGACCACGACGTAGCAGCTTGTCTAGCCTGTGCTTCTTTTAACCGACGGACGCTTAGACGTCAGTCGGAATTTGCTGAGCAGTTTTTCGGCTCCGATTTTGCTTATATTATGCCGTCGGATCCTCAGACTTCGCAAATATCCAAAAAGTGCAAGGAAAAGGACCGACACTTGCGGTCCGCGGTTTCGGCCGAAACCGCGGTTAAGCCAACCGCGAGTGTCTCTGTTTCGGCTGAAACCGAGCAAGTGGTTCTTCCTTCAGCCGAAAACTTGCCTTCTACCGAGGCCTCTTCCAACCTGGTGGAATCGGCTTCTGAAATCCAACCTGCTGTTAGTTTCTCAGGAATTATCCGACACTATTCCCTTGGATATTTCAACCCCTGCACGTGGAGCTGCTAGGCCACCTGCAGCCATGTCCATTAAGGCCTTTGCCAGTGCTAAAGCAGCTAAAGCTACTAAATCAGTGCCTGTTAAGACCCCCTCTCACAGGCCTAGCTCCAGTTCTCAAATGCTTAGTCTAGCAGAGGATCTCATTTCTTTAATCCGGGGATCCCAACCTCACCCAGACAGGGCCTCTCACCCACCTCCAGAGAAGAGGCCTAGAGCAGAGCCCCCTGAGCCAGTTTCCACAGATGATTCCTCTGATTCAGATAATACAGACCCTCCAGAGGCTCCATTCTCCCCTTATGAAGACTCTGATGCTGAAGAGTCCATCCCTTTTGCCTCTCTGCCTGAGGAATTTTCCTTTGGGGAAACCTTGCATGCTATGAGGGAACAATTTCAGTGGCAGGGCCAAGATTTTTCAGACTCCAGGAAAAGGCTTAGAACCTTTTTGCATTTACCACAACATAGGCCTTTAGCCATACCTCCAGTTCTTTCTGTTGTAGATGCATTTAATGATGCTTGTACTGCTCCTGATTCACTACCTCCGGCCCCTGCTAAGCCCGATAGGTACTACAGGGTCCCGGACACGCATTACCATTTGTACAAGGCTCCTTTTGCAGATCCCGAGACTATCTCCCAGGGACCTAAGGCTGTAGCAGCTACCTCTGCCAAAAACCCCCTCCCCTCTGTAAGGGAATCCAGGTCCTTAGAGAGATGGGGTAAAAAAGTTTACACTTCTGCTACTCTTTCAGCTAGGGCCTTGAACTGTCAATTTCACATGATCCAGTATCAAGAATTTATGCTAGACCAGTTAACCAAAAAGCTGTCCTCGGATGAACCTTTAGACAAAAAATATGTTCAGGAAATGGTACAGAACATTCAGCAAGTCAGTAACCATTCTTTAAAATGCGGCTATGATGCACTGGAGGCTTCCTTTAGATCAGCCATGACTGGCACAGTTATCAGAAGGCATGCATGGTTAAAAGAGCAGGCCTTACCAGACCATGTCAAATCAAAACTATTAGATGCTCCCATGGACAAGATCAATTTGTTTGGCTCTCCTGCACAACAGGTGCTGAAGAAGATGGAAGAGAAGGCAAAATCTGTCCAAACAGTGAAAGATTTCTTACAGGTCCAACCTCCAAGGTTTAGCAGGAATTGGCCCTCAAAGAACTGGTCCTTTCCAAACACCTCCAGAGCTCAGAGAGGCAGGAATAGGTGTTCAAGAGGCAGAAGCCAATCCAGGGGTGCCTACAGGGGACGCCAGTGGCAGGGTAACAACCAGCGAGGTACAGACACAGCCACCACCACTACTACAGGACAATCACAGTGACTTGGCTCTGGCACTGCCTTCCATGGAACAACTAGAAGCACCCTTAGGCGGGAAGCTAGCTTTATTTTCAAAAAACTGGCATCACATCACAAGAGAAGTGGATTTTGCAGACAATAGACCAAGGTTACAGGTTTCACTTCCATACTCTACCAGGGAAGAGAGGAATGCCAAACCTACCTCCAAATCAAAAGGCTGAAGCTCTAAAACAAATAACTCAATTATTAAGGATGAGAGCTGTGGAAAACGTACCACTTATGGAGCAAGGAAAGGGATTTTACTCCAGACTCTTCCTGGTACCAAGAAAAGAAAGCAAATGGAGACCTATTCTCGACCTGTCCGCTTTAAACACATTCCTCATTGTTCCAAAATTCAAAATGCTGACCCTACAGCAGCTTCTTCCCATGCTGGGCAAGGAGTCTTGGCTGGTAACTCTAGATCTCAAGGAGTCATACCTGTACGTCCCCATACGACCAAATTGCAGAAGATACCTCAGATTTCTTGCAGGATCAGAGCATTATCAATTCTCAGCATTGCCCTTTGGCTTATCTACTGCGCCCAGAGTGTTCACGAAATGCCTGGCATCAGTAATCGCTCATTGCAGGCTTCAGGGAATCCAAATTTACCCTTACCTGGACGACTGCCTGATACAAGCGGACAACAAAAACAAGCTAGCAGAAGACTTGAAAAGGGTCATTTACCTTCTACAAGCCCTGGGATATACAGTCAGTATAAAAAAGTCAAGGTTGATACCATCCCAAAGGATAACCTTTTTGGGTGCGGAGCTGGACACATCCAAACAAATGGCATTCCTAACAGTAGAAAAACGGGAGCAACTCCCGCTCTACTTCTTGGCATTAACGAAGCAGAACCATCTAACAGCAAGAAAAGTCCTGCAGGCCTTGGGCTTCATGGCATCCTGCATAATATTGGTCCCACATGCCAGACTGCATATGAGAAAGCTACAGTGGTACTTAAGGAATTTATGGTCTCAACACAAGCACAGCCTAGAAACCCAAATCCCAATAATTCCATGCCTGAAGCAAGAATTCCAATGGTGGGCTCAGGCCTGTCAATCAAACAAAGGATTGCCCTTCCACAGCACTCAACCAAGCCAAACCATCACAACGGACGCCTCAGACCTCGGTTGGGGGGCCCACATGCTGGACAAGTGCATACAAGGTTTATGGACTCAAGATCAGCTGCACCTACACATAAACCTAAAGGAAATGCTGGCAGTAAAACTGGCAATTCAAACATTCAGACCATTTCTTCGACAAGGTCAATTGATGATAAGGACAGACAACACCACAGTTATGTGGTACATCAACAAGCAGGGAGGCACACATTCGTACCCTCTATGCCGGATGGCACTGGACCTCTGGAATGTGGCCCTGAGTTACAACATTCAGTTACAAGCAATTTTTGTACCAGGAAAAGAAAACATTCTAGCAGACATATTAAGCAGGACTACCACGGATGCCCACGAATGGATGCTGCATCCGGACATCTTCAAAACCATTACAAGAAAATGGGGACTCCCAGAAATAGACTTATTTGCATCCCCACGAAATCGCCAACTAAAGAAATTCTGCACCAGGACGTTCCACCCACTTGCTTGGAAGGTGGACTCCCTCTCCTTCAGTTGGAAAAACCTGACAGCATATGCATTCCCACCACTTCCTTTGATGCACAAGGTGCTATTGAAGATCAGAGGACCGTCCAAGGATCATTCTAATAGCTCCAGACTGGCCAAGGCAACATTGGTACCCATTGCTGAGGAACATGTCTCTGGAACAAATATGGCCTCTACCCCTAGTTCCCTTGCTGTTAACTCAGAACAACTACAACACCCTGCATCCAAACCTGAAAACTCTGCAGCTGACTGCCTGGAACATTGCATAAGACAAATTAACCCAAATTTATCCCAAAGGGTTAAAGACATAATCTTGGAAGCTCGCAGACCCTCAACAAGGAAAACCTATTCAGCAAAATGGAAAAGATATCTCATTTGGAGTACTGCTAAAGGAGAAGATGTGTCACTGGTAAGCATAGCCAACATCCTGGAATACTTGGCAGAGCTCTTCCACAAAGGCCTGTCCTATTCTTCCATTAAGATTCATGCATCAGCTATTTCAGCAGAATACGACTTGGATCCTCCAGTCTTCTCACATCCTCTGCTCAGGCAGTTTCTGAGAGGAATTAAAAATGTAAAACCACCTAGGAAGCCACCATTACCTGCATGGGACTTGAACTTTGTACTAGAAAAATTGACACTTCCTCCTTTCGAACCAGCAGCAACAGCAGAATTGCAATACTTATCATGGAAAACTGCTTTCCTGCTGGCAATCACTTCAGCAAGAAGGGTATCTGAGCTACAGGCATTAATGGCAGTACAGCCCTTTCTGATCTTCCATCAAGATAGTGTCCATGAGAACAAATCCTACTTTTATGCCTAAGGTGGTCTCCAGAGTATCTTTAAATCAGGCTATCCACCTACCTACATTCTTCCCCAACCCACAGCACAGGGGAGAAAGACTGTTGCATACCTTGGATGTACATAGACAATTACGCTACTACCTGGACAGGACCAAGAGCAATAGAAAAACTGACCAGCTACTGGTAGCATATGCAACAGGAATGGAAGGTAAAGCAATTTCAAAACAGACAATCTCTAAGTGGATAGGAAATTGCATTAGATTTTGTTACTCCTACCATGGAAAGAAATCTCCAGAAAACATCAGGCCTCACTCTACAAGAGCTACAGCCACTACCACAGCTTTTCTACGAGGAGTGGCTACCAAAGACATTTTAGAGGCTGCTACTTGGACCTCCGTGCATACATTTGCCAAGCATTATAATTTACCTTTATACTCTAGATCCCGAGCAGGTTTTGCCACTGCTGTTTTGCAAGGGATCTTAACTACACCATAATTTTATTTTTCCTCCTCCCCCAGTTTGGCTATGGTATTCTACCCATTTGTAAGGACTGCAGATGCATCCTTGAAGGACATAGTACAGTTTTTTACCTACCATAAATGTAGATGTCCGATAGGAATGCATCTGCAGTCAGGAATACCCACCCTCCTTCCCCTCTGTGGTACTCCTAGGGTATTTGCCCCTCTTATAGCTAGCTGGGGGAATCTATTATGGTGTATTTGTTTGTATATATGTACATACATGCTTATTTTTTGTTTGCTCTCCAATATTTGGAATCATTGGCATTTATCCAAATCTAGCCTTCCTAGAGGGCACCTGGCATCTGGGGCAAGAAACACTGAGGAAAATGGCGTCGGCTGATGCCTGTATACCCGAATAACTGCAGCTATGACGTCGGGTGAAGTGCGACACCAGCCGAAGCCAGACCCAGACTTTGGAATCCGGCCGACCGAAGGGCTGCCTGACGACAGGACAACCCATTTGTAAGGACTGCAGATGCATTCCTATTGGACATCTACATTTATGGTAGGTACAAAACTGTACTTTCCCCTGTACTCTTCACTTATCAGACCAATGATAGAGTACAATGCCCCATTCGGGATGTATCTCACCCAACATCTGCAGCAATTGGAGAGACCCCAAAAGTTCCTCACCAAAAGGATAAAGGGACTCCAAAATCTGTCATATGCTGCCAGATTGAGGAAACTCCAGCTCTATTCAGTCGCATACCGTCTGCTCAGAGGTGACATGTGCCTGACATACAAGGCCATGTCCAACCCGGAATTAATGGACATGCTCCACCTCAAAAAATCCAATTCCACCAAAACCACTAGAGCAAGCGACTTAAACTTTAGCACGGATATAAATAGGACGTGCTGGAGGGATAGATTTATCACTCAGACTCCCTATGCTGTGGAATAAAATCCCGGTCCATGTGAGGCAGAGCACCTCGCTGGCTCTGTTCAAGAGAAATCTTGACCTGTGGATGGGAGATCGTAGGTTTACCCCAGGAATCATCTGTCACTGCTGGACAGAGGCACAACAAACTAATGGGCACAGTATTTTTTCATATAAGGGGTGGCATAAGCCACAAAACTTTGGGCTAGGCTTATAAATGCCTATAAATTTATAAAATAAATTAGATAGCTTAGTATAAATCTATGAACCTATCTATGAACCTATGAACACAGCCTACCTGGACCTCGCAAAAGCCTTCGATACAGTACCCCACTCTGGCATTATACATAAGCTCATCAGCTTAAATATAAACCCCTGTGTCACTAGATGGGTTGCAAACTGGCTCAAGGACGGAACCCACATGGTTAGAATTGCTGGAGCCATGTCAGACTCCAAACCAGTTACAAGTGGCGTCCCACAAGGCTCAGTCCTGGGACTTCTCTTGTTCGGTATGTATTTATCGGAGGTACAGGCCAACATGGAAGGACTGTGGCTGACCAAGTTTGCAAATGACTGCAAACTAGGCGCCATAATCGACTCTCCAGCCGACACAAGCATCCTACAAAGGGGCCTTCTAGAAACAGACAACTGGTGCCAGAGCCATGGCCTCAAGCTAAACGCCAAAAAGTGTATAGTCATTCCCTTTGGCAAAAACAGTGCCCACAAATTACCACACAGATGATAATCCACTAAGTATGGCAGAAGTAATTGGGGACCTGGGGACCCAAGTTGATAGCAATCTCTCATTTGAAAACCACATGGCCAAAGTGGTTAGAAAAATATTTTATATAGCCCACCTAATCATGAAGGGATTCACATCTAGATCAGGGGAGGTCATCGTGCCTCTTTACTCATCCCTCATCAGGCCCATAATCGAGTACAATGCCCCTTTTGGGAAGTACCTTACCAGACACCTGCAGCTACTGGAAAGACCCCAAAAGTACCTCACCAAGAGGATCAAAGGGCTCAAACAGATGCCATATGCTGTCCGGTTAAAGAAACTCCAGCTCTACTCGGTGGCATACGGCCTGCTCAGAGGTGATCTGTGCTTTACTTATAAAGTCATTTCCAACCCGGAATTAATGGACATGCTGCACCTCAGAAAATCCAAATCCCATCGAGCTACGCGCTCAAGGGACTTGAACCTCAGCACTGAAATAAATAGGATATGCTGGAGGGACAGATTCATAACCCAGAGGCTCCCTTCACTGTGGAACAAAATCCCAGTCCAGGTTAGGCAGAGTCCCTCATTGACTCTCCAAGAGGTTTCTTGAGTGGATGGGAGATCGTAAGTTTACCCCGGGTATCACTTCTGTGTCACTGTTAGACAGAGGCACAGTATACTAACCTCGAAAAAGGGCGTATCAAAATCTATTTAAAATGGGGTGGCAAAAGCCAAACACACTCTACTAGGCTTATAAATGCCCTAGGGCAGATAGCCTAGTATGAACCTATGAATTCTGAGTCTGTGCCTTAGCTGATGGTGCTGTTACCATTGCTGGTTCCTCAGACTATTCCTTAGTCACTTCAGCCACCACTGACTGGGGTCAGCCATGTCTGTGGCTGTTCAGCTGTCTACTGGGCGTGCGGGTTCAACTTTAAGTGTCTGAGGAAGGTGTGGATAGTGCACCCATGAGTTTGTCCCCTTTTGGGGATGTATCAAGAGAGAAAATAATCTTCAGACTGTTCCTATTAAGGAAGAATTTATTGGATTGGCTCAAGGTTTTGTTGCAGGCTTTAAATTCTTAAGAGTGATTGGATTTTTGTGAAAAAAAAATCCTACATTTGAGTATTCCTTATCTGATGAAGTGAATTTGCCTAGGTCTTCTGTTTCTAGCCAGGTACACAATTCTGACGCTGAGGAAACCATTTCTTCAATCTTCTGTAGAAGAACTTTTGATGATCTTCGTGATTCACTGTTGCAATCATTACATTTGGGTAATCTGCTGGCAGGTTGCCCTCAGTCGGCCTGATTAACAAAGTCTTGGGTCCTGTGTCAGTTGCTGTCCCTTCTTCAATGACGTCTGGTCGTCAGGGGTATAAAACATGCAGCTGACTCCATTACATCAGTCTTTCTTGCTGTGCGGGTGCCCGAAGCAGCAGTTTGCAAGTGCTGGTCAGCTGACTCCTGAAATTTTCGTTTTCGAGTTTCAGAACCGAAGTCTTTAACTTAAATCTAAGTACCCCGTTGGGGAAACTTTTTCTTGCTCCATACCGATGTCAGTGAAAGTTAATAATTACATTACTTGTGGAAAGCAAATACATCAAATATTTTCGTTTGTACTGTATTCCTTGCCCAGGCCCTGACCACGACGTACCTTGCTGTCGGTTTTGTGCTTTATTTAATCCGCGCACTATCTTTCGGTACATTTTTGCCTCTAAATTTTTCGGTTCTCCGTTTATCCAGAAATGTCCTCTGTTAGCCATCCGACCACTGGGATTCAAAAAAAAAATGCAAAGATAGACAGACAGGCCGCCGAGGTCCAAAACTGCCAACTATGCTTCTAAGCCAGTTGCCTGGTACTCAGAGGCACTTTTGCAGCCCCTGATGCCCACTACTTCTGATTCGCAGGCCTCTACTCAGGCCCATTTGGAATCCGGTATGCCGCGAGATACTTCAACTATGGAACCCGTGGATGTCTGTACCTTGGATGGGTCTGGAGCCGCTGTGCAGGCACCGGCTTCTGAGGGTGTATTCAGGCCTACGGACTTTCATATTAAATTGACACCGCCTTTATTACTAAGGCCTAAATCTCGATCCATGTCTAAAAAAGTGACGCCCAGGCCACATGCTCAGGCTCCTATACCCAAAAAACAAATGGTAAAAATGGCTGAAGATCTAATTATTCTAATCCGGGGTAGTCAACCCCCCCCCCCCCCCTTAAGAGGCCTAGGGCTGAGCTTGATTATGAATCTTCTGATTAGGATTCTGTTTCTAAAGACTCTTCTGATGACCTGGATTTGTCCATGCCTACATATGAGAATTCTGATGCAGAGGATTCCATTCCCTCTGCTTTCCCTCCTGATGATTTTTCTTTTGGGGAAACTTTACATACTTTAAGGGAGCATTTCCACTGGGAAAGCCAGGAATTTTCTGATTCAAAAAAGAGGCTTGAGGATTTCTTGTACCTCAGCATAAGCCTTGGTCTATACCTCCTGTACTAGGCATTGTTGATGTGTTCTCGGAATCCAGTTTAGCCCCCGATTCCTGCCTCCGGCTCCAGTTTGGCCCCTGATTCCCTGCCTCCGGCTCCTAGTAAACCTGGCGTACTACAAGGTTTCTGAGTCCCACAAGTTTCTTTTCAAAAATCCTGTTGCAGATCCCGAGACCATTTCTCAGGGGCCCTAGGGCATTAAGGCTTCTACTGCAGAAAATCCTAACCCTTCTGATAGACACTCCAGACTGCTGGATAGATGGGGTAAAAAAGGTTGATACTTCTGCAACCTTTGTAATCAGAGCTTTAAACTGCCAATTTCATATGTTAAAATATCAATAGCATGTTATTGGACTGATTAAACAGAAAATGATGTTGATTACTGACTGTGTGGAAAATAGATTTACAGGATGTCCTTCAAGGATGCATCTGCAGTCCTAACATATGGGTTGTCCTGCCTCAGGCAGCCCTTCGGTCGGCTGGATTCCTAAGTCTGGGTCTGGCCTCGGCTGATGTCGCACTTCACCCGACATCATAGCTGCTGTGAATTGGGTATAAAGGCATCAGCTGACGCCATTTTCCTCAGTCTTTCTTGCCACGCGGTGCCCGAAGCAGAAGCTGTTCGCAAGTGCCGGTCGGTCAGATCCAGAGTTTTCTACTACCGAAGACTTCTAAAAAGCTAAGTACCCCGTTGGAGACTCTTTCTTGCCTCAGCCGATGTCAGAAAAAGTAAATAATTGTTTAACTTGTGGGAAACAAATACCTCATAAGGATTTCCACTCTTACTGCCTTCCTTGCTTAGGCCCAGACCACGACGTATCAGCTTGTCTAGCCTGTGCTTCCTTCAACCGACGGACACTTAGACGTCGGTCGGAGTTTGCAGAGGAGTTTTTCGGTCCCGCTTTTGCTTACAAAATGCCGTCGGAGACTCCAACTTCACAATTAGTTAAAAAGCGTAAGGAAAAGGACCGACACTCGCGGTCCGCGGTTTTGGCCGAAACCACGGTTAAGCCAACCGCGAGTGTCTCTGTTTCGGCTGCAACAGAGTCCTCGGTTCTTCCTTCGGCCGAAAGCATGCCTCCGATAGCCGAGGCCTCACACAGCATGGCTGAATCTGCTACTGCAATTTCCCCTGCTGTAGCAGGCACCCAGGATTTATCAGATACTATTCCTTTAGACATATCTACTCCTGCACATGGAGCTGCTAGGCCCCCTGCATCTATGTCTATCAAGGCTTTTTCTAGGGCTAAAGCAGCTAAATCTTCTAAGTCCTTGCCTGCTAAAACCCCCTCACACAGGCCTACCTCTAGTTCCCAAATGCTCAGCCTGGCTGAGGATCTCATTTCTTTGATCAGGGGATCCCAACCTCACCCAGACAGGGCCTCTCAACCCCCTTCAGAGAAGAGGCCTAGAGCAGAGCCCCCGGATCCTGTATCCACAGACTATTCCTCGGATGATTCAGAAAACTCAGATCCTCCAGAAGGCCCATACTCACCTTATGAGGATTCTGATGCAGAAGACTCAATTCCTTCTGCCTCTCCTCCTGAGGAATTTTCTTTTGGGGAAACCTTACATGCTATGAGAGCATTTTCAATGGCAGGGCCAGGATGTCTCAGATTCAAGGAAAAGGCTAAGGACTTTTTTACATTTACCACAGCATAGGCCTTTAGCCATTCCTCCAATACTAACAGTTGTTGATGATGCATTTAATGATGCCTGTACTGCCCCTGACTCTCTTCCCCCGGCCCCTGCGAAGCCCGACGGATATTACAGGGTCCCGGACACGCACTTTCATTTGTATAAGGCTCCTTTTGCAGATCCTGAAACCATTTCACAGGGCCCCAAAGCTGTAGCAGCTGCCTCTGCCAAAAAAACCCTCCCCTCTGAAAGAGAATCTAGAGCATTGGAGAGATGGGGTAAAAAAGTTTATACTTCTGCTACTCTTTCGGCTAGGGCCTTAAACTGTCAATTCCACATGATTCAGTATCAGGAATTTTTGTTAGACCAGCTAAATAAAAAAACTGTCCTCTCCTGAACCTATAGACCGTAAGTCCCTTCAGGATTTGGTACATAACACTCAGCAGGTCAGTGATCATTCCTTAAAATGTGGCTATGATGCACTGGAGGCTTCCTTTAGATCAGCTATGATGGGAACAGTGATCAGAAGGCATGCATGGTTAAAGGAGCAAACCTTACCAGACCATGTAAAGTCAAAGCTCCTAGATGCTCCCATGGAGAAACAAAGTTTGTTTGGTTCCCCTGCACAGCAAGTGCTTAAGGTGGAAGAAAAAGCAAAATCTGTCCAAACAGTCAAGGATTTCTTACAGGTCCAGCCTCCAAGGTTTAGTAGAAATTGGCCTTCGAAGAATTGGTCCTTTCCAGACACCTCCAGAGCTCAGAGAGGCAGAAATAGGCGCCCAAGAGGCAGAGGTCAATCCAGAGGTGCCTACAGGGGATGTCAGTGGCAGCCTAACAACCAGAGAAGTTCTGCCACAGATCCGGCTACTACCACAGGACAGACACAATGACTTGACTCTGATACCGCCTACCAGGGAACAACTGGAAGCACCCTTAGGCGGAAAGCTAGCCTTATTTTCTGTAAACTGGCATTACATTACAGGAGACAAATGGATTTTACAGACAATAGACAAAGGCTACAGGTTTCACTTCCACACTCTACCAAAAAAGAGAGGAATGCCAAACCTACCAGCAAACCAAAAAACAAACGCTCTAGAACAAATCAACCACTTACTATGGATGAGAGCTATAGAAAAGGTACCACCTATGGAACAAGGGCAAGGATTTTACTCTAGACTTTTCCTAGTACCAAGGAAAGGAAACCAATGGAGGCCTATTCTCGACCTGTCCGCTCTGAACACATATCTCATTGTTCCAAAATTCAAAATGCTGACCCTACAGCAACTTCTTCCCATGCTGGGCAAGAAGTCTTGGCTGGTGACTCTAGATCTCAAGGAGGCATACCTGCACGTCCCCATACGACCAGATTGCAGAAGATCTCAGATTTCTTGCAGGATCAGAGCATTATCAATTCTCAGCATTGAACTTTGGCTTATCTACTGCGCCCAGAGTATTCACGAAATGCCTGGCATCAGTAATTGCTCATTGCAGGCTTCAGGGAATTCAGATTTATCCATACCTGGACGACTGCCTAATACAAGCGGACAGCAAGACCAAATTAACAAAAGATTTGGAAAAGGTTATACAACTACTGCAAGCCCTGGGATACACAGTCAACATGAAAAAGTCAAGGCTGATACCATCCCGAAGGATAACATTCTTGGGTGCAGAACTGGACACATCAAATCAGATGGCATTTCTCACAGCAGAAAAGCAAAAGCAACTACCACTCTATTTCATGGCATTAACAACACAGAACCAGCTTACAGCAAGGAAAGTCCTGCAAGCCCTGGGTTACATGGCATCCTGCATAATATTGATTCCACATGCCAGGCTGCATATGAGAAAGTTGCAGTGGTACCTAAGGAATGTATGGTCTCCACACAAGCACAGTCTAGAAGCCCAGATTCCAATAATACCATGCCTGAAACAAGAATTCCTGTGGTGGGCTCAGGCCTGTCAGTTGAACAGAGGACTGCCTTTCCACAAACCTCACCCAAGCCAGACTATCACCACGGACGCCTCAGACCTAGGCTGGGGGGCACACAGTGGGCAAGTGTATACAAGGCGTATGGACACAAGACCAGCTGAACCTACACATAAATCAAAAAGAGATGCTGGCAGTGAAACTGGCACTGCAGACATTCAGACCTTTTCTCCAGCAGGGTCATTTGCTAAGGACGGACAACACCACAGTCATGTGGTACATCAACTAACAGGGAGGGCACGCACTCATATCCTCTATGCCGGATGGCAATGGACCTGTGGAATGTGGCTCTGAACCTCAACATTCAACTCCAGGCAAAATTTGTGCCAGGAAAAGACAATATACTAGCAGCCACCTTAAGCAGAACTACCACGGATGCCCACGAATGGATGCTGCATCCAGACATTTTCAAAACCATTACGAAAAAATGGGGACTACCAGAAATAGACCTGTTCGCATCCCCACACAACCACCAATTGAGGAAATTCTGCACAAGGACATATCACCCACTTGCTTGGAAGGTGGACTCCCTATCCTTCAGTTGGGAAAACCTGACAGCATATGCATTCCCACCTCTTCCTTTGATGCACAAAGTGCTACTGAAGATCAAAGAAGATCATCCAAGGATCATCCTGATAGCTCCAGACTGGCCGAGGCAGCATTGGTACCCGCTACTGAGGAGCATGTCTCGGACACACGCATGGCCTCTACCTCTAGTTCCTTTACTGCTAACACAGAACAACTACAAGATCCTACATCCAAACTTGAAAACACTACAGCTAGCTGCTTGGAATATTACATAAAGCAAAATAACCCAGATTTATCTCAGAGGGTTAAAGACATAATCCTGGAGGCTCGCAGACCCTCCACAAGGAAGACTTATTCAGCCAAATGGAAAAGATACCTCATTTGGAGTGCAGCAAAAGGAGAAAATGTATCTTTAGCAAACATAGCTAACATCCTGGAATATTTAGCAGAACTTTTCCACAATGGCCTGTCTTACTCATCCATTAAGATTCATGCATCAGCAATTTCAGCAGAATACAACATGGATCCTCCAGTCTTCTCTCATCCTCTACTCGGAAAGTTTCTGAGTGGAATTAAAAATGTAAAGCCTCCAAGGAAGCCACCTTTGCCTATATGGGATCTTAACTTTGTGTTGGAAAAGTTAACACTTCCCCCTTTCGAACCAGCAGCAACAGCAGAATTACAATTCTTATCTTGGAAAACTGCTTTCCTGCTTGCAATCACTTCAGCAAGAAGGGTTTCTGAATTACAGGCATTAATGGCAGTACAGCCCTTCCTTATTTTCCATCAGGATAGAGTGTCCTTGAGAACTAACCCTACTTTTATGCCAAAAGTGGTCTCCAGGGTATCATTGAACCAAGCAATCCATCTACCAACATTCTTCCCCAACCCACAGAACAGGGGGGAAAGACTATTACATACCTTGGATGTACACAGACAATTGCGCTACTATCTGGACAGAACAAAGACCAGCAGAAAAACTGACCAGCTTCTGGTAGCATATGCAACAGGAATGGAAGGAAAAGCAATTTCAAAACAGACAATCTCAAAATGGATAGGAAATTGCATTAGATTTTGTTACTCTTTTCATGGAAAGACAACTCCAGAAAACATCAGACCTCACTCCACAAGAGCTACAGCCACTACCACAGCTTTCCTATGAGGAGTGGCTACCAAAGACATTTTAGAAGCTGCTACTTGGAGCTCTGGGCATACATTTGCCAAGCATTATAATCTACCTATATACTCCAGATCCCGAGCAGGTTTTGCAACTGCTGTTTTGCAAGGGATCTTAGCTACACCATAATCATCTTAGTGCCTCCTCCCCCAGTTTGGCTATGGTATTCTACCCATATGTTAGGACTGCAGATGCATCCTTGAAGGACATAGTACAGTTTTGTACCTACCATAAATGTAGATGTCAGAGAGGTATGCATCTGCAGTCAGGATTACCCACCCTCCTTCCCCTCTGTGGTATTCCTAGGGTATTTGCCCATCTTGTAGCTAGCTGGGGGAATCTATTATGGTGTATTTGTTTGTATATATGTATATACATGTTTTATATTGTTTGCTCTCTACTGTTTGGAATCATTTGCATTTATCCAAATTTAGCCTTCCTAGAGGGCACCTGGCATCTGGGGCAAGAAACACTGAGGAAAATGGCGTCGGCTGATGCCTTTATACCCAATTCACAGCAGCTATGACGTCGGGTGAAGTGCGACATCAGCCGAGGCCAGACCCAGACTTTGGAATCCGGCCGACCGAAGGGCTGCCTGAGGCAGGACAACCCATATGTTAGGACTGCAGATGCATACCTCTCGGACATCTACATTTATGGTAGGTACAAAACTGTACTATTTAATGCATTCTGCTGAAGAAGTTGGAAAACATACTTTGCAGTGTGGTTTTGATTCTTTAGAGGCCTCTTGCAGGGCTGCTGATACTTGGGTCAGTGCTTGGAAGGCATGCTTGGCTTAAGGCGCAGTCTTTGCCTGATCATGTTAAAGCTAAATTGCTGGATGCTCCTTTAAATCAGGACAGCCTGTTTTGCAACTAGGCTGAAGAAGTTCTTAAGATGGAAGATAAAGCTAAATCTATGCAAACTGTTAATTTAAAGATTTTTTACAAGTGTAACCTTCAAGGTTCGGTAAGTACTGTCCTACTAAGAATTGGTCCTTTCCAGGTCCTCTTAAGCCAAACCCAGACGCAGCAAAACTCCCAGGTTTCAGTCCCAGGGGGCTCTCAGAACTAAGCAGTGGGGGGCCTCCACTTCCAAATCTGGAATTAACAAGACATTCCCCTATGGTAAACAGCCTTTTAAAGACCAGACTTCCTTTTAAAATTACCAAGCACTTATCTTTTGACCGCCCCTTTGCGGGGAAAGATTGCTTGTCTTACAAAGAGCTGGGAACTTGTAACCCAGGACAAATGGGATTAAATGTAGTGTCCCAGAGATACAGATTTAATTTCCACACATTGCCAACACCAAACGGGTGGCCAGACCAGTCCCCAAATCAGTGGGCAGAGGCTCAAAAACAAGTACATTCCCTTTTAAGCATGGGGGCTATTCAGCTGGTACCAGAAGAGAAAAAGGGACAAGGATTCTACTCCATGCTTTTTCTGGTACCCAGAAAAGACCAAGCATGGCGTCCAATCCTGGACCTGTCTAAACACCTTTCTGGAGATTCCAAAATTCAAGATGCTGACTCTTCACCATTTACTTCCTATGCTAGGCAAAGATGCCGGGTTGGCAGCTCTAGATTTAAAAGAAGCATACCTGGGCATCCCAGTCAGAGAATCTTGCCGAAGATACCTACGCTTTAAAGCAGGCTACTCGCATTATCAATTCTCTGCACTGCCCTATGGCTTGTCTTCTGCACCCAGGGTATTCACAAAGTGCCTGGTTCCAGTTATTGCATTTTGCAGGCAAAGAAATATTCAAATATATCCATACCTGGACCATTGTCTAATTCAGGCAGAAAACCAGGGCATACTTTTGAATCATCTGGCGTTTATAAAAAGGATTCCAACTTGTCCTGGGTACACCATAAACAAAAAAATCACAACTGGTACCCTGTCAACAAATTACATTCCTGGGTCCAAGTTTGAATACAACTGTCCATATGGCTTTCCTCATGCCAGAAAAGCAAATTCATTTGGTAACTTGCTTCAAACAAGTGGCCACAAAAACCCTGCTGTCTGCAAGACAAATACTGCAAGCCTTGAGGTTCATGGCCTTCTGCATTCTTCTAATACCATATGCAATACTGCAAATGAGGAAACTACAGTGGTATCTAAAAAGTCTATGGAGTCAACATTCTCTCAGCCTGGAAATGATTCCTATCATACCTTGCCTATGCCTGAAGTTTCTATGGTGGGCAGAGGCCTACTACTAAAACAAGGGACTACCATTCACACTACCCCCTGCTGCCCAAACCCTGACTACAGTTGCATCAGACTATGCATGGGGGCTCACCTGGCAGGGAAGTGCATTCAGGGCAAATGGAACCCAAACCATATGCACCTACATATCAATCAAAAAGAAATGTTAGCTGTACAGAATTCTCGGACAGCCTTAAAGGACTACATTCTTCCAGGACAACTGATTGACTGACATCACCACGGTTATGTGGTACATAAACAAGCAGGGGGGTACACATTCCTATCCCCTCTGCAGACTAGTCATGGCATTGTGGAACACAGCCTTGAGCAACCAAGTGCACCTACCAGCTCAATTCCTGCCAGGAAAATTTAATACACTGGCAGATGGACTAAGCAGAAACCGCATGGACCCACACGAGTGGAAACTGGAACCAGGAATTTTCAACATGTTGACGAGCGAATGGAGGAGCCCAGACATCCCCCCCCCCAGAACTACCAGCTGGACAAGTTTTGCACTAGGACTCCCCACAAACGAGCCTGGAAAGTGGATGCTCTGTCCTTCAGCAGGAAAAACCTATCAGTCTACGCCTTTCTCCCACTGCCTCTGCTCTCCAAAGTTCTAAAAGTCAAACAGGACAAACCAAGGATGATCTTGATTGATCCAGACTGGCCGCGCCAGCACTAGTACCTCCTCCTGCACAGTGTCGCAGTTATCTCCATGGCACCTTCCACAGACCCCCGTCTCTGCTGTCTCAGTAGAACCAATTTCTACACCCTCAGATTCCAACGTTGAACCTTGCAGCCTGGCTAATCCCTTAAATTCACCCATATCCCTCAGCAAACCTGTGATGGATGTCCTCTTGGTGGCAAGGAGACCTAGTACTAGAAAATCTTATGCTGACAAATGGAAAAGATTCTGTGCCTGGAACCCATCTCTAGGGATGAGCACAGCAGCGCCCAATTTATCTAAGATTTTGCAATATTTAACTGAGATGCTTCACAAGGGCCTGTATTTTTCCTCCATTAAAATCCACACTGCTATTTCAGCCCATTATAACACAGAACCTCCCCTCTTCTCTCATCCTCTGCTCAAGCAGAATCTGAGGGGCAAAAAACTTGAGACCACCCAGGAGAGCTCCAACCCCTGCCTGGGACCTTAATTTTGTTTTGGAGAAACTCACTACCTCCTTTCGAGCCAGCTGCTACTGCAGACTTAAAATTTCTTTCTTGGAAAACAGCCTTCCTTTTTAGTAATCACTTCAGCTAGAAGGGTATCTGAATTACAGGCCCTTATGGCCGTGGAACCTTTCATCATCGTTCATGCGGGCATGGTATCTCTTGGGACCAATCCATCCTTAATGCCCAAGGTGGTATCCAGTGTGGCTCTTAATCAGTCCATTCATGTGCCAGCCTTTTTTCCCAATCCACAGAATAAAGGGGAACGGATTCTGCATTCCTTGGATGTGCACAGACAACTTAGATTCTGCTTGGACATGACTAAACCTCGAAAATCTGAACTTCTGGTAACATTTGCTGCAGGGGCAGTGGGGAAGGCTATTTCAAAACCATTTCTAAATGGGTAGGCCATTGCATTCATTTCTGCTATAAGCACCATGGAAAACCTATCCCCCAGGGGATCAGATCCCATTCCACCAGGGCTGCATCTACTTCAACAGGCTTTCTAAGAGGTGTTCCTACCAGGGACATCCTAGAAGCTGCTATCCGGAGTTCTGTACATACTTTCACCAAGCATCATTTACCATTTTTTTCTAAATCCAGAGCTGGCTTTGCCACTGCTGTTCTGCAGGGCCTTATAGCTGGCCCTAATGCTGTGTAAACTCCTCCTCCCAACCATAGCTGTAGGAATCTACCCAAATGTAATGACTGCAACAGTGAAACATGAAGGACATAGTACAGTTGTGTACACTTACCATAAATGTAGATGTTCGAGTGTATTCACTGATGCAGTCCTGGTTACCCTCCCTCCAGCCCCCTAACTTTTTCTGGCTATACCTTTTAATATGCTTAAAAGCCTTTTTGGTGCATTTGCTTTTTATTGGTGGTATACCTTTGTTTTTTATGTTTATTTGCTCCCCCATAGCGGGGCACCTGACATCAGGGGCAAGAAAAAACTGATGTAATGGCAGCTGCTGCATGTTTTATACACCTGATGTCATGGAATAAGGGACAGCAACTGACGCAGGACCCCCAAGACTGTTAATCAGGCCGACTGAAAGCAACCTGCCAGCAGATTACCCAGATATGACTGCAGCAGTGAGTACACTCTAACATCTACATTTATGGGAAGTGTACACAACTGTACTTTTTCTAACACTGTTTGTGGGAACAAAAAGCTGTTTCACTGTGAACAGTCTGACTTTCTCTTTAAAGGGAGTACAGTGCTTTATTGCATGTGGACCTTCCACCACCTGCAGATGTTCCTCCTCTCTTTTCCAGTTTTGGTGGGTGTTTTTAATTTTGCTTGCATCATGCCTCGCAGTCAAACTGTGACACCCAAGAAGACAGTACACTAATAGTGTCCCTCAGTCTTAAATATTTTTTTCTGCACTCAGATCTGACCCAGCTGCTATTTTTGTATCAAGTCCTTGTGCATTAAGAAATTTGGTTAATTCTAATCCCTCTGACAGAGGGAATAGGAAAGCTTTTGATAGATTTGGAAGGTTAGTTTATTACTCTGCTGTGCTTTAGTCTTTAAAATTCTAAATTGTTGCTTGTATGTTGAAGTAATTGTTGGCTTGTTTAACAGTGAGAAACATTATAGCAGCTTTCCTTCAGAGAGTAAATCCTCTCTGAATTCTTTAATTTGTTTCTAGGTAACTAAACATTCTTTAGAGTCCTTATAGCTTGTGTCTGAGGTGTACACAGTTTTCTGAAGATGTTAAATCTGAAACTTTGAAATTTTTTTAGTCCTTTTAGTACTCAGACTCTGGTTCAGTGGGTCACTCAGATTCCTCAGCAATCTTTCTCCATGTTTGCAAAACTCTCTGCTATGAATTATGGGTCCTTTTACAATTGGCAAAATGAACATTCCCAGAAGACTTCTGAGTGGACTCGCACAGTGCCAATAAGGTTCAAAGGAGGAGGGAACCTTCCAAAAAAAACAAGTCCAGTAATACTTAAGGATACTGCAGCAGTAGTCATTAACTACATGGATTATATCTTTCGAGTAATACTTGATGACTATTGCTGCAGTATCCTTAACTACATGGATTATATCTTTCTAGTAATACTTAATGACATTTGCTGCCGTAGCCTTAACTACATGGATTATATCTTTTGAGGGATGTAACTGTCATTGACATCTTTCAAAACTTGAACTTTCCACGCATCAAAACCATTAATCAGTATGAGCAGACCTGAAGAGTGGTTTGGGTGCCAAACTGTTCACAGCTTTCACACCAACTGAGACAGAGGTACAGCCGTGAAAAGTTCAATGCTAGCAAATTAAAAATGTCCTCTCACTAGCAGCAAAATTGTGTTAAAACTAATGAATGAAGGGAAGGGCTACTGCAGCAGTGAGCACTCTTAACATATACTGTTATGGTAAGTTTGCTCACACAATTTGTTCATTTCATCACTGCTACAGTAGATGTGGCTGTATGGGTGGGTCACCTTAGCTTGGTTAACTAGGATGGAAGGTTTAGGAATCCCTGGGGAGAATGGTCCTAGCAAAGCCTGCCCTACACCTTGAAGGAATCTAGTTTGTAGTGGTTTGGAAATGTGTGCAGGGGACCAAGTTGTTGCTTTTAGAATACTTTATATAAGCATTAGCCTTGACCCTGTCTGGAATTATTGTGGTAAGTGTAATAAAGGCAGACATCATGAGACATACATTTGGAGATGGTCTGCTTTGGACACCAGTTATCCCTTTTACATGCCTTCATAAGAAATGAATAACTGATCAGTTTCTGAAGCTTTTATTTCTGTCAGTGTCTTGGTTGTCTGTGGACATCCAGAGTTTGGCAGACATATCACCACTTCATTACTGCAGTAGTGACCATCCATACATATAAAGATATTGTAAGTTTGCTTGCACAACTGTACCTCCCCAGACTCTAGCTTTACATCAGGGCCCCCACCCCAGATGTCTGTCAATTATCAGAACTGCAGAAAACTATGTAATTAGAGACCAAGACCTTTTGGTATCAAGATGTAGTTCACCTTCTTTCCTTCTCCCAGAAGGCGTCTGCTCATAGGGTGTACACTTTACAGGAATAAGTGGACATGTTTTTCAGTTTGAGCAGCTGCTTGGGGAATAAATCCCTTTAGTGCATCCAGTCATAAAGTACTTCACTTCATTGACTCCTCCTATCATCAAGTTCTAGCTGTTTGACTTTTAACGTACAACTAGTTGTAATTTCAGATTTCTACCAAGGCTTTTGGCTCTCATTTACTAGCCTATCGTAGATCCTAAAAGCTTTTCTTGAGCGGAACTTCCCTGCTTTTCAGTTTGGGAACCAGTGCTTCTGTGGGAACTGCAGTTGTATATTTGACTACTTCAGGCTCCCGTTTGAGCCAGCGTGTTCCACTTTCTTGAAATTCTTCTCTCAGAAGACCTTATTCCTTATGGCTATAACGCCTGGCAGGAGAATGATGCACTGTCCACTTTACACACATCCTTTCTTCCAAAGGTGGCATCAGTATCCAATCTAACCCAACTCGTATGTTTGCCAGTGTTCTTTACCAGTTATTCCAGCAGGGGAGAATACTAACTTCACACTTTTTATAGAGCAAAGACCATTGGAAAGGACTCCAGCTGTTTTTCTTGTGCTTTAATACATTGGGTTCAAATGTGTTCAAGATTTCCTTGTCCAGATGGATGTCAGATTGTATAATCATGTCTGTATTTCAGTAGTCTATTTACCACTTGGCTGCTAGCCTTGTAGAATCAGTCAGCCTCATTTGCCACTAACTTTAGGAACTATTCTGTGGATGAGATTTGTGCAGTTACTACACTGGGTTCCTTGAGTAGCTTTACTAAGCATTATAACTGAACCTTTGGGGTTGGGAGTGTGGCCTAATGGTCAAGGTGTTTGCCTTGCAAACACAAGTGCAGAGTTTGAGTCTCAAGGGATAATTGGCTAGGCTTAAAATGGCTCAATACTAACCTATGAGCCTGTAAGCTGGACTTTAATTTCTAGAGCTAGAACATCTTTTGGGGGAACTGTCCTCAAAGGTTTTCTGCCACGATAGCCCCTGAGAGGTAAGTAGCTGGGGTTCTGACAACTCTTATTGGATTGACTAGATGAATAAGATGTGGTGGTTGCGTAATTACCGCAATGCTGGATCCTTGTCACTGTCGCAGCATCCTTTCCACTGCCTCACTTATTAAATACAATTCTGATGGATCTGGAGGCCCAGTTTCCTTAGAGGTCTGTGGTTGGGTTCTTTGACCTTTGGTCGTCAAACTTGATCTGAGGACGCTGCATAGCCAGGTTCACTGTGTGAGGGAAAATTTAAAGAGGCTCAAGGCTGGAGCACTTGTTTTGCTGGACTAGATCCTAAAAGGGGTTCGAACTCGCAGATTTTATTGGATGAACAAGGGCAGAAGGATACATTGTTAGTACATAACTACTGATGTGATAGTGTTCAATCTCGCCGTTTGTTCTTACACATGGGTTCGGAGCCGATCCTCGGCTCCGTGTCGGCCGCTTGCAAGCTCTGCATCGAGAAGAAGCTCGAGACAATCTAATACCCACAATCCCCCTCTGCCTTTACCTCAGATCTAGTTTGCCGCTGCTGCGTTCGCATCGCTGGGAGCTAGCTCGAGCATCTTGAGATAAGATATAACTTATTTTTGTTATATTTTATTGGAAAATTTGTTCTAATAGTAATTTTTGATATACTGATTGTATGTGTGTATGAGTAGGTTGAATTCTCGGTACCGTTAAGTTTATTAATTGGTTAGAGTTTTTCGGGGCCTACCAACCCTACTTAAATTTGACAACCGGACTTGACATTTAAGTTGGATTTGACTTTTTTTCACCGGATTTGACTCTTATACTGGACTTGACTCTTATCTTACTTGTAAAATGTCTGATAAAGTGAAATCAGGTTTTAAGCGTTGTCAGTGTGGCCAAAAAATGTCAGTGACTGACAACCATAGTTCCTGTGTCTACTGCCTTGGCCCTCTCCACTTACAAGAGGACTGTTCAATCTGTCACTCTTTTAGTGGGAGGGTCATGACAGATAGGCGCAGGAAACTCATGGACAGAGGATTATTAAAACCTTCCTTTCAGGAGGCTCTGGATGCTTCTGACCAGGCATCGAAATCCTCGAAGGAATCGAAGACGTCAGAGCCCAAGTCATCGGCTCCGAGCTCTTCGAGTAAAGTTAGATCACCGGTTCCACAGACTTCGGGGCCGAGTGTTCAACTGGTGTCTGTTCCTGAGCCTCGAGTCTTGGAACCGGTGATGGAGCTCCCTCCATCGACTTTATTGAGGTCGGCTCCGTCTTCGGTTCCTTCGACCCGTTCTTCCAAACTCTCCGATGTCGATGTGGATCGTGTGGTGCAGAAGTTATTGGAGCATTCGGCCCTGTCCAAACTTATTTCAGTTTCCACCCAGTTGGTGTCGAAACTTGAAGGCCTCCCATTGTCTCCATCCATTCCTCCTCCGAGACCTGTCCAGTCTTTGGAGCCGGAAGAGGTTGATCTTCTGATTGTGGAGCCCTCGGGTCCAGAACCGTCCTTTTCTCGGTCTGTTCCTCTCACCTCGACTCCGTCGTACCCGGTACCGGAGTCTCTGAGCCGACGATCTGTCCTTGGTTCCGGGGCCGAGAGTCGAACCGACGTTTCGGTTCCGACTCTCCCCCTCGGGGCCTCGGCGCAGATCGATTCGGCTCCGTCCTCGGGGTCGATGCCTTCGGTGCCTGTTTCGGGGATTCTTCCCATTTCTTCGGAACCGGGAGATTCTTCGATTCGGGACCCGGGGGCGTTCGACCTAATGAGGAAGGTGTTGTCTACCCAGACAACCACATCAGTGGAAGCAACCTCTCCTCCCCATAAAGGGCCGTTATCCTCCTCTGCACCCACGGCCACATCCAAGCGTCGAGCACCAGTGTCTCAGCCACCCCTGGAGGGTGCCCCCTCTTCCTCGGAGGCTTCTTCGGATGCTCCCCACGAAGAAGTCCCTAGGAAAAGATTGTGTAAGAGGAGACACTTGGATTCTCCACAAGAATCCTTGACATCCGATACTGACTTAGATGAGTCAGAAGGGTCCCCTAAGTCACCTTCAGAAGATGTCTCTTTTTCGGACATATTGGAGATCCTGAAACAGAGAGGTGACTGGCACTCCCTTCCCCCTTCTGAGGATGAGTCAGTTTTGCTGAAGGCATTCGGTGCTCGCCCTTCTTCCTCCTGGGTCACTCCGCCCTTCGACGAATTAATGGAACTTATTGCTCAAGGGCGTGGGAGGCTCCTGACACAGTGGAACCAGTCCCAAGGAAACCCAATAAGTATATCACTGCACCTCAGGACAAGACCTACTTAACAAAAGGAGTTCCAGTGGACGCTATGGTGGTGGCAGCGGCCACGAAAAAGGAGATGTCGGAATCTTCCTCATCTGTCCATCCCCCTAATAAAGATTCTAGGACTATGGACAGGTATGGCAAGCGCATTTTTAGTTCAGCGGCTTTTTCCATGCGATCCCTGAACTATTTGACCCATTTTACACGACTACAGAGGGATCTAGTCAAAGAGTTGGGAGATGCCCTCCAGGGTACTACAGATGCTGCTGTCTCAGAGAAAGTGACAGCGCAACTTAATACCCTTACATCCATTGTGAACTCGTCCATGAGGCTGATTTCTTACGCAGCCGAAGGTTCGAGTAGGGCAGCAGCTTCAGCGATTGCTCTTCGCAGACAATCCTGGATGCGCTTATGTTCATTTGCGGAAGCCTTCAAGTCTTCCTTTACTAACGCCCCATTTGACTGTGTCACTCTCTTTGGCCCCAAAGTAAAGGAGACCCTTACCCGGTGTGAACAGGAGGGAAAGACTCTGTCTGCTGTCGGAGTCCGTTTTTCCACCCCAACCAGACCATACCCCAAAGGGCAACGTGGTGGAAAAATGTGGTTTCGAAAACCCCAAGGATCTTTCCCAGGCACACAGGGTGATGCCCCTTCTAGAGGCAGAGGAGGGGGCAGAGGTGGAAGACGCCGCCCTGGCGGCAGAGGGGGTCCGCAGCATCAAGGTGACAGGGATACACTCCCTGGTAAACCTTTCCAGCACTCCTGAGAGGAGGCCCGACTGTCCTGCTCTGGAGGCAGTCGGGGGTCGCTTAGCTTTATACCCTCAGGCCTGGCAAAACATAACTACAGACAAGTGGGTAAAAAGCGTGGTTACCAGAGGTTACAACATACCCTTTCTATCCCATCCCATTCCAAAGAAAAGACTCCCAGATGTACCGCCCCATCTGCGAGCCAGCAGCTATAGAAATTTCAAAGCTGCTAGAAAAAAGAGTCATCCAACCAGTCCCAGCGGACCAGCAAGGATTCGGGACTTACTCAAGGTTCTTTTTAGTTCCAAAGAAAACAGGGGACTGGAGGCCCATTCTGGACCTAAGTGACCTCAACACCTTCGTCAAGAAAGAAAAGTTCCGAATGGTCACGCTTCAATCGATCCTTCCATTCTTACAGAAGGACGACTGGATATGCTCAATAGATCTGAAGGATGCATACTACCACATCAAAATGGCCAGGGCATCCAGAGATCATTTGCGCTTCCGGCTGGGGGCCAGTCACTTTCAATTTCGAGCCCTGCCCTTTGGTCTGACCTCAGCCCCCAGGGTCTTCACCAAATGCATGGCAGTGGTAGCGTCTCACTTGAGACGCCAAGGATTCCAGGTGTTTCCGTATCTGGACGACTGGCTCCTTTCTGCCACCACCCAGCGTCAACTAGTACAGGCCAGAGACTATACTCTTCAACTGTGTGTTCACCTAGGAATTTCCGTAAACTTGAAAATCCTTACTTCAGCCATCACAGAGTATCTTGTTCATAGGAGCGAATTAAACACACATCAGTTAATTCTAAGACTCCTCCAGAAAGGATACTTTCACTTCAGACTCACATCGCCTTCTTCTCTTGTCCAGGAAATCCCCAGCAAAACTGGTACTGAAGGTTTTGGGACTCATGTCAGCTTCTCTTATTGCAATACCCTTGGGAAGGCTGCACATGAGAGTCCTACAATGGCTACTGTTTGCACAATGGTCGCTCCAACAACTACCTCTAACACACGAGATTCTTATAACAACACATGCAAAACACACCTAAACTGGTGGCTTCAAACGCAACCTTTCCAAGGGAGACCATTTGTGCTACCCGCCTACAGTTACGGTGACCACGGACGCTTCCCTGATAGGGTGGGGGGGCATCTTTCAGGGACAGACAGTCCAAGGCGAATGGACCAATTTGGAGTACAATCTGCACATCAATGTTCTAGAGTTGAGGGCAGTGTTTCTAGCGTTGCAACACTTTGCTCCCCTTCTTCCTCTGGGAACTATTGCAGTTCAGACGGACAACATGTCGGTAGTCTGGTACATAAACAAGCAAGGGGGAACAAAGTCCTATCAGCTATGCAGAGAGGCCATGAGAATCTGGCAATGGGCGGAGTCCACGGGTCGCTTTCTAATAGCAACGCACATCCCGGGGTCATCCAACGTCATAGCCGACAGGCTGAGCAGAGCAATTCTGTTACCGCACGAGTGGTCCCTAAAACAGTCAGTGGCGAAAAAGATTTTTCGCACGTGGGGCCAGCCTTCCTGCGATCTGTTTGCGTCTCCAATGAACGCCAAATGCAGGAGCTACTTTGCCCTATTACCCCCTCCAGGGGAAGTCCCCAGGGACGCACTGATTCACGATTGGCCCCTGGGACTCCTGTACGCATTTCCTCCATTTCCCCTGATATCAAAGTTTCTCCAGAAAGCCAGAAACCTACACAGGACAATAATCCTCATTGCCCCATTCTGGCCTCGTCAAATTTGGTTTCCCTTCCTGAAGACACACTGCATTCGGGGGCCCTGGATCCTGGACCCAGAGCCAGATCTATTGACTCACCCGTCAGGGGCTCCCCATCCCGCGCTCTTGTCCCTCCATCTAGCAGCTTGGCTGCTCCAATTCCCAACTTAGCCAGGTCTGATCTTCTTTCGCCGGCAGTTCAGAATATATTGGTGGCTTCTCATAAAGCTTCCACTACTAAAACATATTCTAGTAAATGGAAGCGATTTGTATTCTGGGCGAATACACAGCAAGTGGATCCTTTTATAGCTCCTTTGAATAAAATATTAGAGTTTTTAACGGACTTGTTCCATCAGGGTACTTCTCCTGCCACACTAAGAGTTCAATTGGCTGCCATCTCTAATTTCCATGTGGAAGAATGTGGGGCTCCTGTTATGGCCCACAGACTTTGTAAAGCCTTTTTTAAAGGAGTTTTTCATATTAGACCACCAATTAGATCTCCTACGTCACCTTGGAGTCTAAACTTGTTGTTATCTAAATTAATGTTGCCCCCCTTTGAACCAGCCTCCTCTTGCCCATTGAAATTTTTGTCTTGGAAGACTCTCTTTTTGGTAGCCATTACATCCGCTAGGCGAGTATCTGAACTTCAAGCTCTCTCCATCAAGCACCCTTATTTGATCTTTCACTCTGACAGAGTTTCTCTTCGAACTAATTCATCCTTCCTCCCTAAAGTTTGTTCTATTAACAATATTAATCAGTCCATTGAATTACCCACCTTCTTCAAGAATCACTCCAACAAAATGGAGTATATGTTGCACAAATTAGATGTTCACAGACAGCTAAGATTTTACTTGGATAGAACAAAAGATCACAGGAAAACTGATCAACTTTTTGTGGCCTTTGCTGATAACAGGAAAGGATTAGCGGTTACCAAAAGAACTCTTTCTAAGTGGTTAACGGATTGTATAATCTATGTCTATGATTCTTCAAATCAAACTCTTTGCACAAACCCAAAGGACATTCCACAAGGTCAGTGTCTACATCCCTGGCTCATGCAGCCCGCCTACCACTAGACGCTATTTGTGCGGCTGCTACTTGGTCTAAGCCACATACATTCATTTCTCATTATAAGGTAGACAAGATTTCTAGGGACAGGGCAACCTTTGGTTCCACTGTGCTCAAGAACGCCCTTCCGTGAGTTCCTCAGGAACAAGGAGCTAGGACGCTACCCATGTGTAAGAACAACGGCGAGATTGAACACTATCACATATAGAAGTTATGTCCTTACCATAACGTTCCATGTGAAGTGTTCATCTCGCCTTTGTTCTTACATTCCCACCCTCCCCCTTAGGAAGAACGCTCAGTTTTGGTGCCTGGCCTGGGGCATTCTGCTTCTGCTTTGCAGTTGTTGTGTACATAGTTGGCATGTATATATATGTGTATGTGTCTATATATATATATAGACTTAGTTCTGTGCATATGTGATGTAAGCATGAGTGTGCTCTCTCTAGAGACTGGTTTGCTTGCAAACTAGATCTGAGGTAAAGGCAGAGGGGGATTGTGGGTATTAGATTGTCTCGAGCTTCTTCTCGATGCAGAGCTTGCAAGCGGCCGACACGGAGCCGAGGATCGGCTCCGAACCCATGTGTAAGAACAAAGGTGAGATGAACACTCCACATGGAACGTTATGGTAAGGACATAACTTCTATTTCTGTGACTTGTTCAGTCACACAGTAGGCAGGGCCTACTTTTCAAAGCCTGACCTTAAATGGCTCATTAATACCTCATAGACTTAAACCTTTGTGCTGCTAAGAATGTAATCATTTCTAAGTTATTCTTCGTGTTTCACTGTTGCAGTCATAACATTTGGGTTATCATGCCAGGGGTAGCTCTCAGTTGGCCCAAGTACCAGAGGCTTAATACTTCTGCGTCAGTTGCTGTCACTTCAGGACTGACGTCAGGTTGTCATTGGTATAAAATCAGGCAGCCGATGCCATTACATCAGTCTTTCTTGCAGAGGAGCCGGAAGTAGAAGTTTGCACGAGTGCTGGTCGGCCGCTACCAGAGTTTTTCAGAATTTAAGTTGAAGTCTTCTAAAGCAATGTACCCCATTGGGGATCCTTTTTTCTTGCTCTAACCGAGGGCAGAAAGTTAACAATTGTCTCGCCTGTGGAAAGCTAATACCACACTGAGACCTCCATTATTACTGCGTTACCTGTTTAGGCCCAGACCACATTGTCCCTCGCTGTCTCTTTTTGTGCTTTGTTCAATGTCAGAGCTGTATGTCGTCGGGCCCTTTTTGTAGCTAGATATTTTCACTCTGTCTTCTAATTCCGTTAAGGCTTTGGTAAACCATCTGACTACCAATCTTCTGAAAAAACGGAAAGATAGAGACAGACTGCACAGGTCCAAATCTGCAAACTGTTCCACTAAGCTAGTCAGATGTTCGTGTGACACTGCTGCAGTCATTACACTTGGGTTATCCTGTCATCAGGCGGTTCCCCAGTCTTTCTTGCCGCACGGTGCCCGAAGCAGAAGCAGTTCGCAAGTGCCGATCGGCCGACTCCTGAGATTTTCTTAACGAATCCAGAACCAAAGTCTTCTAAAAAGCTAAGTACCCCGTTGGGGAAACTGTCTTGCCTCAGACCGATGTCAGAAAGTTAATTGTATTTCTTGTGGGAAGCAAATACCTCATAAGGATTTCCACTCCTACTGTATCCCATGCCTGGGCCCAGACCACGGCGTCACTGGTTGTCAGTTTTGTGCTAGGTTTAACAAGCGCACTTTTAAACGTCTGTTTGATTTTGCCCGACATTTTGGCAGAAAATTTAATTACACTATGCCTTTGGAACTTCTGACGACCGGAATTCATAAAAAGGACAAGGACAGGCATCTGAGGCCCAAAACTAACTAGGCCTCTTCTAGGCCGGTCGCCAGTTCTCCGGTTTTCAGTGAGGCGCCTACGCAGCCCCTAACGACCGCTTCAGTAGAACCAAAGACCGCCTCCGACTCCCACGTGGAGCTAGCTGGGCCTTCGGATGCTCCTGCAATTCAAATTACCGAGATTAACCCTACAGAGGGAACTGTAGTAGCTGAACAATCCACAGCTTCAGAGGGTGTTTTCAGACCTACCCAGTTAACAGTTAAACCCTCTTAAGTCTAAGCCTCCCTTAAAAGCAAAGAAAGACACAGCAATCTCCAGGGCAGGCTTCCATGCCTAAGAAACAAATGCTAAAAATGTCCGAAGACCAAATCACCCTGATCAGAGGGTCCCAACCCCCTCCAGATAAAAGGCCCAGACAAGAAGCAGACTATGAATCTTCAGACCAGGTGTCCATTTCCTCTGACTCATCCTCAGACCTAGGGTATTCCTTACCCCCTTATGAGGATTCTGATGCTGAGGAATCCATTCCATCAGCCTCTCCTCCTGAGGACTACTCCTTTGGGGAGACCTTGCATACCATGAGGGAGCATTTCCACTGGGAAGGCCAGGATTACTCAGAATCCAAGAAAAGGCTCAGAGACTTCCTTTTATTGCCTCAACACAGACCCCTTGCTATTCCGCCAGTGTTGGATATTATGGATTATGTATACACTGAATCCAGCTTAAACTCTGACTCCTTACCACCAGCCCCAGTTAAGCCAGATAGATATTAGAGTCCCTGACTCTCACAAATTTCTATACAAAAGCCCTGTTGCTGACCCTGAAACTGTTTCTCAGGGACCCAAAGGGATTAAGGCTTCATCAGCTAAAAACCCAGTCCCCTCTGACCGAGATTCCAGAGCATTAGACAGATGGTGCAAGAAAGTTTCTACATCTGCAACCTTAGCCATGAGTGCCTTGAATTGCCAGTTTCACATGCAAAAATATCAGCAATTTTTAATGTCTCAGTTGAAACAAAAGATGCTTCCAGATTCAGATCCTCTTAATTTGAAAGAAGTGCAGGATTTATTGCATGCAGCTGAACAAGTGGGAAAACATACTTTGCAATGTGGTTTTGATTCCATAGAGGCCATCTGTAGAGCAGCAGTTACAGGCTCTGTCATTAGAAGGCATGCTTGGTTAAAAGAACATATGCTACCAGATCATGTTAAGGCCAAATTACTGGATGCACCTTTGCAATGGGATGTGTTTGAAGTTAAGGCAGAGGAGGTATTAAAGAAGATGGAAGATGAGGCAAAATCTATGCAAACGGTCAAAGATTTCTTATAGGTTCAACCTCGTTTTAGCAGAAATTGGCCAACAAAAAATTGGTCCTTTCCAGTCAGACAGACCTAAAAGGGGCAGATATAGACGTCCAAGAGGTAGAGGTCAGACACAAGGCCCTTGCAGACCTCGACAATGTGGTGCACCTGGCCAGAAAAGGGGAATACAGACCTCAACCTTATAAAAAAAAAACAGTCTCAATGACTTCCCACTACAGCTGCCAGATAGCTCTCTTGGCAGCCCCCTTAGGAGGAAAACTGGCTATTTTCTATCACAGTTGGCATTGCATCACCAAAGACAAATGGGTTCTCAACATCATCTCAAGTTCCACACTCTTCCAAGGTTAAAAGGAATGCCAAATCTGCCACCAAATCAATGGGCAGAGGCTCAAAAACAAATTACAGCACTCATGGACATGAGCTATTCAAAAGGTACCACCACAAGAGCAAGGACAAGGATTTTACTCAAGACTTTCTGGTTCCCAGAAAGGACAAAGCCTGGAGACCCATTCTGGACCTTTCTTCTCTGAGCACTTACCTGGATTTTCTGAAATTCAAAATGTTGACACTGCAGCAGCTTCTTCCCATGCTGGTCAATAAAGCTTGGCTCGTGACTTTGGACCTCAGAAGCATACCTGCATGTCCCTATCAGACAAAACTGCAAAAGATACCTCAGATTTCTAGCAGGTTCAATGCACTATGAATTCTCTGCACTGCCCTTTGACTTATCTACTGCGCCCAGGGTCTTCACAAAGTGCCTGGCACCAGTAATTGCATTTTGCAGGCAAAAAGGAATTCAAATTTACCCATACCTGGATGACTGCCTAATCCAAGCAGAGAGCAAGGACATTCTTCTAAAGCATCTGGCGTACGTAAAAAACTTAAGTTGCCTGGGGTACACAGTAAACTAAAATCAAAACTAGTGCCCTCACAACAGATAATATTCCTGGGTGCCAGCTTAAACACAACGGCCCAGATGGCTTATTTCACGCTAGATGAGCAAGGACAACTGACTCAGTATTTTCATTTAATGGCAACAAAGACCCAACTCCCTGCAAGAAAAATTCTGCAGGCCTTGAGCTACATGGCATCTTGCATACTACTAATTCCGTATGCCAGACTGCATATGAGGAAACTACAGTGGTACCTAATGAGTGTATGGTCTCAACACTGTCAAAATTTGAAAACAGTTATACCACTAATTCCTTTGCCTACAACAGGAGTTTCAATGGTGGGCTCAAGCTTGTCACCTCAACAAGGGACAGCCTTTTACTCAACCCACAGCCAGGCAGACACTGACAACTGATGCATCGGATTACGCTTGGGGAGCACACATGGCAGGAAAATGTTTTCAGGGCGAGTGGCCCACAGAACAAAGACATCTCCACATCAATCAAAAAGAGATGCTAGCTGTACAAAATGCAATTATATTTTTCAAGGACCTGCTGCATCCAGGACAACAACTACTAAAGACAGACAACACCACAGTTATGTGGTAAATAAACAAGCAAGGGGGCACACACTCCTACCCCCTCTGCAGACAAGCCATGACCTTGTGGGACACAGCTTTCAACTACCAAGTTCATCTGCAGGCACAATTCCTGCCAGGAGAGAACACTGGCAGACGACCTAAGCAGAAACATCCTGGATCCTCACGAATGGCAATTGAGTCCACAAATATTCGGAATGATAGAACAAAAATGGGGGAAACCAGACTTAGATCTGTTTGCAGCCCCAATGAACTGCCAACTACAGAAATTCTGCACAAGGAGCGACCATCCACAAGCAAGTGGATGCCCTCTCATTCAGCTGGAAAAAACTACAAGTATACACTTTCCCTCCTTTACCTCTCCTTCCATAGGTACTCATAAAAGCCAGGAAGGAAGAGCCAAAAATGATCCTGATTGCACCAGACTGGCCACGCCAGCACTGGTGCCCAATCTTAAAGAACTTAGCACAAGAACCACCCTGGATTTTGCCTCAAATCCCACAGCTGTTGAGAACACAACAATCAGATACTTCACAGCCAGCTAAAGACCTTAAATCTAGCTGCATGGAAAATTTCTTAACCAAGCATTGCCTCTCTCCAAAGCTGTTATGGATGTCATTCTGGAGGCCAGAAGGCCTAGCACCAGGAAAGCCTACTGTGATAAATGGAAGAGATTCTGTGCCTGAAACCAAGCACACAGCCTTGACCCTCTTGTACCAAACATTCCTCAGATACTTCAATACTTAACTGAGATGCTGGACAAGGGCCTCTCCTTCTCATCCATCAAGATTCATGCCTCAGCCATTTCTGCAAATTACAACATGGATCCACCAATTTTTTCAAATCCTTTGCTCAAACAGTACCTCAGAGGGGCTAAAAACATGAGACCGCCCCGTTGAGCACTTACACCAACTTGGGACCTCAACTTTGTTTTGGAAAATAACTTTACCTCCTTTTGAGCCAGCTAACACAGCAGAATTAAAATACATCTCTTGGAAGACTGCTGTGCTACTGGCAATAACATCAGCATGAAGAGTTTCAGAATTACAGGCACTAATGGCAGTGGAACCTTTCCTCATCTTCCACCAGGACAGGGTGTCCATAAGAACTAACCCTACGTTTATGCCAAAGGTAGTATCAAGTGTGGCTCTAAACCAAACTATTCACTTGCCAACTTTTTATCCAAAACCACAGAACAATGGGGAGAGACTACTACATTCCTTGGGCATTCACAGGCAGTTACGCTTCTACTTGGACAAAACCAAAGCTTTCAGAAAATCTGAGCAATTATTGGTAGCATATGCTGCAGGAGCACAGGGAAAAGCCATTTCAAAGCAGACTATTTCAAAATGGAAATGTATACACTGTATACGTTTTTGCTATACCCACCATGGGAAACCTATACCTAGCAGCATTAGATCTCACTCCACCAGGGAAACAGCCACTTCAACTGCCTACCGCAGAGGAGTGCCTACCAAGCATATTTTAGAAGCAGCAACATGGAGTTCTGTCCATACCTTCACCAAACATTACCATTTGCCTTTATATTCCAAATCCAGAGCTAGCTTTGCCACTGCTGTGCTGCAGGGTCTTATAGCCACCCCTAATGCCTTAGAGATCCATCCTCCCTACCTCAGATTTGGGATTCCACCCAAGTGTAATGACTGCAGCAGTGTCACACGATGAACGTAATACAGTTTTGTACCTACCATAAATGTAGATGTTGGAGTGTAGACACTGCTGCAGTCCAGGTTACCCTCCCTCCTTTCCCTCTAACTTTCTGGTACGTACCTAGCTCTTTTACCCTTATTTCCTAAAGGGAGTATTTGCTGGTAATTTAAAAATGGTTGTTTGCTTTACTAACAATTTGCAAGGCCTACCTTTTTAGGGGCACCTGACATCTGGGGCAAGAAAAACTGAAGAAAATGGCGTCTGCTGCATCTTGTATCCCCCTGGCGCACTGACGTCAGGGAAGAAGCGACAGCAACTGACGCCGGACCAAGACTTTGGAACTCAGGCCGACTGGGGAACCGCCTGACAGCAGGATAACCCAAGTGTAATGACTGCAGCAGTGTCTACACTCAAACATCTACATTTATGGTAGGTACAAAACTGTACTTTCTCCGGTCCTCAGTGAGGAGCTTTCTCAGCTCCTGATGCCTGCTTCAGTGGATTCACAGGCCGCTACAGAGACCCTTTCAAAGTCTGGTATGCCACAAGACTCTTTAAAGACTAAAGAGCCTGTGGATGTCTTTACCTTGGATGGGTCCGGAGCCGCTGAACAGGCACCGGCTTCCGAGGAAGTACTTTGCACTACTGATACTAGACACAGACTTTCACGTTTTCAAGGCCCAGGGTATGAACTACACCCAAAAAATCGACCCAAGCTCAGGCACCTGCTTCCTTGCTTCAGTCTCAAATGCTTAAAATGGTGGAAGACCTTATGCTTATTAGGGGAAGTCAGGCTTACCCCGTCCAAAAAAGATTTGTCCCCAGTAGTTTTATCTGAACAGGAGTCGGATGTCTCTGATGCTTTTGAATATAAAGACATGCAACCTCGCTCTGCTTTTGAGGATTCTGTTGCAGAGGAATCCATTCTTTCTGCCTCTCCACCCGAGGATTTTTCATTTGGGGAAACCCTTTATACTTTAATGGAGCATTTCCAAAGGGAATGTCAAGACTATCCTGAGTCAGAAGAGACCCTGGGAATTCTTAGATTTACCACAGCACAGACCTTTCGCCATTCCTCCTGTCCTGGATGATGTGAATTTTTTATGGAATCCAGTTTGACTCCTGACACCCTTCCTCCTGCTTCCAAGAAACCTGACCGGTACTACAGAGTCTCCGTCTCTCTCAAATTCTTCAAAATTCCTACTGCTGACCCAGAGGTTATCTCTCAAGGATCTAAAGGAATTAAAGCAACTTCAGCTAAATTTCTGAAGACTTCTTACAGGTCCAGCCTCTGAGATTCAGTAGGCATTGCCCCTCCAAGTACTGGTCCTTTCCTGCCCCCTCCAGGCCAACTCAGCCCAGACCCAGGGGAAGCAACCCCCCCCCCCCCCTCTGACTGCAGCCTCTGGGAATGCAGAGATCTAAGCAATGGAGTTCTTCCTCTTCAAAAACAAGGAGTGCAAAGTCACCCCTTTATGGTAAGAACTCACAATGACTTTATACCTATACCCCTTATCTCTGCCCACCTGCTTGTGCCCCTAGGGGGAAAACTTTCCTTCCATGCAAGCAACTGGGCCTCTATTACCAACGACCGATGGGTCCTCAACATAGTGTCCCAGGGATGCAGATTTTATTTCCACACTCTGCCAACCCTGAAAGGGTTGCCATATCTTCCTCCAAACCAATGGATCTTCCTGGTGCCCAGAAAAGAGGGTACCTGACGTCCATTCCTCGAGCTATCCTTTCTAAATACCTTTCTGGTGATGATAAAACTCAATGCTCACCCTCTAGCAGCTTCTTCCTATACTTGCCAAGGATGCTTGGTTAGCCACCCTTAGACGCAAGAGGCCTACCTACACATCCCGATCAGGGAATCTTGCATGAAATATCTACGCACTTTCAGTTCTCTGCGCTTCCCTTTGGCTTATCCACTGCTCCCAGAGTTTTCACAAAATGCCTGACTCCAGCCATTGATTTTTGCAGACAAAGAAATATTCAGATTTACCCCTACTTAGACGATTACCTGATTCAGGCAGACAGGAAAAGCTGTTACAACACTTTACCTTTGTAAAGGACCTACTCCCCTCCCTGGGGTTTACTATCAACGAACATGTCAAAATTAGTCCCCTCACACGATTGTATTCCTGGGAGCAAGCCTGGACACAGCATCCCAGATGGCATTCCTTACTCCAGAAAAACAAGCCTACCTGATAGGCTACTTCTCTCAACTAGCCACCCAAGCCCAGTTATCCGCAAGGAAAATCCTGCAAGCGCTAGGGTTCATGGTCTCCTGCATTCTACTCATTCCATATGCCAGACTGCATATCAGGAAACTGCAATGGTACCTAAAAACCTTTGGTGCCAACACTCTCAAGACCTGGAAACTGTCATACCAATGATACCTTGTCTAAGGACAGATTTTCTTTGGTGGGCAGCAGCATGCAACCACAAGAGACTTCCCTTCTCACAACCCCACATCGCACAGACCATCACCACAGACTCAGACTATGCCTGGGGTGTACACCTGGACGGCAGGTGTATTCAAGGCCATTGGAGCCCAAATCAAATACATCTGCACATCAACCAAAAATAGATGCTAGCTGTTCGGCACACCCTGACAGCTTTCAGACTCCAGCTCTCCCCGGGGCTTCTACTGATCAAAACAGACAATACCTCAGTCATGTATATCAACAAGCAGGGAGGGACTCGCTATTATCCTCTCTGCAGGCTTGCAATGCCCCTTTGGCACGCGGCCTCAGCCATGCAACTGCACCTGCTAGCACAATTCCAGCCAGGCTTCCTAAACTCTCTGGCAGACAACTTAACCAGAACCCTGCTAGACCCACACGAGTGGCAACTAGAACTCGGAACCTTCACCCTTGTAACCCAGAAATGGGGCACCCCGAAGGTGGACATTTTTGCTTCCCACTACAATCAGCTCAGCAAATTCTGCACCAGGCAACCTCACAGCAAGGCCTGGAAAGTGGATGCTCTATCCTTCCAGTGGGTAGACCTCTCTGTATATGCATTTCCCCCTCTACCACTCATTTCAAGGGTACTGCTCAAAATAAGGGAGAAAAGTGGGCAATCCTGATTGCCCCAGACTGGCCACGCCAGCACTGGTACCCACTGCTGTGCAGCTTGTCACCCCTGCCACCATGGCACCTACCTCAGATCCCAACACTCCTGACCGAGGAATGGATATTTCATGCATCCCCAATTGCAGACCCTCAACCTGGCAGCCTGGCTTTTATTCCCTGATCTCTCCTCAAGCTGCCAGCCTAAGCAAACAAGTCCTAGATGTTATACGTGAGGCCAGACTGCGCAGCACTAGAAAGTCGTATGCTGACAATTGGAAAAGGTTTTGCACCTGGATCCAGACTAAGGGAGGCGGAACAGCACAGCCCTACCCAAGTCTCATCCTGGATTACCTAGCAGACCTACTAGACAGGGGTCTATACTTCTCTTCTATTAAGATGCATGCCTCTGCCATCTCTGCTCATTACAGCACATAGCCACCTCTCTTTTAGAAAAACTGAAATTGGTAGTCCACTTCGCAGCAGGGACAGAGGTCAAGGCCATATCCAAACTATCTCCAAATGGATAGCACACTGCATCCATTTCTGCTACAAACAACATGTGGAAACAGCACCCAAAGGGGGTCAGGGCGCATTCCACCTGGGCAACCTCCACCTCTGCAGCTTTTCTCAGAGGGGTCCCTGCTAGGGACATCCTGGAGGCTGCAACATGGACATCTGTTCATACCTTCACCAAGCATTACCACCTGCTTATCTTCTCCAATCCAGGGCAAGCTTTGCCACTGTAGCCTTGCAGGGCATCCTAGCCAGCCCCCAGTCTTTTTGACTGCCTCCACTTTTTTTCTTCAGCTTTGGGAATCAACCCAAATGTGGTGACTGCAACAGTGAAACACAAAACCTAGTACAGTTGTGTACACTTACTATAAATGTAGATGTTCGAGAGTTTTCACTGTTGCAGTCCTGGTTTCCCCCCTCCATCTCCCTGGTCTCTCTTTTCCTCTCTCCTTGCTGGGAATTTTTGGTGCTTACTTTCTACTGGTGGTGGCGATCTTCGTGTTTCATTGTTGTAGTCATTACATTTGTATAATCTGCTGGCAGGTTGCCCTCAGTCAGCCTGAATAACAAAGTCTTTGGTACTGCGTCAGTTGCGGTCTCCTCTTCCATGACGTCAGGGGTATAAAACATGCAGCCGACGCCTTTTTAATCGGTCTTTCTTGCCGCATGGTGCCTGAAGCAGTTAGCAAGTGCTGGTCGGCAGACTCCTGAAATTTCCGTTTTCAGAATTGAAGTCTTCAAACTAAAGCAAAGTACCCCATTGGGGAAACTTTTTCTTGCTCCTTACCGATGTCGTTAAAAGTTAATAATTGCATTACTTGTGGGAAGCAAATACCTCAAGGATTTTCATTTGTACTGTATTCCTTGCCTAGGCCCTGACCACAATGTGCCTGGCTGTCGGTTTTGTGCTAAATATAACCAACGCACTATTAAGCGTCTGTATGTTTTTGCTTCTAAATATTTTGGTTCAAGATTTAACTATCCTGAAATGTCATCTGTTAGCAATCAGACTACTGTAGTTCACAAAAAACGCAAGGAAAAAGACATACCGTCTAAGCCAGTCGCCGGTTCGCTGGTACTCTGGTACTTTCACAGCCCCTGATACCCGCTACTTTTGAGTCGCCAGCCTCTACCAAGACCCATTCGGAGTCCGGTATGCCACGTGATTCTGCAAGTATTGTACCCGTGGATGTGTCTCCCTTGGATGGGTCCGGAGCTGCTGAGTAGGCACTGGCTTCTGAGGGTGTTTTCAGGCCTCAACATTTGTATATTAAACCGACACCATCAAAAACAAGGCCAAAACCAACTTTTATGTCTATAAAAACCGACACGAGCCATGTGCTCAGGCCCCTATGCCTAAAAGAACAAATGATTAAAATGGCTTGAGGATATGATTACTTGATCACTGGGTCCCAACCCCCCCCCCCCGATAAGAGGCTTAGGCAAGGCACCGACTGAGTCTTCAGATCGGGTTTCCATTTCTTCTGATTCCTCTTCTGATCTGGAATTTTCTATTCCACCTTATGAGGACTCTGGTGCAGAGGCATTTATCCCTTCTGCTTCTCCTCCTGAGGATCTCTCTTTGAGAGACTGCGTACTTTAAGGGAACATTTTTCACAGAGTCAGGACTTCTCAGAATCAAAAAAGAGATTTAGGGATTTTCTTCCTCAGCATAGGCCTTTGGCAATGTCTCCTGTATTAGACATTGGACGGTATCCAACTCTATTCAGTTGCATACAGTCTGCTCAGAGGTGACCTGTGCCTGACATACAAGGCCATGACCAACCCGGAATTAATGGACATGCTCCACCTCAAAAAATCCAAATCCACCAGAACCACTAGAGCAAGTGACTTAAACCTTAGCACGGATATAAATAGGACGTGCTGGAGGGATAGATTTATCACCCAGAGACTCCCCATGCTGTGGAATAAAATCCCGGTCCATGTGAGGCAGAGCACCTCGCTGGCTCTGTTCAAGAGAAATCTTGACCGGTGGATGGGAGATCGTAGGTTTACCCCGGGAATCATCTCTGTCACTGCTGGACAGAGGCACAACAAACTAATGGGCATATTATTTCTAACATAAGGGGTGGTGTAAGCCACATAACTTTGGGCTAGGCTTATAAATGCCTTAGGGCAGATAGCCTAGTATAAACCTATGAACCTATGTGTTCTCTGAATTGAGCATTGCTCCTGATTCCCTGCCTCCGGCTCCTAGTAAGCCCGACAGATATTACAGGGTTCTTGACTCCCACAAATTTCTTTTCAGAAATCCTGCTGCTGACTCTGAGACTGTTTTTCAGAGTCCCAAGGGTGTTAAGGCTTCTACAGCCAAAAATCCTACCCCTTCTGATAGAGATTCCAGGGCGCTGGGTAGGTGGGGAAAGAAGGTTTATACGTCTGCAACCTTGACAATCAGGGCTTTAAACTGCCAGTTTCATATGCTTAAACATCAACAGCATGTTATGGGCTTACTGAAACAAAGTGATTATTTCTAATTGTGTGGAAAATAGTTAAAGGATTTATTGCATTCAGCAGAACAGGTTGGAAAGCATACTTTGCAATGTGGTTTTGATTCCTTGGAGGCCTCTTGCAGGGCCGCCGTGACTGGATCTGTGATAAGAAGGCATGCCTGGCTCAAGGAGCAAAATCTGCCTGATCATGTTGCAGCTAAATTGTTGGATGCCCCTTTACAGCATGACAGTCTGTTTGATAATAAGGCAGAAGAAGTTTTAAAGAAAATGAAAGACAAAGCTAAATCTATGCAAACTAAAAGATTTCTTGTGAGTGCAGCCTCTCAGGTTCCGTAGGCACTGGCCTACTAAGACTTGGTCCTTTCCTGTGTCCAACAGAGCCATTCAGGGCAAACCCAGGCACTCCAAAGGCTCCAGATATCAATCACAAGGATCTTACAGGTCAAAGCATTGGGGTGCCTCCACCTCCAAATCAGGAGGGAACAAAGCACAACCCTACAGTTAAGTCTCAATGACTTTCCTCTTATCTCCAAGCACTTGTCTTTTGGCAGCCCCCTTGGGGGGGGGGGGGGGGGAACTAGCACTTCATGCTCAAAATTGGCATTTAATTACTCTGGACAAGTGGGTATTAAACAGTATCCCAGGGGTACAGATTTTGTTTCCACACGTTGCCAATTCCAAACGGATGGCCAGATCTGCCACCAAACCAGTGGGCAGAGGCCCAGAAACAAGTAATGTCCCTCATGGATATGGGGGCTATTCAACCAGTACCAGAAAGGAAAAAGGACAAGGATTTTATTCAAGACTTTTCCTGGTACCCAGAAAAGACAAATGGTGTCCAGTTCTGGAGTTTATTTTATTTTTTATTTTACATTTGTTTACCGAGCTAGTCTAGCTGGATATATGTCCATTTTCAGTAGAGGCCTGGGGAGAAAAGCTCCACACATAACAAAATAAGGCAGACAGACAAGGTGTTAATAAAGACGTACAGTAAAATAGAAATATAAATCAACTTGTTAATAATATCAAGGTACATTTAGAATTCAAATAGTATAAACTCAAATACAATATTCTGTTGGTTTAAAAGCAATCTTCCTAATATAAAGGTTATGCAAAGGCATCAGTCATATAGATAAGAGTTAAGGCTCAGAAGGGAAGAGAAGTAGAAGGAATATGAAAGAGTAATATAAAGGGGAGGAGGCAGGAGGCAAGAAGAGAGGAAAGGAAGGAAGACAGGCAAGAGGAGGTGGGAGAGATGGTAGATGTAGGTCAGAGCAAAGAAGGACAGTAAGGGAAAAGAAATCAGGGTAGAAGCTAGTTTTAAGCAGAAAAGAAGGGTTAAAGGTATAGAGAGGGTGGGGAGAGAGAAGTTAGCCTGGTGTACTACAGGAACAAAGCCAGTGGTTTTGGAAGTACAGTTTAATTTGTTGTTTGAAGAGAGATAAGGAAGAGATTAGAGTTAACTCTTAGGGCAGGGAATTCCATATTCTGCCTACAGTATTGGTGAAAAGAGTCACCAGCTACGTTGTGGGTCTTTATTGGTTTGGTCATGAGTTTGCAAGAGGAACGAAGAGAGGTGAGATTGTTGTAAGGGAGTAACAGTTGTGATAGTATAGGGGTGTTACTAGGTTGGTACAGTAATTTGTGGGCAATAGAAAGTTGTGAGTTCATAAGATAGTTTTGTAGTTCCAGCCAGCCTAATTGTTTCAAATTGAGGCAGTGATGGGTTCTAAAATGGTTACCAGAGGCGAAGCGGATAATGTTATAGCAAGTTGCTAGTTTGTTTAGGTTAGTTTTCTTAAGGTTGGTGAAGATAGAGGCATAGAAGAGAGTAGATATAAGATGGGAGTGAGCAATAGTAGCTCTGGTAGATGGGGTAAGAAATTGTTTAATACGGTATAAAGATCCTATTTTTCTGTTAACTGATTTGATGGTGTTGATGTGTTGGTCAAAAGAGAGTGTGTTATCAATGGTTATTCCTAGTAGTTTAGTTGTGGAGTCGGGAGAGATGACAGTGTTGTTGTTTGAGGAGATGGTGAAGTTTAGTGGAGAGGTACGAGTGGTGGGGGTGAAGAGGAGAAGTTTGTTTTTTTTTAGCATTGAGAAGTAGGTACCGTCTAGTAAACCATGTTTCTACAGTGTTAAACATAGATGTTATGTGATCCTATCTCGCCTACATTCTGACTGATGGGTTCGGAGCCGATCCCTCGGCTCCGACTCTGCACGCTTATGCTATAGAGCGAGGCCTCTAATTGGCTGAGCTATCTTTATCCCAGGATGCACCACCACTAATCCCCCAGATCTCGTTTGCCACTTACAGAGCTTGGACGTGGTCTCAACATTGGCTGGGCTAAGTACTATATTTATAGTCTTTTTTCCTGTCAGTATTTCTCTCATTTAAACCCAAAAGCTGTTTCTTGTTGTTTCATTGAGTTTTGAATATATTTTCCTGTCAGAGAAGGTTCCGTTTAAGTTAGAGGGGCCTTCCCCTGTACTAACTACTTTAGTGGTTGTGTGTGGGTCAAGTACCCGTTTGAGTTAGAGGGTCTTGACCCTCCTTGTTTTTCCTTTTCTCTTTCTTACATTGTGTAAAAAAAAAAAAAAAAAAAAAGGTTCTTTAGTTTAATATTTTTCAGAGTTAGTGGTTTTGTTCCTGTGTATATAAACTCTTAATCTACTGTTGTGGTCTATTTTTTGTACATTATGTCTAAAGAACATAAACCCTCCGGGTTTAAAAAGTGCATGAGGTGTGGGTTCAAAATGTCCATAACGGACGACCACTCGTATGCCTATTGTCTTGGCGCCAAACATCTGCAGGAATCGTGCAGTGTATGCCATGCGTTTTCCTCCAGAGTCCTCCAGGAGAGGAAAAACAAATTAATCCTCAAAGGATTAATCAAGCCTTCTTTTGAGGAGGCTTTGTCTTCCTCTCTGTCTCCTTCTAAAAAGAGGAAAGCGCCGGCTCCGACCAGTCAGTCGGATCTGACGGTTAAGAAGACTAAGCAGACTTCTCCATCGGCTCCACGGACTTCGGAGCCGAGGTCGGAACGGTCTGCCTCGATGCCTCCAGCCTCGACCCCTCTGGTTTCGGAGCCGAGGTCTGGGGCATCGAGAGGCGGGTCACCCTCATCGGCTCCACTGATATTGGAGCCGATAATGGTCATCGGCTCAGACACTTCCCCCTCGGAGCCGAAGTCCTTATCGGCACCGAGGGAAATTTCTTTGAAGGTTTCCTCGGAGCCGATAATTGTTGAGTCCTTTCGGAGCCGGTCCCCGAGCCCTTCGGAGCCGATGGAGAAATCGGTTCGGGCCCGATCGGTATCCTCGAGATCTTCCAGGATGTCTGATTCGGACATCGACAGGGTGCTCCTTCGACTCTTCCAGTCTCCGGTGTTCCAAAAGATGGTTTCGGCTCCAGCCCATTTGGCTTCGGAATCGATGGTCCACTCCCTTACTGTACTTCCTCCTCCAACAGCTTCGGCACCGTTGGAGCAGGTGTTGGTGGAACCAGTGGAGGTGTTAGGGTCAGGCCCGACCCTTGCTCCGACTCCGGCTCTTGGGTCGGAGTTCAGTGCACGGACTTCTTCCTTCGGCCCTGGGGGGGGAGGCTTCGGGATTGATACTTTCGGTCCCAAGTCTCCCTCTTGGTGCATCGGCGGCGGGAGTACTGTCCACTGTCGTGGCCACGGAGGGGGGACCTTCCCAGGATTCTGGTGGTCCCGCCTTCAGGGCTATGAGGAGTGCGCTAGCTAAATCTTCATTGGCTACCTCCACAGTTTCCCCATCTCCTTCCCTACATTTGGAGACTGGGTCGTTGGCAGTCCCCCTGTCCGCAGACAGCGGAGCCCCTGGGCCTCAGGTTACCCCCGCTGGGGTTTCTCCCCCTCCTGGAGGTCCTTCTGAAGCCTCTTCGGAAGAGCCTCCCAGGAAGAAAACGTGCAAGAGGAAGCACGTTGACTCCCCTGACGAGTCTTTGACATCTGACACTGATCTCGATGATGCAGAGGGGTCCCCCAAGTCGTCCTCGGATGATGTCTCCTTTGCAGACATCCTGGAAGCCCTAAAACAACGAGGCGGCTGGCAGTCCAAACCTCCCTCTGCTGATGAGTCTGTGTTCCTGAAGGCCTTCGGGGCTCAGCCCTCCGCCTCCTGGGTGTCTCCGCCCTTCGAGCTCTTGGATTTGATCTGTCGAAGGGCGTGGGAACACCCAGACTCTGTGGAACCGGTGCCCGCTCGTCCAAACAAACTTCTTTCGGCGCCCACAGATAGAGAGTTCCTTACAAAAGGTGTGGCTGTGGATGCTATGGTGGTGGCATCTGCTACCCAGCAAGATGTAGCAGAGGCTTCTACGTCCGTCCATCCTCCTAAGGAGTCTAGGAGCATGGATCGGTACGGCAAGTGCACCCTTAGTTCAGCGGCCTTTACTCTGAGGTCTTTGAACTACCTGACGCACTTTACGAGATTCCAGAGGGATCTGATTAAGGAGCTATCCGATACCCTCTTAGGTAACCTGCCTGAGGAGCTGGCCCAGACGGTTGGATCTCAGCTGGCTACAATGTCGTCCATTTCGAACTCGTCCATGAGGCTCATTTCGTATGCGGCCGAAGGGGCGAGTAGAGCGGCGGGTACAGGCATTGCTCTACGGAGACAAGCCTGGCTCCACCTGTGTCATTTCGAGGAGGCCTTCAAGTCTTCATTCGCTGACGCCCCCTTTGATGGGTCCTCCCTGTTTGGGCCCAAGGTGAAAGACACACTTACCCGCTGTGAACAGGAGGGTAAGACTCTGACTGCCGTAGGGGCACGATTTTCCACTCCCTTTCGGCCTTATCCCAAGGCTAAAAGAGGAGGGAAGATGTGGTTCCGTAGATCGCAGAAGTCTTACCCCTCTCAGCAGGAAGGTTCCCCCTCCAGAGGCAGAGGAGGGGGAAATTCATCAGGAAGATGCCGTCCCAGAGGCGGCAGAGGCCCCCGCAACACTGGAGACCGTGAGTCCTTTCGTGGCTCTTCAGCTTTTCATAGTCCCTGAGGGATTGCCCGACTGTGCTGCTCCGGAGCCAGTCGGGGGTCGTTTTTCAAAGCACCTGAAGGCCTGGGAAGGGATCACTCAGGACCGATGGGTACTTCGAATTATCGCCGGAGGTTACTCCATCCCATTCTGCTGTCCCCCCCCCCCCTCAGTCCAAAAGAATCCCGGACCCGCCACCCAGTCAACGGGATACTGCAGCCTTAGAAATTTCAAAGCTGCTGCCAAAAGGAGTCATCCAACCGGTCCCCGCAGACCAGATCGGATTAGGGACTTACTCAAGATTCTTTTTGGTGCCAAAAAAGACCGGGGACTTGAGACCCATTTTGGACCTAAGCAACCTAAACCGTTCAGTTAAGAAGTCCAAGTTCCGAATGGTCACTTTACAAACCATTCTCCCATTGTTGGAGAAAGGTGTTTGGATGTGCTCCATAGACCTCAAGGACGCGTATTACCATATCAAAATACATCAAACGTCCAGGAGACACTTGCGCTTCAGCCTAGGAGGCAGTCATTTTCAGTTCCGTGCGCTGCCCTTTGGTCTCACCACAGCCCCCAGGGTGTTCACCAAATGCTTGGCAGTAGTGACTGCTCACTTGAGGAGTCTAGGATTCCAGGTGTTTCCGTACCTAGACTACTGGCTTCTAACTGCCACCTCCAAGCATCTACTTCTACGGAGCCTGCAAGCCACAACATCACTGGGCAATTCCCTCGGAATCACCTTCAATTGGCCAAAGCCTGTGTTACGGCCATCTCAAAGAATAAGATTCATAGGGGTAGAGATAGATTCAAACCAGATGCGAGTCTATCTACCTGCAGACAGAATTCAGACCATACAAAATCAGGTTCGAGCCTTACTCCCTAGGTCCAAAGCCCCAGCCAGAATGGTCCTGCAGCTATTGGGATCGATGTCTGCCACAGTTCTGCTAGTTCCCTTGGCAAGGTTACACATGAGAATCCTCCAGTGGCTTCTTTCAACTCAGTGGTCCTTTCAGGAACTCCCTCTCAATCATCTAATATGGATCACAGAATCTTGCAGACGGGACCTTCGCTGGTGGCTAGTGTCCTCCAATTTGGATCAGGGACGACCCTTTGTTCTTCCCCTTCCGGCGGCCACTTTGACCACGGACGCCTCCCAGACGGGGTGGGGGGGGCATTCCCTGGGCAGGTCATTCCAGGGCAAATGGCACCCGGAAGAGACCCCTCTCCACATAAACATCCTAGAAATGAGGGCAGTACTCCTGTCCCTTCAAGCCCTTCACGATTACCTCCCTCAGGACGTAATTGCTGTTCACTCAGACAACATGTCAGTTGTCTGGTACCTGAACAAACAGGGAGGGACCAGATCCTATCCTCTTTGCAGAGAAGCGATGAGAGTCTGGGAATGGGCAGTCTCGACCAAACGCTTCCTAGTGGCTACTCACATATCGGGCAAGTCCAATGTGATAGCCGACAGATTGAGCAGAACCATCCTCTCTCCTCATGAATGGTCTCTGAATATGACTATGACAAGGCAGATTTTCAGCGAATGGGGAGTTCCGTGCTGCGACCTCTTCGCGACTCCTCTGAATGCGAAGTGCAAAGAATTTTTCTCCCTAACCCCGGCTCCGGGGAAGAGCCCCATGGACGCATTAGTCCATCCTTGGCCCACCGGCCTGCTTTATGCCTTCCCTCCAGTTCCTCTCCTACCCAGGGTAATTCAAAAGGCATCTCTTTTAGGGAGCAAGATGATCTTAATTGCTCCTTACTGGCCTCGTCAAGTCTGGTTTCCCTATCTTCGGAAACGTGCTCTGGAAAGTCCATGGTTCCTGGACCAGGTCCCAGACCTACTGATTCATCAGTCGGGACTACTACACCAGTCCCTACACACATTAAAATTGACGGCCTGGCTCCTCCTCTTCCGACCATAGTCAGGAGACATGCACTGGACCCAGATGTGGTGCACATATTGTCTTCAGCCCACAAGTCTGCTACGAAGAAACTGTATTCTAGCAAATGGAAAAGGTTTGCTATCTGGGCTCAACTCCGGGCCTGGACCCCATTTCTACTCCCGTGGCAGAAGTACTCAAATTCCTGACCTCTTTTCAACCAAGGCTCTTCTGTTTCTACCATCAAAGTACAATTGGCAGCGATTTCTAATTTTCATGAATCCATAGACCCACCTTTAATGAGCAACAGGTTGTGTAAGACCTTCTTGAAAGGTGCTGCTCTATTAAGACCTCCGATTTCTCATCCTGCACCTCCATGGGATCTCGATATAGTATTACGTGCCTTGACTTCTTTCCCCTTTGAACCGGCAGCTACCTGTGATCTGAAGTTTCTATCATGGAAGACAGCCTTTCTAGTGGCAATTACTTCAGCCAGAAGGGTTTCAGACCTTCAAGCTTTGTCAGTGAAACCCCCGTACTTGGTTTTTCATACAGACAGGGTATCCCTCAGACCAAATCCTTCTTTTGTTCCTAAAGTCTGTTCTACTTTATGCTTGCAACAGTCGTTAGAGCTCCCAGTTTTTTTCCCAAAATACTCCAATAAAGCAGAGTTTATTTTCCACACACTAGATGTCCACAGGCAGTTACGTTTTTATTTGGATAGGACCAAACAATCAAGCAAGACAGATCAGTTGTTTGTGTCCTTTGCAGAAAACAAATTGGGCAACGCAGTCACGAAGGTCACTATTGCCAAATGGATCAGGGACTGTATTACTCAAGCTTATATTTATTCTAACAAAGAGCTTTCCACCTCTGTCAAGGCTCATTCTACAAGGGCTATGGCTACTTCGGTAGCATTTCATTCTAAACTTGCTATTGGTGACATTTGTGCTGCGGCTACATGGTCTTCCCCCGCACACTTTCATTTCTCACTACAAATTAGATGTGGCATCTAGAGGACGAGCTTCATTTGGTTCCACAGTGCTCAGGAGTGTTTTCCAATGAGCCACCCGGGATTTAGGCGCTAGGGACGCTGTCCCATCAGTCAGAATGTAGGCGAGATAGGATCACATAACATCTTTTAGTTATGTACTCACCATAACTTCAGATGTTTGGGATCCATCTCGCCTACATTCCTAATAACCCACCCTCCTTCCCCCTTCCTTGGAGATCAGAGGATATCAGAAGGTCCGAATCCTGTTGTTTCATCATGAAACATCTAACAATGTTATATAAACAAGCTGTGCATGAATGCGGACAAACAAGATCTGGGGGATTAGTGGTGGTGCATCCTGGGATAAAGATAGCTCAGCCAATTAGAGGCCTCGCTCTATAGCATAAGCGTGCCGAGTCGGAGCCGAGGGATCGGCTCCGAACCCATCAGTCAGAATGTAGGCGAGATGGATCCCAAACATCTGAAGTTATGGTGAGTACATAACTAAAAGTTTGAGTTAGTGAGATTAGATCTGAAGAGGAGGATGCTGAACAAATGATAGTGGAGTCGTCTGCGTATTGGATGCAGGTAGCTTGAGGAATTATAGAGTGCAGATCATTAATATAGAGGGAGAAGAGGAGAGGACCAAGAATGGAGCCCCGAGGGACTCCAATAGCAATGGGGAGTAAGGAGGAGATGTGGCTATCCCAAAGAACGGCTTGTCTGTTATTAAGGTAGGATGTAAACCATTTGATGGCAAGGCTATCAAATGAGAGGGATTTGAGAATGCTAATTAGAGAAGAGTGGTTGACCATGTCAAAAGCTTTTGAAAGGTCAATGAAAAGGGCAGAAGAGAATAGATTATTGTTGCGATTGTTAATGGTATCTACAAAGGAAAGGAGGGCAGTGGTGGTGCTATGGTGAGGTCTAAAGCCATGTTGACAGTTAGCTATAATATTGTGAAGAGAGAGGTATTGTACAAGTTGCTGATGAATACATTTTTCCATAATCTTTGCTAATGGAGAGAGAAGAGCAATAGGTCTGAAGTTGGAATAGTCAATAGAGTTACCTCCTTTGTGTAGAGGGATTATATGAGAGATTTTCTAGATATGAGGGATAGTTCCCTCTTGGATGGTCCTATTTATGAGTACAGAAATTGGGTAGGCAATTTCTTTGGCTGCTTTTTGCAGAAAAAGGGAAGGGAGCTTGTCAGCAGACGGGGTACACGGTTTCAGTTTAAGAATAAGTTTGAAGATGGATGAGGTAGAGATGGGTTGTAGAGTTCTCAATTCTAAACACGTTCCTGAACATTCCAAACTTCAAAATGCTGACTTTACAACAGCTACTGCCTATGTTGGGCAAGAATGCCTGGATGGTAACTCTTCCTGGATGGTGACTTGAGGCATACCTGCATATCCCAATAAGGGAATCTTGCAGAAGATACCTCCGCTTCAAAGCAGGCTTTTTGCATTAACAATTCTCTGCACTGCCGTTTGGCTTATCGACTGCACCCAGGGTATTTATAAAGTGCCTGACAAAAGTAATTTTATTTTGCAGACAAACATTCAAATTTATCCTTATCGGGACGATTCTCATTCAGGCAGAGGACAAGGACACTCTTCAACATCTGGCATTTGTAAAAACGCTTCTAGCATGCCTAGGGTGTACACCATAAATGAAATCACAACTGGTACCCTCTCAAATTATTACATTCCTGGGTGCAAGCTTGAGTACAACTGCCCAGATGGCTTACCTCACACCAGACAAATTCAATTGACATCAAGTGGCAACAAAAATCCAGATGTCTTCAAGACAAATTCTGCAAGCTTGGGGGTTCATGGCATCCTGCATTCTAATTCCATATGCAAGACTGCATATGTGGAAACTTCAATGTTATCTAAAAAGCTTATGGAGTCAACATTCACAGCCTGGAAACAATGATTCCTCTCATTCCCTGCCTGCGACAGGAGTTTCTTTGGTGGGCAGAGACATGTCACCAAAACAAGGGACGGACAACACCACAGTTATGTGGTACATAAACAGGGGGGTACCCACTCCTACCTTCTTTGCAGACTAGCCATGGCCTTGTGGAACTCAACCTTGACTTACCAAATACATCTTCAAGCTCAATTCCTGCCAGGAAAGCAAAATACTCTGGCAGATGACCTAAGCAGAAATTTTATGGACCCACACGAATGGAAACTGCATCCACAAATCTTCAGCATGTTAACACAAAAATGGGGGAGCCAAGACATAGTTTTGGGGAGAGGCAAATAGATCTATCAGTTGGACAAATTCTGTACAAGAACTCAGCACAAAAAAGCATGGAAAGTGGATGGTCTGTCTTTCAGCTGGAAAAACCTATCAGTCTATGCCTTTCCCCCTCTGCCTCTACTCTTCAAGGTCTTACTAAAAGTCAGACAGGAAAAAACAAAAATGATTCTAATTGCTCCAGACTGGCCTCGCCAACACTGGTACCCACTCCTAATGGATAATGTCGCACCTTCCTCCGTGGTACTTGCCTCAAACACCTCAATTATTGTCAGCAGAACTATCAAATTCTGAGCACACTGCTCCAAACTCTGAATCTTGCAGCATGGCTAATGAACTAATTTCACCAACCACATCTCTCAGTAAACCTGTGATGGATGTCATTTTGGAGGCCAGAAGGCCTATTACTAGAAAATCTTGTGCTGATAAATGGAAGAGATTCTGTGCTTAACCTGCCAAAAGGAATAGGCACAGCAAAGCCCAATATTCCTCAGATTTTGCAGTACTTAACTCCGATGCTTCTCAAGGGCCTATCTTTTTCTTCATTAAAAATTCATGCCTCTGTCATCTCTGCTCATTACAACACAGAGCCTCACCTCTTTTCTCATCCCCTGCTAAAACAGTACCTCAGAGAGGCCAAAAATTTAAGGCCTCCCAGGAGAGCGCCAACACCTACATGGGACATCAATTTTGTGCTGGAAAAACTCACCCTACCTCCTTTTGAACTAGCAGCAACTGCAGATATAAAATTTCTTTCTTGGAAGACTGCCTTTCTTTTGACAGTCACTTCAGCTAGAAGGGTTTCAGAACTACAGGCTCTCATGGCAGTGGAGCCTTTCATTATTTTTTTACACGGACAGGGTGGCCCTCAGGACCAATTCTTTTATGCCTAAGGTGGTATCCAGTGTGGCTCTTAACCAGACCATTCACCTGCCAACTTTCTTCACAAATCCGCATAACAAGGGGGAGCGGATTTTGCATTAATTGGATGTACACAGACAACTAAGATTCTACTTAAACAGGACAAAATCTCTGAGCAACTACTGGTGGCATTTGCTGCAGAATCAGAAGGGAAGGCTATATCAAAGCTGACTATTTCTAAATGGATAAGCCATTGCATTTGTTTCTGCTACTTGCACCAAGGTAAACCTGTGCCCAAGGGGATCAGATCCCATTCCACCAGGGCGCTCTCTACTTCCGCAGTTTTTTTCAGAGAGGTCCCTACCAGAGACATTCTAGAAGCTGCTACTTGGAGCTCAGTTAATATATTCACAAAGCATTACCATTTACCTCTCGTCTAAATCCAGGGCAGGCTTTGCCAGTGCAGTCCTGCAGGGCCTTGTAGCTGCTCCTAAAGCTGTTTAGTTGCATCCTCCCATCCATAGCTTTGGGATTCTACCCAAATGTAATGACTAACAGTGAAACATGAACAACATAGTACTGTTGTGTATACTTACCATAAATGTAGATGTTAGTATATTCAGTGTTGCAGTCTGGATTACCCACCTGCCAGCCCCCTTTCTATACCTTTTTTTTCCTTCACTATACTCAAAAGCCTTTGTGGTGTATTTGCTTTTAGTTGAAGGTAAATTTTGTGTGTTTTAAAGTGCATTTATATATTCATAGTTGTATATGATTTTTTTTCCCCATTTGGGGGGCACCTGACATCTGGGGCAAGATAAACTGATTAAAATGGCGTCTGCTGCATGTTTTATATACCTGACATCATGGAAGAGGAGACAGCAACCGACGCAGGACCCAAGACTTATTCAGGCTGACTGAGGGGCAACCTGCCAGCCGATTACCCAAATGTAATGATTGCAACAGTGAATACACTCCAACATCTACATTTATGGTAAGTGTACACAACTGCACTTAATTACACCATAACCTAGCTCCCTGTTTGGGGGTTCCTTACAAGGTAAGAAAAACTGATGTAATGGCATCGGATGCCTGATTTTTTTTATACCACTGACTACCTGACGTCAGTCCTGGAGCGACAGCAACCAACGCCAAAATACTAAGCCTCTGGTATTCTGGCTGACTGGGGGCTACACCTGGCAGGATAACTCAGATGTGATGACTGCAACAGTGAATACACTCTAATGTCTGCATTTATGGTAAGTGTACACAGCTATACTTTATACATGTGGGCAACTGACTGTGTAGAACTAAACATTTTATCTTTGAATTTTGGGACCAGTGTATTAATATCTAGTCTCCCTTCCAAGGTGCTGCTTGCTATGCATGCTAATGTAGAAGATCGTGGAATAAAGGGAGATATTACACCTTTGATGGCAGCTGCCAGTGGAGGGTATGGAGATATTGTAAAACTGCTACTTGTTCATGGAGCTGATGTGAATGCCCAGTCTTCAACAGGTTAGTAAGAGATGTGCATTTCTTAAACAGTGTGAAATTATGTGCTATTGCTTCTAAAGTGATTGTAGTGTAATACTTGGTACCTCTTGAGCTTAGGAATGCTAACCTCTCCTCAGGAACAATGGTGCTTCCGGCCCCCCCCGAAAAACATACTTGAAACAAATATTGTTAACTGTTGAACCTTACAGACATAATGCGAGAATGTAGTGCATACATCTTTGCACTGGTACTAATATTCCCATTCCAGCTCATGAATTAATAACTGAGTAACCACATTGTACATGCATTTTTTTGTATATTTGTGAAAATGAGTGAGATTTCTGTATCTGCTCAGCAGCTAGTGTACAGGAGATTTGTTAATCTAGATATGCTTAAAAATGAGGCAACCCAGCATGTTGGCATGTTAGCTTACCTATCTTGACAAAGCTTGGGTAATCTGACACTATAACATCTTTGGTTGTATATTGGGTAGACTTATGGAGAGTGTTCTAAAGTGACACACACACACTCAGATGATGCATTACAGTACTGTCCTAGTTGTGCATTTATGTCCTTCCTGTAGCTTTTGTGGTGTTACTAACAAGTGAGAAGAAAGGGGTATACCACTAGGGATAGAAGTACATTCAGCCAGGATACCTAACACTACCCATATTCCTTTCTCATATGTTCATCGGAGATAACTAGGGTAACTGCTCAGGGGCCCTTACACGCCCTGATTTTATCCAGTACATGTCCCCCTAAAGGAGGAGGAGGGCATAGATTTGTGCCTGTGCATAGAGTGTCTTGCTGAACTTGACTGTCTGCAAGGGATATATGCACTACCCTGGGTGTGAAATTAGATTCCCCATCCATTGATCCAAATCACATTTGAAGACTCCCAGGGGGGAAGGACTGTGCTTAATGACTAAGTAGCCTCTTTCAAAGAAGGGGGGCGGGGCAATGTCTGAGACGCATTTGTCTCACAATGTGCACACCATATAATCAAAGTACATAAAAGCTATGTAGTCTGTAAGGGACCTTCAAGGATTAGGTACCTCAGAACTCTATTTTTGTCACCAGCACAAACGCTGAACATTTGATGTTAAGTTGCCTATCTCGCCTTCATTGCTGGTTGGGATGACTCTGCCATCTTCTATAGCTCGAGAGCTGTTTACTGGCTCGAGGCTACCCCTTATCCCATGATGCCTAGCGCTAGCTATCCAGATCTCGTTTGCCGCTTCAGCTGCGAGGTGTCATTTTTTTTGGCTCAGGCTTGGATTGACTTTGTTATATAACTTTTTTCTGTGAAAGTCTTTTTTCTTGGTAGGGTATTCTAATTTTTAGTTTTATACTTGTGGTAGTTGAGTGTATTTTTTTGTAGTCCTCACTCCCCTCTTAGAACTTGTTTTAATTAGAGGGTTCTACCCCTCCCCATCCTTATTCTTGTCAGGTTAGCCGTTGAGGTTAGAGGCTTTCCTTATACTTTCTGGTTAGGCCAGCCGTTTGAGTTAGAGGCTTCCTAAACAAACAAAAAAAAAACAAAAAAAACTTTAGTCTGTATTGTATTGTACTGTACTGTCTGTTTTTTTTTTCTGTAGACTGTATATTGCTTATTAGCCAGTGTTGTCCTTTTAGTTACAGGATGTCTAAAGAATCCAAGGTGTCTGGGTTCAAGAAGTGTGACTCATGCTGTCAGAAAATGTCTCTGACAGATGGGCACACTTCTTGCGTCTATTGCTTAGGTGCTGTGCACCTGCAGGACTCTTGTTCTATCTGCCGTGCATTTAGTCCAAGAGTTCTGCAGGAGCGTAAGAATAAGCTTATTCTTAGGGGCCTTTTAATGTCCCAGGATTCACTGGCCAAGACTCTGCCTGTGAAATCCCCAAAATCGTCCAAATCGTCTGCTCCAAGTGTGGAGCCGTTTTTGGTTCAGACTGTACCTGCTACTTCGGTTCTGGCTAGAACCGATAAGACAGTCTCCCTGTCGGCTCCATCATAAACTTCGGAGCTGTCACGGAGCCACAAGAGGTTGAGGTCATCCTCTTTAGAATCAATTAATTTGGCTCCTCAGTCTCCCCCGCTTCAGAGCGAGCGCAGTCAAGGTAATCTCACTCCTTTCGATCCTCTAGGCTCTCGGATCACTATGTGGAGAGTGGTCAGTAGGTTGCTTAAGTCACAGGCACTTGCAAGATGTTGTCGAGCCCTCCTCAACAGGTGTCTGCTTTGTCCACGTCTGTCGATGTTCCTCCTCCACCTCCATTGAGCTCTGAGCCTGAGTTCGTTTGGGTTTGTGTAGTGGAACTGTCGGCTTCGATAACTTTCTCCTTCTGTTCAGTCGTCCGCTCCAATTCCCTCTGTGGTGCCATCCGTCGAGGGATCTGGGCGCCGGGACTTCCTTGTTGGCTCCGAGGGGGCGAGTTGCATCAGACCCTTGTCCGACCCCGTTCTCCCCCTCGGACCTTCGGCGCAGGTGAGCTCTGCTCATACATCGGCCTCGAAGCAGTCTCCCTTGGTGCGGAGAAGGATTCCGATTTCTTCTGAACCGGACCCTTTTCTGCATCATGGCAGGGACGCCTTCGATGTCATGAGGAGTGTGCTGGCCACTGAGGTGAGCTCCATTATCGGCCCTATCCCCTGTAGTGCCTGTGCCAACCTCTGCTCCTCCTCCTCCAGACCCCAAGCGTGGGGAACCGGCGCTCCAGGGCACCCCATTGGGTGTTTCCTCTTCTTCCGAGGCCTCCCCTGACCATTCAGAGGAGCCGCCTTGTAAGAAGTGCAAGAGGAAGCACATTGACTCCCCCTGAGTCTCACTTCCGATACAGACTTAAATGAGCAAAAGTAAAGCAGCAAACGAGACCAAGTAATATAACGTTTCCAGACAGCTCAGCAGTGAGATAGACGACATGATGCAAATAAGATGTCCTTCAAGGATGCATCTGCAGTCCTTACAAATGGGTTGTCCTGTCGTCAGGCAGCCCCTCGGTCGGCCAGATTCCAAAGTCTGGGTCTGGCCTCGGCTGGTGTCGCACTTCACCCGACGTCATAGCTGCAGTTATTCGGGTATAAAGGCATCAGCCGACGCCGTCTTCCTCAGTCTTTCTTGCCGCGTTGCGCCCAAAGCAGAAGCTGTTCGCAAGTGCCGGTCTGTCAGAACCAGAGATTACTACTACCGAATACTTCAACTACTACCGAAGACTTCTAAAAAGCTAAGTACCCCGTTGGGGACTCTTTCTTGCCTCAGCCGATGTCAGAAAAAGTGAATAACTGTTTAACTTGTGGGAAACAAATACGTCATAAAGATTTCCACTCTTACTGCTTACCTTGTTTAGGCCCAGACCACGACGTAGCAGCTTGTCTAGCCTGTGCTTCTTTTAACCGACGGACGCTTAGACGTCGGTCGGAATTTGCTGAGGAGTTTTTCGGCTCCGATTTTGCTTACATTATGCCGTCGGATCCTCCGACTATGCAAATATCTAAAAAGTGCAAGGAAAAGGACCGACACTCGCGGTCCGCGGTTTCGGCCGAAACCGCAGTTATGCCAACCGCGAGTGTCTGTTTCAGCTGAAACCGAGCAAGCGGTTCTTCCTTCAGCCGAAAACTTACCTCCTACTGAGGCCTCTTCCATCCTGGTGGAATCTGCTTCTGAAATCCCACCTGCTCTTGCAGTTTCTCAGGAATTATCTGACACTATCCCCTTGGATATTTCTACCCCTGCACGTGGAGCTGCTAGGCCACCTGCAACCATGTCCATTAAGGCCTTTGCCAGGGCTAAAGCAGCTAAAACTACTAAATCTGTGCCTGCTAAGACCCCCTCTCACAGGCCTAGCTCTAGTTCACAAATGCTTAGTCTAGCAGAGGATCTCATTTCTTTAATCCGGGGATCCCAACCTCACCCAGACAGGGCCTCTCACCCACCTCCAGAGAAGAGGCCTAGAGCAGAGTCCCCTGAGCCAGTTTCTACAGATGATTCCTCTGATGATTCGGATAATACAAACCCTCCAGAGGCTCCTTTCTCCCCTTATGAAAACTCTGATGTTGAGGAGTCCATTCCTTCTGCCTCTCCGCCTGAGGAATTTTCCTTTGGGGGAAACCTTGCATGCTATGAGGGAACAATTTCAGTGGCAGGGCCAGGATTTTTCAGACTCTAGAAAAAGGCTTAGAACCTTTCTGCATTTACCACAACATAGGCCTTTAGCCATACCTCCAGTTCTCTCTGTTGTAGATGATGCATTTAATGATGCTTGTACTGCTCCTGATTCACTACCTCCGGCCCCTGCTAAGCCCGATAGGTACTACAGGGTTCCGGACACGCATTACCATTTGTATAAGGCTCCTTCTGCAGATCCCGAGACTATCTCCCAGGGACCTAAGGCTGTAGCAGCTACCTCTGCCAAAAACCCCCTCCCCTCTGAAAGGGAATCCAGGTCTTTAGAGAGATGGGGTAAAAAAGTTTACACTTCTGCTACTCTTTCAGCTAGGGCCTTGAACTGTCAATTCCACATGATCCAGTATCAAGAATTTATGCTAGACCAGTTAACCAAAAAGCTGTCCTCGGAAGAACCATTAGACAAAAAAATCTGTTCAGGAAATGGTACATAACATTCAGCAAGTCAGTAACCATTCCTTAAAATGCGGCTATGATGCACTGGGAGGCTTCCTTTAGATCAGCCATGACTGGCACAGTTATCAGAAGGCATGCATGGTTAAAAGAGCAGGCCTTACCAGACCATGTCAAATCAAAACTACTAGATGCCCCCATGGACAAGATCAATTTGTTTGGCTCTCCTGCACAACAGGTGCTGAAGAAGATGGAAGAGAAGGCAAAATCTGTCCAGACAGTGAAAGATTTCTTACAGGTCCAACCTCCAAGGTTTAGCAGGAATTGGCCCTCCAAGAATTGGTCCTTTCCAGACTCCTCCAGAGCTCAGAGAGGTAGGAATAGGCGTTCAAGAGGCAGAAGTCAATCCAGGGGTGCCTACAGGGGACGCCAGTGGCAAGGTAACAACCAGCGAGGTGCAGCCACAGACACAGCCACCACCACTACTACAGGACAATCACAGTGACTTTGCTCTAGCACCGCCTACCAGGGAACAACTAGAAGCACCCTTGGGCGGGAAGCTAGCTTTATTTTCAGTAAACTGGCATTACATCACAAGAGACAAGTGGATTTTGCAGACAATAGACCAAGGTTACAGGTTTCACTTCCATACTCTACCAGGGAAGAGAGGAATGCCAAACCTACCTCCAAATCAAAAGGCAGAAGCTCTAAAACAAATAACTCTATTATTAAGGATGAGAGCTGTGGAAAAGGTACCATCTGTGGAGCAAGGACAGGGATTTTACTCCAGACTCTTCCTGGTACCAAGAAAAGAAAGCAAATGGAGACCTATTCTCGACCTGTCCGCTTTAAACACATTCCTCATTGTTCCAAAATTCAAAATGCTGACCCTACAGCAGCTTCTTCCCATGCTGGGCAAGGAGTCTTGGCTGGTAACTCTAGATCTCAAGGAGGCATACCTGCACGTCCCCATACGACCAAATTGCAGAAGATACCTCAGATTTCTTGCAGGATCAGAGCATTATCAATTCTCAGCATTGCCCTTTGGCTTATCTACTGCGCCCAGAGTGTTCACGAAATGCCTGGCATCAGTAATTGCTCATTGCAGGCTTCAGGGAATTCAAATCTACCCTTACCTGGACGACTGCCTGATACAAGCGGACAACAAAAACAAGCTAGCAGAAGACTTGAAAAGGGTCATTTACCTACTACAAGCCCTGGGATACACAGTCAATATAAAAGTCAAGGCTGATACCATCCCAAAGGATAACCTTTTTGGGTGCAGAGCTGGACACATCGAAACAAATGGCATTCCTAACAGTAGAAAAACAGGAGCAACTCCCTCTCTACTTCTTGGCATTAACAAAGCAGAACCATCTAACAGCAAGAAGTCCTGCAAGCCTTGGGTTTCATGGCATCCTGCATAATATTGGTTCCACATGCCAGACTGCATATGAGAAAGTTACAGTGGTACCTAAGGAATTTATGGTCTCAGCACAAGCACAGCCTAGAAACCCAAATTCCAATAATTCCATGCCTGAAGCGAGAATTCCAATGGTGGGCTCAGGCCTATCAATCAAATAAAGGATTGCCCTTCCACAACACTCAACCAAGCCAAACCATCACAACGGACGCCTCAGACCTCGGTTGGGGGGCCCACATGCTGGACAGGTGCATACAAGGTTTATGGACTCAAGACCAGCTGCACCTACACATAAATCAAAAGGAAATGCTGGCAGTAAAACTGGCAATTCAGACCATTTCTTCGACAAGGTCAACTGTTGATAAGGACAGACAACACCACAGTTATGTGGTACATCAACAAACAGGGCGACACACATTCGTACCCTCTATGCCGGATGGCAATGGACCTCTGGAATGTGGCCCTGAGCTACAACATTCAGTTACAAGCAATTTTTGTACCAGGAAAAGAAAACATTCTAGCAGACATACTAAGCAGAACTACCACGGATGCCCACGAATGGATGCTGCATCCGGACATCTTCAAAACCATTACAAGAAAATGGGGACTCCCACAAATAGACTTATTTGCATCCCCACGCAATCACCAACTAAAGAAATTCTGCACAAGGACATACCACCCACTTGCTTGGAAGGTGGACTCCCTGTCCTTCAGTTGGAAAAACCTGACAGCATATGCATTCCCACCACTTCCTTTGATGCACAAGGTGCTATTGAAGATCAAAGAGGACCGTCCAAGGATCATTCTGATAGCTCCAGACTGGCCAAGACGACATTGGTACCCATTACTGAGGAGCATGTCTCTGGAACAAATATGGCCCCTACCCCTTGTTCCCTTGCTGTTAACACAGAACAACTACAACACCCTGCATCCAAACCTAAAAACACTGCAGCTGACTGCCTGGAAGATTGCATAAGAACAAATAACCCAAATTTATCCCAAAGGGTTAAAGACATTATCTTGGAGGCTCGCAGACCCTCAACAAGGAAAAAATTTTCAGCAAAATGGAAAAGATATTTCATTTGGAGTACTGCAAAAGGAGAAAAGGTGTCACTGGTAAACATAGCCAACATCCTGGAATACTTGGCAGAGCTCTTCCACAAAGGCCTGTCCTATTCTTCCATTAAGATTCATGCATCAGCTATTTCAGCAGAATACGACTTGGACCCTCCAGTCTTCTCACATCCTCTGCTCAGGCAGTTTTTGAGAGGAATTAAAAATGTAAAACCACCTAGGAAGCCACCATTGCCAGCATGGGACTTGAACTTTGTGCTAGAAAAATTGACACTCCCTCCTTTCGAACCAACAGCAACAGCAGAATTACAATACTTATCTTGGAAAACTGCTTTCCTGCTGGCAATCACTTCAGCAAGAAGGGTATCTGAGCTACAGGCATTAATGGCAGTACAGCCCTTCCTGATCTTTCATCAAGATAGTGTCCATGAGAACAAATCCTACTTTTATGCCTAAAGTGTTCTCCAGAGTATCTTTGAATCAGGCTATCCACCTACCTACATTCTTCCCCAACCCACAGAACAGGGGAGAAAGACTGTTGCATACCTTGGATGTACATAGACAATTACGCTACTACCTGGACAGGACCAAGGACAATAGAAAAACTGACCAACTACTGGTAGCATATGCAACAGGAATGGAAGGAAAAGCAATTTCAAAACAGACAATCTCTAAGTGGATAGGAAATTGCATTAGATTTTGTTACTCCTACCATGGGAAGAAAACTCCAGAAAACATCAGGCCTCACTCTACAAGGGCTACAGCCACTACCACAGCTTTTCTACGAGGAGTGGCTACCAAAGACATTTTAGAGGCTGCTACTTGGAGCTCCGTGCATACATTTGCCAAGCATTATAATTTACCTTTATACTCTAGATCCCGAGCAGGTTTTGCCACTGCTGTTTTGCAAGGGATCCTAACTACACCATAATTTTTATTTCTCCTCCTCCCCCAGTTTGGCTATGGTATTCTACCCATTTGTAAGGACTGCAGATGCATCCTTGAAGAACATAGTACAGTTTTGTACCTACCATAAATGTAGATGTCCGATAGGAATGCATCTGCAGTCAGGATTACCCACCCTCCTTCCCCTCTGTGGTACTCCTAGGGTATTTGCCCATCTTGTAGCTAGCTGGGGGAATCTATTATGGTGTATTTGTTTGTATATATGTACATACATGCTTATTTTTTGTTTGCTCTCTACTATTTGGAATCATTTGCATTTATCCAAATTTAGCCTTCCTAGAGGGCACCTGGCATCTGGGGCAAGAAACACCGAGGAAGATGGCGTCGGCTGATGCCTTTATACCCGAATAACTGCAGCTATGACGTCGGGTGAAGTGCGACACCAGCCGAGGCCAGACCCAGACTTTGGAATCCGGACGACCGAGGGGCTGCCTGACGACAGGACAACCCATTTGTAAGGACTGCAGATGCATTCCTATCGGACATCTACATTTATGGTAGGTACAAAACTGTACTTTTCTTTTATTCCACAGCAGGAAATGAGCATTAAAACAAATCCAAATGAAGCTAAAATCCAAACAGGTTCAAGAACAGACGTAGAACACAAGTGCTTTTGCTCGGAATATTCTGAGCTTTCTCAAGTGAATCAATTAATTGCTTGCAATCAGTGTTTAAATACACGTAGAAAATAGATTAAATTCTTTCAGCAGCTTTAAAGTGACATTTGCTTTTTACTTAAAAACCAGCTTCAAGAATTCAATACAAATTAAATAAGTAAATAAATATTCATATACGGTCTAAATGCTGAATGCTGCATTGTGCATTAAGAGCCATTCAAACATCTAACTTGCTTGTTTTGTGTGTAATTTAAAAATAAATACATTATACACCAAATGGTTCAAAGATAAAACTTCTCATTCATTGTTTTGCAAAACGTACTGCAATCAATGCATTTAAAACTACTATCATCCTTCCCAAATACCAGTTCTTAACAAAATGTTAAAATATTAAAAAAAGTGGGGATGCTCTAAGGAGTTGGAAAGTATTGTAGAGTTTTTTAAATATTTTTAAGTATTTTTAAATATTTTTAAATACAGACAAAGGGAGGTTGAGAATTTCATCAAAAAAGGAAACTGTGCAAAACTAGAAATGAACTAGAAAATCTCCAATATAAGTGTCAAAGCCTAGCCCTTTTTAATCTTAGCACCGAACTAATACCTATAGTATCATTTAGTCCAGGTGGCTTTCCTGCGTCCAACCTCAATTGCCACACAAGCTCCCTGTATTCAAGGGTGGCCTCCCAATCCCCTCCCCTAACATCAGGAATGACCTGTTCAAGCACTGTAAACTTCAACTTGAAGTTGGGGCAGCTGAGGGAATGTTTATAAAAAGCATTATTTTTTTCTTTTCTATATCATAAAAATGCTCATAAAGCCTCTTTCTGAATTCCCTTTCAGTTTTCCCTACATAAAAACTGGAGCAGGTCATACATAGGCCTAGATAAACAACCCCCATGGTGCCACAAGAAAGAGCCGTGTGGTTGGATGTTAAATTTTCTTGATTTGAGGTTTAAGTTAGATTTATTCAGAACTGCGTGACTGACTACAAGCTCTGCATTTATAGGTCCCTCTACGAAGTTGATTTCTGTTCCCATATGTCTGTGGTCTCCTCTCAAACAGCTCTTTAAGGTTCATGCCTCTCATCCTAATAAAGTTTGGTTTAGTGGGGAGGTTGTGTTTGAGGTCCTCGTGGGATGTAAGGATTGACCAATATTTTGAAATCACATTTTCTATTTCAGAAGAATTGCTAGAAAATGTGTAAATAAAATTATTACTTGGTTGGTCCACATCTGATGCCAAAGATGGAACCAAACTGGTTGAACTTTTACCAAGCAGCGGTGCATAGGAGGAATCCCTTGGCGCGCATACTTCCGCTGTTGTCAGTAGGTCCAATGGATATCCAAGTTTGAGAAACATGGATTATAACGTGAACATTTCTTTGTTAAAGTCTTCAAGCTTACTACACATCCTGGAAGCCCTAATTAACTATCCCTTAACTATTCCTTTTTTCTGATAGAAGGGATGTGAACTGTTGTAATGCAATAAGGAGTTGGAAAAAGTGGGCTTTCGAAAGATTTTAGATTGGAACCCGCCAGTTGTGTCTGGTCCTTGTAGATAGTAACATCCAGGTAGTGGAGCTCTATACCGAGTGTGTAAAATGAAGAAATTGGGTTGCAGTGTTAATGTAATTCAAAAATGCAGCTAGTTCATTCTCAGTGCCTCCCCAAAGAATACAAATATCATCTAGATATCTACGAAAGTAGACAAGGTGTTCCCAGGATGATGTGAAAATGGAAGTGTGCTCCCATCTGTGGAGGACCACATTAGCATAGAGAGTGGCACAGGAAGCTCCCATAGCCACACCTCTACGTTGTTTGAAAAGCTCCCCATTAAAAAATATAAAGTTGTTCTCGAGTACTACCCTCATCAGGTCTACCACCAAGTTGGTGAGATTGTTACCTAAATTGGTCTCCTTATTGAAAAAAATCCCCAAACCAATCAAGACCAGTGTCATGGGGGATGCTGGGGAACAGGTCCTTGATATCTATGGTTACCATTAACAAATCCGGAGAGCATTTATCAAATGGAATAGTTTTGAGAAACTCCCATGAGTCCTTACATACATGATCCAACAGGGGGACAAACTGTTTTGTAATGTAATCAATGAATTTCCCTAGCGGCTCAGTTATACTTCCTGCACCTGCTACTATAGGTCTAAAGGCTTAGAGGGTCTATCCCTTTATGAATTTTAGGAATGCTGAATAATACGGGAATCCTAGGTTTGTTAACATAAAGGTAATTGTAAAGCCTTTCATTTATGGCACCCTGCAGTAGACAGTCAGAAAGTAAATATTTTATTTTTGCAACAGCGATGTTGTATTCATTACGTGAAATCAAAGCATATTGCTCTTCATCCTGCAACAAGTGATGCATATAGGCCTCTTAGTTGGAATCATACATTAACACAACACCCCCACCCTTGTCAGGCTTCATGATCCTTATACCTTCCTTTCCCAAGAGCTTAAGTTTAAATTCTTCAGTGCTCATGTTACCATGGGCTAAACTGGGCTCTTTAACAGGAAGCTTACGAAGATCGTGCTCCACAAATTCTTCAAACAACTTAACAGGATGCATAGGTGGATTTATGGTGCTTGTTCTAATAAGTCCATGATTATTACGTGGTTTACCCTTGAATAAATGCATCAAATTCAAATCTCTGGTGAAAAGTTTGAGTTCAACCAATAGAGTTGGTACATCCCAACTTTTGCTGGGGACAAAATGGGACCCTCTAGTGAAAATCTCAAATGCAGTGCTATTCACATCAAAATCTGTGTAGTTACATATAGTATAGTCATTCCTTGTGTATATAGCACAATTTCCTTCTTTTTCTTTTGTAATATTATTGATAGGATCAGGATTTATAAAAACAGCTGGGTTTGGGTCAGTTACTATGTCCTCTAATAATACTAAACTAGGGACTAGTACTGTTTGTTGCTCCAAGCTCCCGGTGGTTTCTGGTGTTTCTGCCCCCATGCCCCAGTCTTCCCAGGGTGCTGGTAAAAATCCTGATTGGGGAATTTTTTACCTTTTTCCGCAAGTCTTTCACTTCTGCGGGGTGGATCATCTATCTCATTGGGAAAGACCTCATCCCTCTCATTACTGTTAGTGTTCACTTGCCCAAACTCACCCTTAGCTCTGTTAAAAGAGGGATAGGCTAAACCTTCTCTATAATCAATTACATCCCTTTCCAACTTTCTCATTTTTCTATTTATTACCTTCCCACAAAATTGATCCACATCATTAAAAACTTTTTCATAATCATGCCTGATCATTGGGAAAACATTGTCAACAGTAACTGCTTCATTCAAAACATTTAATTCTTCTATTAATGTCTTGGTTTTTGCCTCATATTCACTAATCAACTGTAACATCTCAATTCCAGCCCTGTCGAAAATCTCACAGAGCTTTTTATAGTATACAGTTCCGGATTTAAAGTTATTTGGAAATTTATAAAAGCGCAACCCTTTGGGTATGCGCTTAACCTTAACACACTCTCTAAGGTAATCAATTTCCAGTTGGTTGTTTCTAAAAGAATACAGTTTTCTCTTGAATTCATCAAAGTCTGATTCTACATTAAAAGCATTGCTTTGAGAAAAAGTACCTTTGTGAAAAGTAAATTGCTGGTCCGCCCAGCTGGAGAAATTAAAGTCTTTCTGCTTGTCCTTGGAGATTTTCCTTCGTGTAGAGTGTTCGTTTCGGCCGTTATTACAGGCATTCGGCACTTCGAGGCTAGTTGGAATGGTGAGTATGGTAGTTTGTACTCCATTATGCCCTTCCGCATTTGGAGATGGAGTTTTGCCTCTCTGGAATGCGGACTGTTGCTGATTTCCTAATGGGAGGGATCGTCCCCATTACTCCCTTTCAGAAGCCCTTTCAGTTCCGTTAACATTGCCAATACTTGATTAAATTCCATTCGCGTTACCGGACTCTCGTTGACGGTGTCTTTCAATAATCCTGGTGTAATCTCCGGGTTAAAAGCCTCTGCAGCCATGGAAACAAAACACAAAAACCAGCAAAAGTAAAGCAGCAAACGAGACCAAGTAATATAACGTTTCCAGACAGCTCAGCAGTGAGATAGACGACATGGTGCAAATAAGTTTCTTTTATTCCACAGCAGGAAATGAGCATTAAAGCAAATCCAAATGAAGCTAAAATCCAAACAGGTTCAAGAACAGACGTAGAACACAAGTGCTTTCGCTCGGAATATTCCGAGCTTTCTCAAGTGAATCAATTAATTGCTTGCAGTCAGTGTTTAAATACACGTAGAAAATAGATTAATTAAATTCTTTCAGCAGCTTTAAAGTGACATTTGCTTTTTACTTAAAAAAACAACTTCAAGAATTCAATATAAATTAAATAAGTAAATAAATATTCATATACGGTCTAAATGCTGCATTGTGCATTAAGAGCCATTCAAACATCTAACTTGCTTGTTTTGTGTGTAATTTAAAAATAAATACATTATACACCAAATGGTTCAAAGATAAAACTTCTCATTCATTGTTTTGCAAAACGTACTGCAATCGATGCATTTAAAACTACTATCATCCTTCCCAAATACCAGGCTCTTTTTCTTGTGGCACCAAGGGGGTTGTTTATCTAGGCCTATGTATGACCTGCTCCAGTTTTTATGTAGGGAAAACTGAAAGGGAATTCAGAAAGAGGCTTTATGAGCATTTTTATGATATAGAAAAGAAGAAAGAAAATAATGCTTTTTATAAACATTCCCTCAGCTGCCCCAACTTCAAGTTGAAGTTTACAGTGCTTGAGCAGGTCATTCCTGATGTTAGGGGAGGGAATTGGGAGGCCACCCTTGAATACAGGGAGCTTGTGTGGCAATTGAGGTCGGATGCAGGAAAGCCACCTGGACTAAATGATACTATAAGTATTAGTTCGGTGCTAAGATTAAGAAGGGCTAGGCTTTGACACTGTTATATTGGAGATTTTCTAGTTCATTTCTAGTTTTGCACAGTTTCCTTTTTTGATGAAATTCTCAACCTCCCTTTGTATTTAAAAATATTTAAAAATACTTAAATATTTAAAAAACTCTCTAGAATACTTTCCAACTCCTTAGAGCATCCCCCCTTTTTTTAATATTTTAACATTTTGTTAAGAACTGGTATTTGGGAAGGATGATAGTAGTTTTAAATGCATTGATTGCAGTACGTTTTGCAAAACAATGAATGAGAAGTTTTATCTTTGAACCATTTGGTGTATAATGTATTTATTTTTAAATTACACACAACAAGCAAGTTAGATGTTTGAATGGCTCTTAATGCACAATGCAGCATTCAGCATTTAGACCGTATATGAATATTTATTTACTTATTTAATTTGTATTGAATTCTTGAAGTTGGTTTTTAAGTAAAAAGCAAATGTCACATTAAAGCTGCTGAAAGAATTTAATCTATTTTCTACGTGTATTTAAACACTGATTGCAAGCAATTAGTTGATTCACTTGAGAAAGCTCGGAATATTCAGAGTGAAAGCACTTGTGTTCTACGTCTGTTCTTGAACCTGTTAGGATTTTAGCTTCATTTGGATTTGTTTTAATGCTCATTTCCTGCTGTGGAATAAAAGAAACGTATTTATTTGCACCACGTCATCTACAGACTTAAATGACTCGAAAGGGTCCCCGAGATCCCCCTCTGAAGATGTTTCCTTTTCAGACATCCTCAAAATGCTTAAGCAGAGGTGGAACTGGAATCCCCTAGCCCCTACCGAGGATGAGTCTGTATTCCAGGATGCGTTCGGTTCCCGACCTTCCACCTCCTGGGTTTCTCTGCGTTTCGATCCACTTATGTCGGTGGTGGTTCGAAAGGCTTGGTCAGCTCCGGATACAGTGGAACCAACTCTGAGGAGACCTGCTAAATTCATTACAGCACCCCAGGATAAGCAGTTCTTTTTGAAAGGTGTTCCGGTTGATGCCATTGTGGTAGCAGCCACGAAAAAGGAATTAGCGGAAACTTCATCTGTCCATCCTCCTAACAAGGAGTCTCGGACCATGGACAGATATGGGAAGCGAATGTTTGATTCAGTGACCTTTTCTATGAGGTCACTCAACGACTTATGCCATTTTACCCAGCTTGAGGTATATCCTTAAAGAGCTCTGAGATACCATTCAAGATCCATCAGCTGAGGGGGCTCAAGCTAAAGTGGCTTCCCAGCTGGCGACCCTTAACTCTGTAGTCCACTCCTCCATGAGGCTTATCTCTTATGCAGCCGATGGTGCGAGTAGAGCCCTGGGCATGGCCCTTAGGAGGCATGCATGGATGCGGCTGTGTAACTTTGCGGAACCTTTTAGAGCGTCATTCACCAACACCCCCTTTGGTTCCTTTCTTTTTGGACCACAGGTGAAAGACACTTTGACTAGGTGTGAGCAAGAATGCAAGACTCTTGTCTGCCGTGGGAGTCCATTTTTCCACTCCTTCCAGACCATACCCCAAGGGTCAGAAAATAGTGGTAAAATGTGGTTCCAAAAATCCCAGGGAGCCTAGTCTGACACATGTAGTGATTTTTTTTCCTCTAGGGGCAGATGAGGAAATAGATGCCGTCCTCGTGGCAGAGGGGGTCCGCAGAACCAGGGCAACAGGGACTCATTTGCTGAGAAGCCCTTTCAGCATCCCTGAAGAGTTGCCTGGCTGCCCGCCTCTGGAGGCAGTCTGGGGAAGACTTTCTCTGTACCCAAAAGCCTGGCTAAAATGAACACAAGACAGATGGGGTCTGGTCAATTATATCCGGAGGTTACAAAATTCCCTTCTCTCAGCCCCCCTTACCTTTGAGCAAATCCCTTCCAGATGTTCCACCCAATCTGAGGGACCAAGCAGTCCTAGAAGTTTCAAGACTGCTAGAGAAGTCCTTCAGGAAGTCCTGGCAGACCAACACGGATCCGGAGCTTACTCGAGGTTCTTTTTGGTACCAAAAAAGACAGGGGAGTGGAGACCGATTCTGGATCTCAGCAGACTAAACAAGTCTGTTCAAAGAACAAAGTTTCGGATGGTCATGCTACAGATCGTTCTACCCTTTCTGGGTCAGGACAGTTGGATGTGCTCCATAGATCTTCAGAATGCGTATTACCACGTCAAAATGGACAGGCGCTCCAGGAGATTTCTTCGCTTCCGGCTGGGAGCCAGTCATTACCAGTTCAGAGCTCTGCCCTTTGGTCTCACCACAGCCCCCAGAGGGTTCACCAAATGTATGGCAGTGGTGACGGCCCACCTGCGACGTCGAGGATTCCAGGTGTTTCCATACCTAGACTATTGGCTCCTCACTGCTACTACCAGGCATCAACTTCTCCAAGCCAGGGACTACACAATCGCAATCTGCTCCCAGCTAGGCATCACAGTAAACTTCGAAAAATCTGCCTTGTTGCCCTGTCAATCTATTACCTATATAGGAGCAGACTTAGACACAAGGAACATGTCCGCAAGGCTGCCGCCAGACTGTATCTACAGTTCGCTGGCAAGTTCAAATTCTAATGCAGAGCAAAAGGATCCAAGTCGGGTACGTACTTCAAACTCTGGGTTCCATAGCAGCGGCAATTCTTCTAATCCCTCTGGCCTGCTTTCACATGAGAATCCTTCAGTGGCTTCTGTTCACACAGTGGTGGTCTTTCCAGCAGCTGCCCATGTCTCACATGATCATGATTACAGAAGCATGCAAAAGGCACCTTTCCTGGTGGATGGTCTCCCCACTAGTGTCTCAGGGCAGACCATTCAGCCCCCTCCAGTGACCACCGACTCCTCCCTGATAGGGTGGGGGGGGGCATTATCAGGGCAGGACAGTCCAAGGCACTTGGCAGACTCACGAGTACCATCTGCATATAAACGTCTTAGAAATGAGAGCCGTGCTCCTAGCGTTGCAACTCTTCAGGACTCTCTCCCTTCTGGGACCATAGCAATTCAAACTGACAACATGTCAGTGGTGTGGTACATCAACAAGCAGGGTGGAACCAGGTCCTATCCCCTATGTCGAGAAACACTCACTCTGGCAGTGGGCGATTTCCTCCCCACTATTTCTGATTGCAAAGCACATCCCTGGGAGGTCCAGCGTCATAATGGACAGGCTCAGCAGAGCTATTCTCATGCCTCACGAGTGGTCTCTGAATCAGGTAGTTGCGGATCTGATCTTCCGCAAATGGGGACAGCCTTGCGATCTTTTTGCCACCCCGTTCAACAGCAAATGCAGCAACTACTTCTACATTCTTCTGCTTCCAGGTCACTCTCCCAGAGACACTCTAGTTCACGATTGGCCTCAGAGACTCCTTTATGCCTTCCTTCCTTTTCCCCTGATACCGAAGCTCATACAGAAAGCTATATCGTTGGGTTGCAAAATGATCCTCATTGCTCCCTACTGGCCTCTACAGATATGGTTTCCGTTCCTGCATCACTACCTTCTCGAGCAGCCCTGGACTCTGGATCCCATTCCAGACCTGCTGATTCATCAATGAGGCTGGTTGCATCAATCCCTTCAAACACTCCAGCTCGCAGCTTGGTTGCTCCAATTCCAACCCTAGCCAGGCTTCCCAGCATTTCCTCGGCTGTGCGCGATATTGTGTCCTCTCAAATCCACGACTAGAAAAACTTATGCTAGTAAATGGAAACGTTTTTCTTGTTTGGCAGAGGCTAGGAACATTGATCCCTTTTCAGCCCCAGTCCATGAAATGTTGGAGTCCCTAGCACAACTTTCATTCTGGGTCTGCTTCTGCTACAATCAGGGTTCAATTGGCGGCCATTTCTAACTTTCATGTTGGGTTGTCTAATTCAAACATTGTCTCATAAGCTCTGTAAAGCCTTTCTAAGAGGGACTTTTCTCCTTAGACCTCCAGTGAGTGATCCCCCCTCCTCCTTGGGACCTTAATTTGGTACTAACCTCTCTATTTATGCCCCCCTTTGAACTTGCAGCATCCTGCTCAATTAAATTCCTATCTTGGAAAACGCTATTTCTGGCAGCTATTACATCAGCCAGACGAGTCTCTGAACTTCAGGCACTATGCGTTAGTCCTCCATACTTCCTTTTTCATAAGGATAGGGGTGTACTGAGGACTTAATCCATCTTTCCTTCCGAAAGTCTGCTCAGACCTTCCTGTGTTTTTCCCTAATTACACCAACAAGGCAGAATACAAATTGCACCAATTGGATGTTCATAGACCATTGCGTTTTTACTTGCATAGGACCAAGAATACAAGGAAGTCGGACCAACTTTTCCTTTCCTATGCTCTAGGTGAACAGGGTCTCCCAGTTTCCAAAGTGACCTTATCCAGGTGGTTGTCTCATATTACCATCATTTATCAACTGAGAAACAAAGACTTGCCTATCAAACCAAAAGGTCATTCTACTAGGGCTTTGGCCTCTTCTGTAGCCTTCCAGTCTAGGTTGCTCATGGATTCTATTTGTACAGCTGCCACGTGGGCAAATTGTTGTACTTTTATTTCTCATTACAAACTGGATATGGTCTCCAGGAGCAGAGCTGACTTTGGTTCCACTGATGTTCATCGTGTTACCCTGCTGCAGCCATCACACTTGGGTTATCCTGTCAGGCGGTCCCGCAGTCGGCCGGATTTCCAAAGTCTTGGTCCGACGTCGGTTGCTGTCGCCTCATCCCTGACGTCAGTGCACCAGGGGTACATGTATTGCAACCGATGCCATTTTCTCCAGTCTTTCTTGCCGCGCGGTGCCCGAAGCAGAAGCAGTTCGCAAGTGCTGGTCGGCCGACTCCTGAGATTTTCGAATTTGAGTTTCAGATCAAAGTCTACTATAAAGCTAAGTACCCCATTGGGGAAACTTTTCTTGCCTCAGACCGATGTCGGAAAAAGTTAACAATTGTATTTCTTGTGGGAAGAAAATACCTCATAAGGATTTTCATTCTTATTGTATACCCTGTCTAGGCCCTGATCACGACGTCACTTGTCGTTTTTGTGCTAGATTTAATAAAAGGAGAGATATCTATACCAAGTGATTGCAGCCCCCCAAACATCTCCAACGCCCAAGTGAGAACTGCTCTCTCCAATGCAAAAAACACAGCATCCATGGGACCTGATGGTGTCCCCGGCTGTGTGCTCCACGAACTCAACGAGGAATTAAACCCACAGCTAGGACAGCTGTTTAATCATAGTCTTACCTCTGGATACATTCCAGGAGTGGCGCACTGCAACTGTGGTCCCACTTCACAAAGGCGGTGCCTCCACCGACCCTGGAAATTACCGGCCCATTAGCTTGACAAGCCTTATCTGCAAAGCCATGGAGAGGATCATAATGGACCTCATAAATAAAGACATAGGAATTTGCAGACTTTGGATCCATCCCAGTTTGGCTTTGTCAAAGGCAGATCATGCCTTCTAAACTTGGTTGACTTTTTGAAACAGTCACCAAAGCCATTGATGAGGAAAGGCAGTCCATACAGCCTACCTCGATCTGGCGAAGGCCTTTGATACAATACCCCACTCGGGTATCATTGAAAAACTCATCAGCTTAAATGTTAACCCATACATCACAAGATGGGTTGCAAACTGGCTGAGTGACAGAACCCACAGGGTCAGAGTTGCTGGCGCCATGTCAGACTCAAAGCCTGTCACAAGTGGTGTACCACAGGGCTCAGTCCTGGGCCCACTCTTGTTTGGCATCTACTTTTCCAAGTACAAGCAAACACAGGAGGGTTATGGCTGACAAAGTTTGCAGATGACTGCAAACTGGCCATAGTAGAAAACACATCTGACACAGATATCCTTCAGAAGGGTCTCACAGAAACGGATAACTGGTGCCAGAGCCATGGCCTAAAGTTAAATGCCAAAAATGCATAGTCATACCCTTCGGGAAAAACAAGGTTTCCCTAGCTACCAAATAGGTGGCAATCCACTAAGTACAGAAGAAGTTATCAGGGACCTGGGGACCCAGGTTGATAGTAGTCTGTCATTCGACACCCATGTAGCTAAAGTAGTTAGGAAGACCTTCTACATTGCCCACCTTATCATGAAGGGATTCTCATCTAGATCAAGGGAGGTCATAGTCTCCTATACTCATCACTCATCAGACCAATGATAGAGTACAATGCCCCATTCGGAATGTATCTGACCCGACACTTGCAGCAGCTGGAGAGGCCACAAAAGTTCCTCACCAAAAGGATAAAGGGTCTCAAACATCTGTCCTATGTTGCCCGACTGAAAGAACTCCAGCTCTATTCAGTCGCCACGCTTGCTCAGAGGTGACCTTTGCCTAACATACAAGGCCATGTCAAACCTATATTTGATGAATATTCTTCACCTCAAAACATCTAGATCCGTCAGAGCCACAAGGGCGGGAGACTTAAACCTCGACACGGCTATTAATAGGACGTGCTGGAGGGATAGATTCATCACCCAAAGACTCCCTATGCTGTGGAATAAAATCCCGGTATATGTGAGGCAGAGCACCTCGCTGGCCTTGTTCAAGAGAAATCTTGACCAATGGATGGGAGATCGCAGATATACCCCAGGGATTACCTCAGTGTCACTGCTCAACAGAGGCACAGCAAAATAATGGGTATAGTTCCCCATACTAAAGGGGTGGCGTAAGCCACAAAACTATGGGCTAGGCTTGTAAATGCCCTCTGGCAGATAGCCTAGTATGAACCTATGAACCTATGAACCTAAAAGATGATTTGATTTCGCACAACACTTTTTTGGCAGAAAATGTAATTATAACATGCCGTCGGAGCTACCGGCGTGCACAAAGTGCAGGGATGTGGATAGACAGCCCAGGCCTAAGCCCGATTCAGAGGCCCCGGTTGATCCGGTCTCCGGTTATCAGTGAGGCTCCGCAGCCTCTGACTACCGCAGTTGAGGAACCCGAGACCGCTATGGATATTTTGACGGAATGTACTAGGCCGACGCAGCCTTTTACTTCAGGCCCTACCGACGGCTTACCTTCCAAGGACGCCGGTACTTCTGAAACATCTTCGCCTTCTGAAGGCGTTTTCAGACAGACTACTCTTACAGTCAAAACATTTTCCAAACCGAAGACTCCTTCCAAATCGAAAAAGGCTTCACTTCAGTCTCCTGTTCAAGGCCCTATGCCTAAGAAACAAATGCTCAAGATGGCTGAAGATCTGATGGGGTTCACAGCCTCCTCCTGACAAAAGGCCTAGACAAGAGGAAGAATCTGCTTCCTCTGAACAACTGTCTATTTCTTCGGATTCCTCTGAAGACCAAGACTATTCTTTCTCTCCTTATGAGGATTCTGATGCTGACGTCTCTATTCCCTCAGCTTCCCCTCCAGAAGATTACTCTTTTGGGGAAACTTTACACACTGAGGGAACATTTTCACTGGGAAGGTCAGGATTACTCTGTTTCCAAGAAAAGGCTCAGAGAGTTTCTTTTACTCCCCCCCAACACAGACCTCTAGCCATCCCTCCTGTTTTGGACATTGTGGATGTTTATTTAGAATCCAGTTTCAACCCTGACTCTCAGCCTCCTGCCCCGGCCAAGTCTGACAGATACTACAGAGTACCTGATTCCCATAAATTCCATTACAAAAGCCCAGTAGCTGACCCAGAGACCATCTCCCAGGGTCCCAAGGGGGCTAAGGCTTCCATGGCTAAAAATCCAGTACCTTCTGAAAGGGTTTCAAGAGCACTAGACAGATGGGGGGAAAAAGGTTTACACCTCAGCCACTTTAGCTATGAGAGCTCTAAACTGTCAATTTCATATGCTTAAGTATCAGCAATTTCTGATCTCTCAGTTAAAACAAAAGATAACCCTTCAACAGTCTGAATTGAAAGTACAGGATTTGTTGCACTCCACCGAGCAGGTGGGCAAACATACCTTACAATGTGGGTTTGATTCTTTGGAGGCCTCCTACAGAGCAGCTGTCACCGTATCAGTTAAACGTAGGCATGCCTGGTTAAAGGAACAAAGTCTGCCTGAACATGTTAAAGCAAAACTACTAGATGCTCCCTTGCAGCAGGATGTTCTTTTTGGTGTTAAAGCAGAAGAAGTTTTAAAAAAAACGGAAGATAAGCCAAAATCAATGCAGACAGTCAAAGATTTCCTACAGGTACAACCCCCTCGCTTCAGCAGAAACTTACCAACCAAAAATGGTCCTTTCCAGCCACTGACAGGCCTCAGAGGGGTAAATACAGGCGCCCAAGGGGCAGAGGACAACCACAAGCTCAGTATAAACCTCATCAATGGACCACTCCAACCCAGAAGGGAGGAGACAGGTCTCAACCCACCAGAAGGCAAACTCAATGACTTGCACCTCAGCTGACCAAACAAAGCTCTGTCAGCCCCCCTGGGGGCAACACTCGCATTATTTGTAGACAACTGACACATGGTCACAAAGGACAAATGGGTCCTAGACATAATTTTACGAGGATACAGATTCCACTTTCACACCTTGCCAATAAAAAGAATGCCAAACCTGCCACAAAATCAAAGGGCAGAGGCTCAAAAACAAATTACAGCTCTCATGGCCATGAGAGCTATTCAAAGGGTGCCAACTCAAGAGCAAGACCAAGGATTTTACTCAAGACTCTTCCTAGTACATGGGAAAGAAAATGCTTGGAGACCAATTCTGGACCTTTCAGTTCTAAACACTTGCTTACAAGTTCCCAAATTCAAGATGCTAACACTACAGCAGCTACTTCCCATGTTGGGCAAGGAAGCATGGCTGGTAACGTTGGACCTCAAGGAGGCATACCTGCATGTCCTTATCAGACAGAGTTGCAGAAGTTGCAGAAGATACCTCCGTTTCATTGCAGGTTCTCAACCCATTATCAATTCTCTGCACTGCCCTTTGGCTTATCTACTGCGCCCAGAGTATTCACAAAATGCCTGGCACCAGTAATTGCATACTACAGACAAAGAGGAATTCAAATATATCCATACCTGGACGACTGCCTCATCCAAGCAGAAAGAAAAGACATTCTCATACAACATCTGGCTTTTGTGAAGCATCTACGAAATTGTCTGGGGTACACAGTAAATGAAAAGTCAAAACTAGTACCCTCACAACAAAAAATTACATTCCTGGGTGCCAGCTTGGACACAACGGCACAGAAGGCTTATCTTACACCAGACAAGCAATTACAACTGACTCAATATCTCAAGACAATGGCAACAAAGACCCAATTAACTGTAAGAAAAATTCTGCAGGCTTTGGGCTTCATGGCATCTTACATTCTGATTAATACCATTTGCAAAACTGCATATGAGGAAATTACAATGGTACCTAAAAAGCGTATGGTCTCAACACAGCCACAGCTTGGACACAGTGATATCTCTCATTCCCTGCCTTCAACAGGAATTTCTATGGTGGGCACAGGCATGTCACCTCAACAAGGGTCAGCCTTACACCTTGCCCCCAGCCAGGCAAACTGTCACAACAGATGCTTCAGACTACGTCTGGGGGGCACACATGGCAGGACAATGCATTCAAGGCCTATGGACTGCAGAACAAAGAAAACTGCACATAAATCAAAAAGAGATGCTAGCTGTACAGAAAGCTCTGACAGCCTTCAAGGATCTACTACAGCCTGGACAACTGGCAATAAATACGGACAACAAAACAATAATGTGGTACATAAACAAGGGGGGCACACATTCCTACCCTCTTTGCAGGCAAGCAATAATCTTATGGAACACTGCTCTGACCTACCAAGTCCAGTTATAAGCTCACTTCCTGCCAGGACAGAAAAACACATTGGCAGACCACCTAAGCAGAAACATCAAAAATCCCCACGAGTGGAAGCTAGACCCACAGATATTTGCAATGATAATTCAAAGATGGGGCCTACCAAATATAGACCTGTTTGCCAGTCCTCAAAACTACCATCTGACAAAATTTTGTACAAGGACATTCCACCAACAAGCTTGGAAAGTGGATGCTCTCGCCTTCAGTTGGAAAAACCGGACAGCATATGCCTTTCCTCCATTACCTCTTCTCACAAAGGTTCTTTTGATGGTCAAAAAGGAGAAACCTCGAATGATTCTCATAGCCCCAGACTGGCCACGCCAGCACTGGTACCCACTATTGAAGAACATGGCTCACAGCCCACCATGGATATTGCCTCAAATACCTCATTTGCTCACACAGCAAGACAAGCAGATTCTACACAGCCAGATCAAAACTTTAAACCTGGCTGCATGGCAAATCAATTAAGCAGCCAACCAGCCCCTCTTTCACAAGCAGGTACTGGATGCTCTAGAAGCCAGGAGGCCAAGCACCAGGAAGGCTTACTCGGACAAATGGAAAAGGTTTTCTGCTTGGAACCAAGCTAAAGGCCAAGACACAACTCAGCCTCATATGCCTTACATTCTGCAGTATTTAGCTGAGATGTTGCATAAAGGACTTTCCTTCTCCTCAATTAAAATCCATGCTTCAGCTATTTCAGCTCACTACGACACAAATCCACCTTTATTTTCAAATCCACTCCTGAGGCAGTTCCTCAGGGGCAAAAAACATTAGACCACCTAGAAGAGCTCTTACACCAACATGGGACCTCAACTTTGTTCTGAAAAAACTAACATTACCTCCCTTTGAACCAGCTTTTTCTGCAGACCTTCAGTTCCTATCTTGGAAGACTGCCCTGCTCCTGGCAATAACTTCTGCTAGGAGAGTTTCAGAATTACAGGCACTTATGGCAGTGGAACCTTTCCTCATTTTTCATCAAGACAGAGTTTCTCTCCGAACTAATCCTTCCTTCATGCCCAAGGTGGTTTCCAGCGTAGCTTTAAATCAAACCAACCATCTACACACCTTCTTCCCCAATCCACTGAACAAAGGTGAGAGACTCCTACATTCCTTGGACATTCACAGGCAGCTTCGATATTATTGATAAAACCAAGGCTTTCAGAAAAACTGACCAGCTCTGTTTCCTATGCTACAGCTTCTCAAGGGAGGGCCATTTCCAAGCAAACCATTTCTAAATGGATAGGCCATTGCATACGATTCTGCTATACCCATCATGGGAAACCAGTTCCTCCTACCATTAGATCCCACTCTACCAGGGCAACAGCTACCTCTACAGCCTTTCTCAGGGGGGTTCCTACCAAGTAAATTTTAGAAGTTGCAACTTGGAGTTCTGTACACACCTTCACCAAACACTATCACTTAACTCTTTATTCTAAGTCCAGGGCAGGCTTCGCCACTGCAGTTCTGCAGGGACTCATTGCCTCCTCTAACCCTCTATAATGCCTCCACCCTACCTTAGCTTTGGGACTCAACCCAAGAGTGACGACTGCAGCAGGGTAACACGAACATAGTACAGTTTTGTACCTACCATAAATGTAGATGTTCGATTGTTCACCCTGCTGCAGTCCAGGTTACCCTCCCTCCAACCCCTCTGATCTACTGGCTAAATCTCTGCTATGCCATACTGATGTATTTGCTTATAGCTGAAGGGCTTTTATGTCTGTACAGTGTTCTCACTTTTTGGTACTGATTTGGATCACCTTTTTGGGGGCAGCTGACATCTGGGGCAAGAAAAACTGAAGGAAATAGCTTCGGTTGCAATATATGTACCCCTGGCGCACTGACATCAGGGATGAGGCGACAGCAACCGACGTCGGACCAAGACTTTGGAAATCCGGGAATGCGGGACAGGCTGATGACAGGATAACTCAAGTGTGATGACTGCAGCAGGGTGAACACTCTAACATCTACATTTATGGTAGGTACAAAACTGTACTTTCTGAAGAGTCTGTTCCAATGAGCCGCCCAGGATTGTAGGTGCTAGGGACTCTGTCCTAACCAGCAAGAACGAAGGTGAGAGACAACTTAACATAAAGAAGTTATGCATCTACCATAACGTTCCATGTTAGTTGTCTTCATCGTGTCTTCTTGCATCCCACCCTCCGTCCCCCTGTCCTATTGGATCGAGATGAGTTTTGGTTTAACTGGCCGAGTATTTTCTGGTTTCCTCTACTGACTTAGAGTATGACCGGTATGCTCAACCTGTTCTTGGGCAGGTTGTTTCTCTGGTTAGCTATTACAAACGAGATCTGGGTAGCTGTCGCTAGCCGTCATGGGATAAAGGGTAGCCTCGAGCCAGTAAACAGCTCTCGAGCTATAGAAGATGACAGAGTCTGAGCCGAGGATCGGCTCCGATCCTAACCAGCAAGAAGGTGGCGAGATGAAGACCACTAACATGGAACATTCTGGTAGTTACAGAATGTGTTTTTTATTTTTGTCATATGTATGATACTTGCCATTTCCATTTGCCTAGGGCAGATAAGTATCCAAGTTGCAGTATCTTCCTGTTGATTTTTGACCAAGTCTTTTTTTCGTGTCAGCCAAGAATGGAAAATGTGATTATGGGAGGCAAATAGCTGCTAGGACAGCCACAGTAAATGTTTTGCCTAGGGGACAATCACAGCTATGGAAGTTGCACTGTCACATAGGAGCTGTGCATTTTAAGATATATCTAGAAGTTCAAAGGCCAAAGGAGGTTTTTCATGTTAATATGGAGATGTTATGTGATCCTATCTCGCATGCATTCTGTACTGATGGGTTCGGAGCCAATCCTCGGCTCCGACTTGGCACTCTATACTATAGAGCGAAGTCTCTAATTGGCTGAGCTATTCTACATCCCAGGATGCACCACCACTACTTCCCCAGATCTCGTTTGCCGCTTGACAGCATTAGACGTGGTCTCGACTTGGCTGGGCTAAGTACTCTTTACTGACTAATTTCCTGTCAGAATTTTGTTAAATTTTCAACCAAAAGCTGTTTTAACAGCTACTAAACGTTTTTTGTAGGGTTTGTGTGAGTTTGAGTTTGTGTGGATTGTTGTTAGCGTTAGGTTCCTGCTTAATTTAGTAGGGATTCCCTTACGCTCTATTTTGGACATTCTTATGGTCCTTTTTGGTTACAAAATTGTTTGTTTTAAAAAATTCTCGGGGGGGGGGGGGGGTCCGGCCTTCAGGGCCATGAGGAGTGCTTTGGCCAAATCTTCCTTGGCTACCTCCACCATCTCTCCGGCACCTTCCCTTGGCATGGAAACTAGTTTCCTTTGTTGTCCCCCTGTCTCAAGACAGCGGAGCCCTGGGGCCTGAGGTCACCCCCATTGGGGATTCCTCCCTTCCTGGGGGTCCTTCAGAGGCTTCTTCGGAAGAACCTCCCAGGAAGAGACAGTGTAAGAGGAAGCACGTAGACTCGCCTGATGAGTGTCTCACATCAGACACCGACCTCGATGATGCGGAGGGGTCCCCCAAGCCGTCCTCGGATGATGTCTCCTTTGTGGACATCTTGGAAATCCTCAAGCAACGAGGCGACTGGCAGTCCAAACCCCCTTCTGCTGAGGAGTCCGTCTTCCTCAAGGCCTTCGGGGCTCAGCCTTCTGCCTCCTGGGTGTCTCCACCCTTCGATGAGCTCCTGGATTTGATCTCTCGAAGGGCGTGGGAGCACCCGGATTCTGTGGAACCGGTGCCAGCTCGCCCAAATAAATTTGTCAGCCCCCCCGAAAAGGAATTCTTATCCAAAGGTGTGGCCGTAGATGCCCTGGTGGTGGCATCTGCTACCCAGCAAGATGTGGCAGAGGCTTCGACGCCCGTCCATCCTCCTAATAGAGTCCAGGAGTATGGATCAGTACGGCAAGCGCACCCTTACTTCAGCAGCCTTTACTTTAAGGTCTCTGAATTACCTGACGCACTTCACCAGACTTCAGAGGGATCTGGTCAAGGAGCTTTCGGATACCCTCTCTGGTAACCTACCTGAGCAGTTGGCCCAGACAGTTGGCTACCCTGTCATCTATATCGAACTCGTCCATGAGGCTGATTTCATATGCGGCCGAGGGGGCGAGTAGAGCGGTGGGTACAGGTGTTGCTCTACGGAGACAAGCCTGGCTCCGCCTGTGTCATTTTGCGGAGGCCTTCAAGTCTTCCTTTGCCGACGCTCCCTTTGATGGGTCCTCCTTGTTTGGACCAAAGGTAAAGGACACCTTGACCCGCTGTGAACAAGAGGGTAAGACTTTGACTGCCGTAGGGGCACGGTTTTCCACTCCCTTCCGGCCTTATCCCAAGGCTAGAAGAGGAGGGAAAATGTGGTTCCGCAAATCTCAGAAGACTTACCCCTCACAGCAGGATGATCCCCCTTCTAGAGGCAGAGGGGGGGGGGAGTTTTCAGGAAGACGCCGTCCCAGAGGCGGCAGAGGCCCCCGCAACACTGGAGACCGCGAGTCCTTTCGTGGCTCCTCAACCTTCCAGCATCCCTGAAGGATTGCCCGACTGCGCCGCTCTGGAGCCAGTCGGGGGTCGTTTTTCGAGGCACCTAAAGGCCTGGGAGAATATCACTCAGGACCGATGGGTGTTCCGGATCATTGCCGGAGGTTACAACATCCCCTTTTCTCAGCCCCCCCCCCCCCCCACCATCCCGGAAAATCCCAGACCCACCACCCAGTCAACGGGATCTCGCAGCCATCGAAATTTCAAAGCTGCTTCAAAAAGGAATCATCCAACCGGTCCCCGAAGACCAGACCGGATTAGGGACTTATTCAAGATTCTTTTTGGTGCCAAAAAAGACCGGGGACATGAGGCCCATCTTGGATCTCAGCAAGCTCAACCGTTCTGTCAAGAAGTCCAAGTTCCGGACGGTCACTTTACAATCCATTCTCCCGCTGCTGGAGAAAGGTGCTTGGATGTGCTCTATAGATCTCAAGGACTCCTATTATCACATCCTGATAGATCAGGCGTCCAGAAGACACTTGCGCTTCAGCCTAGGAGACTGTCATTACCAGTTCTGTGCACTGCCCTTTGGTCTCACCACAGCCCCCAGGGTGTTCACCAAATGTTTGGCGGTGGTGACTGCACACCTGAGAAGTCTAAGATTCCAGGTGTTTCCATACCTAGACAACTGGCTCCTAACTGCCACCTCCAGGCGTCTACTCTTGCAAAACCTAGCAGCCACTATTTCTCTAGGCAACTCACTAGGAATCACCTTCAGTTGGGCAAAGTCTGTGTTGCTGCCATCTCAGTGCATACGGTTTATCGGAGTAGAGATAGACTCAAAGCAAATGCGGGTCTATCTTCCTACAGAGAGGATAGAAACATTACAATCTCAGGTCCGAGCATTGCTCTTCAAACGCCGAGCCCCAGCAAGGATGGTCCTACAACTGTTGGGTTCCATGTCGGCTACCATTCTCCTAGTTCCCTTGGCAAGATTGCATATGAGGATTCTCCAGTGGCTCCTGTCAGTCCAGTGGTCCTATCAGGATCTCCCTCGGTCACCTCATTATAATCACAGAGACGTGCAAACAGGACCGTTGGTGGCTTCTGTCCTCCAACCTAGATCAGGGGCGACCCTTCGTTCCTCCGCCTCCAGTGGCCACTTTGACTACGGATGCCTCCCAGACGGGGTGGGGGGGACATTACCTGGGCAGGTCAGTCCAAGGCAAGTGGCACCCCGACGAGAATGCCCTACACATCAACATTCTGGAATTGAGGGCGGTGCTTCTATCCCTACAAGCACTACACAGCTACCTTCCCCAGGGCATGATTGCCGTTCAGTCCGACAACATGTCAGTAGTCTGGTACCTGAACAAGCAGGGAGGGACCAGGTCCTACCCCCTTTGCAGAGAGGCCATGAAAGTATGGGATTGGGCTATTGCAACCAACCATTTTTTGGTAGCAACGCACATTCCGGGGAGATCCAATGTGATAGCCGACAGACTGAGCAGAACCATTCTCTCTCCGCACGAGTGGTCTTTGAACAACAGAGTGGCAAATCAGATCTTCAGAAAATGGGGAACTCCTTGTTGCGACCTCTTTGCAACTCCCCTCAACACGAAATGTCTACAGTTCTTCTCTCACCCCAGTTCCGGGGGGGGGGGGGTTCCCAAGGATGCCCTAGTCCAAGCTTGGCCCAACGGCCTACTTGTACGCCTTTCCACCGGTTCCCCTACTTCCCAGGGTGATCCAGAAGGCGATTCTCTTGCACTGCAAGATGATTTTAGTTGCCCCATACTGGCCTCAAGTCTGGCTACCCTTTCTTCGGAAATACGCACTGGACGGTCCATGGTTTCTGGACCAGGTTCCAGATCTCTTGATCCACCAGTCGGGACAGCTGCATCAGTCCCTTCACTCATTGAAGTTAACAGCTTGGCTCCTCCACTTCCGACCATAGTCAGGAACCAGGGTTTGGATTCGGAAGTCATACATATTCTTGTCCTCGGCCCACAAGAATTCCACTAAGAAAATGTATAACAGCAAATGGAAGAGATTCGCCATTTGGGCCCAGCTCCGGGGATTGGATCCCATTACTGCCCCGGTGTCAGAAGTTTTAAAATTTTTGGCTTCCTTATTCAATCAAGGGTCTTCGGTCTCTACCATTAAAGTTCAATTAGCAGCTATTTCTAATTTTCATGAAAGTATAGACCCACCTTTGATGAGCAGTAAGTTGTGTAAAGCCTTCATGAAAGGTGCTGGGCTGCTACGACCTCCGATTTCTCATCCAGCTCCACCGTGGGATCTTAATTTCGTATTAGGTGCTTTGACCTCTTCCCCCTTCGAACCGGCAGCAACTTGTGACTTGAAATTTCTTTCTTGGAAGACTGCCTTTTTGGTGGCAATTACATCAGCCAGAAGAGTTTCGGAACTTCAAGCCCTATGTGTCAAACCACCGTACCTGTTTTTTCATAAGGATAGACTATCCCTCAGGCCTAATCCATCCTTTGTTCCCAAAGTTTGTTCTAGTTTTTGTCTTCAGTCATTGGAACTCCCAGTTTTCTTCCCCAACTACTCAGAGCGGAATATATCTTCCATTCATTGGATGTTCACAGGCAATTGCGTTTCTACTTAGGACGCACCAAACACGGAAAACAGATCAGTTGTTTGTGTCCTTTTCGGACAATAAATTGGGCAAAGCTGTCACGAAGGTCACTATTGCCAAGTGGATCAGAGACTGTATCAGTCATACTTACCTTCTTTCTAATAGAGAGCTTACAACCACTGTGAAAGCTCATTCTACAAGAGCTATGGCTACTTCGACAGCCTTTCATTCCAAGCTTGCCATTATTGACATTTGTGCTGCGGCTACCTGGTCTTCTCCTCACGCCTTCATTTCTCATTACAAATTGGATGTGGCATCTCGCGGGCGCGCTTCCTTCGGTTCCACAGTTCTCAGGAGTGTTTTCCAGTGAGCCACCCAGGAATCAGGTGCTAGGGACGCTGCCCCATCAGTACAGAATGTAGGCGAGATAGGATCACATAACATCTTTTAGTTATGTACTTTCCATAACTTTAGATGTTTGGGATCCATCTCGCCTACATTCCTAATAACCCACCCTCCTTCCCCCTGCCTTGGAGATCAGAAGAGACCGGTCGGTTCGGTTTAACCGTTTCATCTTGAAACACCTGGCAATGTTATTTCAACTGTCTATGACTGTGCATGTGTGCGGACAAACAAGATCTGGGGAAGTAGTGGTGGTGCATCCTATGATGTAGAATAGCTCAGCCAATTAGAGACTTTGCTCTATAGTATAGCGTGCTGAGTCGGAGCCGAGGATTGGCTCCGAACCCATCAATACAGAATGTAGGCGAGATGGATCCCAAACATCTAAAGTTATGGTAAGTACATAACTAAAAGTTTGTCTTATGCTTTAAGTTCCTAAGGTAAAGCCATTTCAAAACAGACCATTTCTAAATGGATTGCTCATGGAATCAGATTTTGTTCTCACCATGGAAAGCAAATCCCAGGGAGTATATGGACTCATTCCACCAGAGCTGCTGCCACTTCTGCGGCTTTTCTCAGGGGAGTTGCTACCAAAGACATTTTGGAAGCTGCAACTTGGAGTTCAGTGCATACTTTTTCTAAGTACTGCAATCTACCTCTCTACTCTAAGTCTAGGGCAGGCTTTGCCTCTGCAGTCTTGCAGGACCTTTTAGCCACCCCTTCTTCTTTATGACCACCTCCCTTTCTTTCAGCTTTGGGATTCTACCCTACAATCATGACTGCAACAGTGTAACGTGATGAACATAGTACAGTTGTGTACACCTACCATAAATGTAGATGTCAGAGTGTCTTCACTGTTGCAGTCTGGGTTTCCTTCCCTCCTGTCCCCTCTTATTTTTACTTTTGTGTGGCTCCTTTTTTCACCATTCTTCTGAGGTGTATTTGCAAAGGATATGGGACCTTTCTCATTTTGGGACTCCTGACATCTGGGACAAGAATAACTGGAGAAGATGGTGTCGGCTGTCAGCTTTGTACTCCTGGCGCTCTGATGTCAGGGAGCATGGCTGAGCAGCCGACGCCGGACCCAGACTTTGGGATTCAGGCCGACCGAGGACTGCCTGCCGGCAGGGGAGAACCCTACAGTCATGACTGCAACAGTGAAGACACTCTAACATCTACATTTATGGTAGGTGTACACAACTGTACTTTCGCAAGTGCTGGTCGGCCAGCTCCTGAGATTACGAATATTTTTCAACCGGAGTCTTCTTGAAAGCTAAGTACCCCGTTGGGGAAACTTTTCTTGCCTCAGACCAATGTTAGACAAAGTTAATAATTGCATTTCATGTGGGAAGCAAATACTGCATAAGGATTTCCATTCCCTCTGCATTCCTTGCTTAGGCCCAGACCACGACGTCTCGGCCTGTCGTTTTTGTGCTACATTCAACAAATGCACTATTAAGCGTCTGGCGGATTTCGCCCAACACTATTTTGGCAAAAAGTTTAATTACATTATGTCGTCGGATACTCTGACTCCAGTTTTGAGTAAAAGACGCAAAGATAAGGACCGACATACGAGGTTCGCGACTTCTACCGACACAACGCTAAAGTCGTCTACAGGTGCTGCGGTTCTCAGCGAGGTGCCTACGCAGCCCCTGACTACCAATGACACTTCCTTAGCGGTGTCTTCTGTGCCAGAGGTCGCAGGCTCCTCGGCCCACACCCAGATTACAGATACCGACGCCACTCTTGGCGGGGGAAACTCTGAGTTTAGACAGGCCTGCCACCTCTCAAGGTGTCTTCAGGCCGCCTTCTTTTTCCATTAAGGCTTTCACTAAATCTAAAGCAGCCATGCATACTAAAAGACAAGCTCCACAAGGCCCCTCTCAAGGCCCCATGCCTAAAAAACAGATGCTCAAAATGGCTGAGGATTTGATTACTCTTATCAGGGGTTCTCAACCCCCCTCGTACAAAAGGCCGAGAGTGGAGGAAGAATACCCTTCCTCGGACCAGGCCTCCATTACTTCAGAACATTCTGAAGACCAAGAACATTCATACTCCCCTTTTGAAGATTCTGATGCAGAGGAGTCAATTCCCTCTGTCTGCCCCCCCCTGCGGACTATTCTTTTGGGGAAACCTTGCATACCTTGAGGGAACACTTCCACTGGGAAGGCCAAGATTATTCAGACTCCAAGAAAATGCTCAGGGATTTCCTCTTGCTCCCTCAGCACAGGCCTCTGGCTATCCTTCCTGTCTTAGACATACTAGATGATGTATATTCAGAGGCCGGCCTTAACCCAGATTCTTTACCTCCAGCTCCAGTCAAGCCTGATGGGTATTACCAGGTTCCTGATTCACACCGATTCCTATACAAAAGCCATGCGGCTGACCCAGAAACTATTTCACAGTGTCCCAAGGGAATTAAGGCCTCCACTGCCAAAAATCCATTACCTTCAGAGAGAGATTCCAGAGCTTTAGAAAGGTGGGGGGAAAAAGGTATACACCTCTGCCACTTTAACCGTGAGGGCATTAAACTATCAGTTCCATATGTTAAAGTATCAACAGTTTTTGTTATCTCAGTTGAAAAGCAAAATGTCACACCCTGAACAACCAGACTTGAAGGAGTTGCAGGATTTGTTGCATAGTGCAGAACAAGTGGGTAAACATACCTTGCAATGTGGTTTTGATGCTTTAGAGGCCTCATGTAGAGCTGCTGTTACAGGATCAGTCATACGTAGACATGCTTGGCTCAAAGAGCAAGCCTTACCAGATCATGTCAAAGCTAAATTACTAGATGCACCTCTTCAAAATGATGTGTTTGGTGTTAAAGCTGAGGAGGTATTAAAGAAAATGGAGGAAAAGGCAAAATCAATGCAAGCAGTGAAAGATTTCCTACAGGTACAACCTCCACGTTTCAGTAGAAATTGGCCTTCAAAAAATTGGTCCTTTCCAGCCACGGACAGACCTCAGAGGTAGATACAGGCGCCCGAGGGGTAGAGGACAATCCCAAGGATCATTTAGAGGCAGACAATGGCAAGCACCTACACCAAGAGGTGGGAGAGGATAGATCACAGCCATTCAGAAAGCAGAACCAATTACTTCCCCTATGCATGCCAAGCAAAGCTCTAATGGCAGCACCTTCAGGCGGAAAACTGGCATTATTTTCAAAAAATTGGCATATTGTCACAAAAGACAAATGGATCCTGGACATTATAGACAGAGGCTACAGATTTCACTTTCACACCCTTCCAAAAATGAGAGGCATGCCAAACCTGCCACAAAATCAAAGGGCAGAGGCACAAAAACAAATTTCAGCTCTCATGGACATGAAAGCTATTCAAGAGGTACCTAGACAAGAACAGGGTCAAGGTTTTTATTCCAGACTATTCCTGGTACCAAGGAAGAACAAAGATTGGAGACCTATTTTGGACCTATCCATCCTAAACACATATTTACTCGTACCAAAATTCAAGATGCTCACATTACAGTAGCTTCTTCCCATGCTGGGCAAGGAGTCTTGGCTGGTAACATTGGACCTCAAGGAGGCATAACTGCATGTCCGTATCAGACAGGATTGCAGAAGATACCTCAGATTTCTTGCAGGTTCAACCCACTATCAATTCTCTGCATTGCCCTTTGGCTTATCTACTGCGCCCAGAGTATTCACGAAATGCCTGGCATCAGTAATTGCCTTCTGCAGACTTAAAGGGATACAAATATACCCATATTTGGACAACTGCCTGATACAAGCGGACAGCAAACACATACTTCTGAAACACCTGGCGTTTGTAATAAAGTTGTTGAACTCTCTGGGATACACAGTCAACAAAAAGAAATCAAGACTAATACCCTCTCAAACAATAATTTTCCTGGGTGCCAGCTTGACTACAAACACCCAGATGGCCTACCTCACGCCAGAGAAACAAGGGCAACTAACTCAATACTTTAGAAAACTGGCAACCTTCACCAGGCTGACTGCAAGGAAAATCCTGCAGGCTCTGGGATTCATGGCGTCTTGCATCCTGCTAATCCCATGTGCAAAGCTGCATATGAGGAAACTTCAATGGTACCTAAAAAACTTATGGTCTCAAAACAGCCATAGTTTGGAAACAATTATACCACTGATTCCATGCCTCCAAAAGGAATTTCTGTGGTGGGCTCAAGCATGCCAAAGAAACATAGGTCTCCCATTTTGCTTGCCTCAAGCAAATCAAATCATCACAACAGACGCCTCGGACTACGCCTGGGGGCGCACATGACAGATCAGTGCATTCAAGGCAAATGGTCACAAAAAGAAAAGCACCTATACATCAATCAAAAGGAAATGCTAGCAGTAAAAAATGCTATTATGGCTTTCAAAGACCTACTGCATCCAGGCCAGCTGTTGATATGGACAGACAACACCACAGTGATGTGGTACATAAACAGGGAGGAACCCATTCATATCCCCTGTGCAGGCTAGCCATGTCTCTTTGGAACATGGCTCTGGAATTAGAAATCCAACTTCAAGCACAATTCCTGCCAGGCAAGGAAAACACGCTGGCAGACAACTTAAGCAGAAATATGACGGATCCACACGAATGGAAGTTGCATTCTCAAGTTTTTACAAAGATAATTCAAGCATGGGGAAGGCCAGACATAGATCTCTTTGCTACCCACAAATTACCAATTGACAAAATTCTGCTAGAGGACCTTTCATCCACAGCCCTGCAAAGTGGACGCACTCTTTCAGTTGGACAACAATGACAGTTTATGCCTTTCCACCTCTTCCTCTGCTGCCCAAAGTTCTATTAAAAGCCAGAGCAGACGGACCAAAGATGATTCTCATTGCTCCAGACTGGCCAAGACAACACTGGTACCCACTCCTGAGGAGCCTGACGCATTCCCCACCATGGATCCTGCATCTAATGCTGCTTCTGTTGACTCAGCACAACTTCAAAACTCTTCACAGTCAGCTGAAAACACTCAATCTAGCTGCATGGAGGATTCCTTAAATTCACAACAGACCCTGCTCTCCAAGGAGGTGCAGGATGTCATTTTGGAGGCCAGAAGGCCTTCTACTAGAAAAGCCTACTCCGCAAAATGGAAACTGTTTTGTGCCTGGAATCAGAAAAAGGGTCAGAATCCTGGAATACTGAATTTACCTCAAATATTACAGTACCTAGCTGAGATAATAAGCAGTGGACTTTCATTCTCCTCCATCAAAATCCATGCCTCAGCCATTTCTGCAGAGTACAACACTGATTCTCCTTTATTCTCTCACCCTCTCTTAAGACAGTTCCTCAGAGGGGCTAAGAATATAAACCCCCCAAGGAAGCAACCAGTACCTGCTTGGGACCTCAATTTCATTCTAGAAAAACTGACCCTGCCTCCATTTGAGCCAGCTGCTTCAACAGAGCTGCAATATTTGTCATGGAAAATAGCCTTCCTTCTGGCTATCACCTCAGCACGCAGGGTTTCGGAACTACAAGCCCTCATGGCTGTGCAGCCTTTCATCATTTTCCATCAGGACAGAGTTTCCTTATGAACCAATCCTTCCTTTATGCCAAAGGTAGTATCCAGGGTAGCATTGAATCAGGCTATCCACTTACTTACCTTTTACCCTAATCCACAAAACAAAGGGGAGAGATTACTACATTCGTTGGACATTCACAGACAACTTCGTTATTTGGACAGAACAAAGCCATTCAGAAAATCAGAGCAACTCTGTTTCCTATACTACAGGTGCTCAAGGGAAGCCTATTTCCAAACAGACAATCTCAAAATGGATAGCCCACTGCATACGCTTTTGTTCTTTTCATGGTAAAACTCTACCTACAGGCATCAGATCTCACTCCACAAGGGCCACAGCTACCTCTGCAGCTTTCCTCAGGGGGGTTCCTACCAAAGATATTTTGGAAGCAGCCACTTGGAGTTCTGTCCATACTTTCTCCAAGCACCATTACCTACCATTATACTCCAAATCTAGAGCGGGCTTTGCCACTGCAGTCTTGCAGGGCATCCTGGCTCCGCCTAGTTCCACTTAGTACCTTCCACCCTTTATTAGCTTTGGGATTCTACCCATCTGTTATGACTGCAGCTGTATGCACGATGAACATAGTACAGTTTTGTACCTACCATAAATGTAGATGTTAGAGTGCTAATACAGCTGCAGTCCAGGTTTCCCTCCCTCCTTCCCCTCTTGGGACAGGCTTAATGGCTAACACCCCCACATACAACCTCATTGGGATATTCTTTTATGGTGTATTTGCTTGCAACTACTGTTTTTTGATTATATTGCATTGCATTATTACATAAATTTGTTTTGCCTTCCTTCTGGGGGCACCTGACATCTGGGGCAAGAAAAACTGAAGAAAATGGCGTCGGCTGGTTCCTTTATACCCCTGCCGCACTGACGTCAGGGAAGAAGCGACGACATCCGACGCCGGACCTAGACTTTGGAATTCGGCTGACCGAGGACCTGCCTGACGGCAGGATAACCCATTTGTTATGACTGCAGCTGTATTAGCACTCTAACATCTACATTTATGGTAGGTACAAAACTGTACTTTCCCGACCCTCACAAATTCTTTTTCAAAAATCAAGTTTCGGATCCTGAAACCATTTCTCAGGGTCCCAAGGGCATTAAGGCTTCTACTGCTAAAAATCTGTACCCCTTCTGATAGAGATTCTGCAGCCTTGGCAATCAGGGCTTTAAACGGTCAATTTCATATGGTAAGATATCAGCAGCATATCATGGGACTGCTTAAACAGAAAATGGTGTTGATTTCTGACTGTGTGGAAAATAGATTTACAGTATTTATTGCATTCAGCTGAACAAGTTGGAAAACATACTTTGTAGTGTGGTTTTGATTCTTTGAAGACCTCGTGTAGGGCTGCTGTTACTGGGCCTCTGCTAAGAAGGCATGCTTGGCTCAAAGAGCAAACTCTGATCATGTTAAAGTAAAATTGTTAGATGCTCCTTTACAACAGGACCGTCTCTTTAGTAATAAGGCTGAAAAAGTTCTAAATATGGAAGATAAAGCTAAATCTATGCAAACTGTGAAAGATTTCTTACAAGTGCAACCTCCAAGATTTAGTAGGCACTGGCCTACTAAGAACTGGTCCTTTCCAGTTCCTTCGAGAGCCACTCAAGTCAAACCCAGACATTCTAAAGGCACCAGGTTTCAATCCCAAGGGACTTTCAGAACAAAACAACGGGGTGTCTCCTCTTCCAAATCTGGAAACAGCCAGACATCTCCATATGATAAGCAGTCTCAATGACTTCTTTACACTTACCAAGCACTTATTTTTTAGCTGCCCCTTTGGGGGGGGGAAAGGCTCTTCAAGCAAAAAACTGGCAACATATAACTTGGAACAAATGGCTTTTAAATATAGTATCCCAGGGATACAGATTTCATTTCCACACGTTGCCATTTCCCAACGGATGGCCAGACCTGCCCCCAAATCAGTGGGCAGAGGCCCAGAAACGAGCACTTTCCCTCCTGAGCACAGAGGCTGTTCAGCTAGTAATGAAAGAGGGAAATAGGACAAGGCTTCTGTTCAAGACTTTTCCTGGTACCCAGAAAAGACATCCTGGCATCCAATTCTGGACTTATCTACTCTAAACATCTTTCTGGATATTCCAAAATTCAAGATGCTGACTTCAGTTACTTCCTATGCTAGGCAAAGATGCCTGGTTGGCAACTCTAGATTTAAGAGGCTTACCTGCATATCCCAATCAGGGAATCTTGCAGAAGATACCTACGCTTCAATGCAGGCTACTTGCATTATCAGTTCTCTGCACTGTCCTTTGGCTTATCTACTGCGCCCAGGGTCTTTATGAAGTGCCTGGCTCCAGTAATTGAATTTTGCAGGCAAATAAATATTCAAATACATCCTTACCTGGACGAGTGTCTAAATCGGGCAGAAAACAAGGGCATTCTTAAACTTCTGGCATTTGTAAAAAGGGTTCTAACTTGCCTAGGGTACACTATAAACGAAAAGAAATCACAGCTGGTAACCTCTCAAAAAATTACATTCCTGGGTGCAAGCTTGAATACAACTGCCCAGATAGCTTTCCTTATGCCAGAGAAGCAAATTCATTTGGTGACTTACTTCAAACACCACCAAACCCTACTTTCTGCAAGGCAAATACTGCAAGCCTTTGGGTTCATGGCCTCCTGCATTCTTCTAATTCCACATTGCAAGACTGCACATGAGGAAACTTCTGTGGTATTTGAAAAGTTTGTCAGGATTTTCACAGCCTGGAACCAATGATTCCTATCCTACCTTGCCTGTGCCTAGAGTTCATATGGTGGGCAGAGGCCTGCCACCACAAGGGACTGCCGTTCACACCAACCCCTGCTGCCCAGACCCTAACCACAGACTCATCAGACTATGCATGGGGTGCTCATCTGGCAGTGAAGTGCATTCAGGGAAAATATAGTCCGAATCAAATGGACCTTCACATAACTAAAAGAAATGCTAGCTGTACACAATGCATTGACAGCCTTCAAGGACTACCTTCATCCTGGACAATTACTGCTACACTGACAACACCAAGGTTATGTGGTACATAACCGTGGTGTTGTCCGTACACACTCGTACCCCCTCTGCAGACTAGCCATGGCATTGTGGAACACGACCTTGACCTATCAAGTACAACTTCAAGCTCAATTCCTGCCAGGAAAGCTGAATATTCTGGCAGATGAACTAAGCAGAAATTTCATGGTCCCACACGATTGGAAACGAACCACGGATTTTCAACACGTTGACATGCAAATGGGGGAGCCCAGACATAGAACTTTTTGCCTCACCCCAGAACTTTCAGTTGGACAAAGTTTGCACAAAAAAGCCTGGAAACCGGATGCTCTGTCCTTCAGCTGGAAAAACCTATCCGTCTATGCCTTTCTCCCTCTGCCTCTGCTCTTCAAAGTTCTGCTAAAAGTCACAGGACAAACCAAAAATTATTTTGATTGCTCCAGACTGGCTTAGCCAGCACTGGTACCCACTCCTGTGCAGTGTGTGTCACCTTCCACCATGGCAGCTGCCTCAGACACCTTACTTACCGTTTCATCAGAGCAACCAAATTCTGCACACTCTTCTCCAAACATTGAATCTTGCTGCGTAGCTAATCACATAATTTCACCCTTGGCATCCCTCAGCAAACCTGTGATGGATGTCATTTTGGAAGCCAGAAGACCTTGTACTAGAAAATCTTATGCTGACAAATGGAAAAGATTCTGTGCCTGGAACCAATCTCAAAGGATAAGCACAGCAGTGCCCAACATTCCTCAGATTTTGTAATACTAAACTGAGATGCTTCACAAGGGCCTGTTTTCTTCCATAAAAATCCTTCATGCCTCAGCCATTTCAGCTCATTACAATGCAGAATCTCCCCTCTTCTCCCATCCTCTGCTAAAGCAGTATCTCAGAGGGGCCAAAAACTTAAGACCACCCAGGAGAGCTCCAACCCCTGCCTGGGACCTTAATTTTGTATTGGAGAAACTCACTCCCCCTCTTTTCGAGCTAGCTGCTACTGCAGACTTAAAATTTCTCTCCTGGAAAACAGCTTTCCTTTTAGCAGTCACTTCAGCTAGAAGGATTTCTGAATTACAGACTCTTATGGCAGTGGAGCCTTTCATCATTGTTCATGCAGACAGGGTATCTCTCGGGACCCAACCCATCCTTCATGCCTAAGGTGGTATCCAGTGTGGCTCTTAATCAGACTATTCAACTTTCTACCAATCCACAGAACAAGGGGGAGCGGATTCTGCATTCATTGGATGTACACAGGCAACTTAGATTTTACTTAAACAAGACTAAATCTCAAAATCTGAACTGCTGGTAGCATTTGCTGCAGGGGCAGAGGGAAAGGCTATTTCAAAGCAAGCCATTTCCAAATGGATAAGCCATTGTATTCGCTTCTGCTATAACCACCATGGAAAAACTATCCCCCTGGGGATCAGATCCCATTCCACCAGGGCTGCATCTACTTCAACAGCCTTTCTCAGAGATGTTCCTACCAGGGAAATTCTAGAAGCTGCTACCTGGAGCTCAGTTCATACTTAGACCAAACATTACCATTTACCACTTTTCTCTAAATCCAGAGCTGGCTTTGCCACTGCTGTCCTGCAGGGCCTTCTAGCTGGTCCTAATGCTGTATAAATTCCTCCACCCCAACCATAGCTTTGGGAATCTACCCAAATGTAATGACTGCAACAGTGAAACACGAAGAACATAGTACAGTTGTGTACACTTACCATAAATGTAGATGTTTGAGTGTATTCACTCTTGTAGTCCTGGTTACCCTCCCAACAGCCCCCTATTTTTCTCTGGCCATATCTCTACTTTCTTTTACTATGCTTAAAAGCCCTTTTGGCATTTGCTTTTGGTTGTAGGTATATTTTGTGTTTAATTTTATTTGCTCCCATTTGGGGGGCACTGGACATCTGGGGCAAGAAACTGATGTAATGGTGTCTGCTGCATGTTTTATATTCCTAACAATCTGACATTATGGAAGAAGGAACAGCAACTGATGCAGGACCCAAGACTTTGTTAATCAGGCCGACTGAGGGCAACCTGCCAGCAGATTACCCAAATGTAATGACTGCAACAGTGAATACACTAACATCTACATTTATGGTAACTGTACACAACTGTACTTTCCCGGGAAACCTAATAAATTCGTCTGCTCCCAAAGAAGAAATTCTCCAAGTGTGTGCCTGTAGATGCCATGGTGGTGGAGGCGGCCACTAAGAAGGAACTAGCGGAGACTTCATCTGTCCATCTGCCGGAGAAGGAGTCTCGAATGATGGACAGATATGGGAACCTTATCTTTTAGTCCACTGCATTCACACTCAGATCGCTGAACTATCTCTCATTTTACGAGGCTTCAGAGATCTCCTTAAGGAGTTGGGAGATACTGTACAAGGTACAGCTACTGAAGGGAGTTCCTGATAAGGTGCTTGCTCAGTTGTCCACCTTAAATTCCATGGTTAACTCCTCCATGAGGCTGGTGTCTTATGCAGCCAACTGAGGGAGCAGGGCAGCGGGTTCAGGAGTTTCCCTTAGGAGACGCTCCTGGATGCGCTTGTGTAATTTTGCGGAGCAGTAAGTCTACCTTTACCACCCCCCCCCCCTTAACAGTTCTTCGTTTGGACCAGGGTAAGACTCTCACCAGGTGTGAGCAAGAAGGGAAAACCCTGTCTGCCGTGAGAGTACATTTTACTGTCCCCTCTAGACCATATCCCAAGGGTGAGAGAGGTGGTAGTATGTGGTTCAAGAAGTACCAGATATTTTTCCAGGATGCACAGGGTGATTTCCCCCTTCAGAGGAGGAGGAGCAAATGGTAGATGTTGCCTTTAAGGCAGGAGTGGCCTGCAAAACCAGGGAGGCTGTGATTCGTTTCAAAGCGGTCTCTATCAGCGCTCCTGATGTGGGTCCCAGCTCTGCTTCTCTGGATCTAGTCGGGGGTCGCTTTTCTTTGTATCCAGAAGCCTGGCTAAGCATCACCCTAGACAAATGCGTACAAAGAGTTGTCACTAGAGGTTAATCCATACCTTTTTCTCTTCCACCTCACGTTCCCATGAAGATCCCAGATGTTCCACTCAATCACAGTGATCAAGCAACTGTAGGGGTGAAGAAGTTGCTCGCAAACAGTTATCCAAACTGTCCCCACAGATCAGGTATGATTCGGAACTTGCTCCAGATTCTTTAGTTTGCAGAGATCTAAGATGGGCCTCCAGTCCCCTGTACGTTTTGGCACTAATCGGTCAAGGACAAGTTCCGGATGTTGACACTGCAGTTTATACTCCCTCTATTAGGGAAAGACACTTTGATGTGCACAATAGACCTTCAAGATGCGTGCTACCATATAAAAATGGACAGAGCATCGAGGAGGCAGTTATGCATCTGGCTGGGAGCCAGTCACTACCAGTTTCGTGCTCTGTCTTTTGGTCTCACCACAGCCCCCAGGGTTTTCTCCAAATGCCTGGCAGTAGTGACAGCTCATCCGAGTTGTTTAGGATTCCTTGTGTTTCCATACCTGGGTGACTGGCTTCGGACTGCCTCCACCAGATATCTACTCCTTCAAACCAGTGATTCCACTATCGAACTTTGTGCCCAGTTGGGGATTACTATAAATTAGGGAAGTCTGCCTTATTGCCCTCTGAATTTGACTTTTATAGGCACAGAAATAGACACATTTGCCATGTTAGCACATCTTCCTGCAGAAAGAGCACAGAACCTCATACAAGTTCTCAGTCTACTTCCTCTGCAAAAAGTCAAGGCAAACAGTGCTGAAACTCTTGGGGACCATGGTCTCCACCATAATGCTAGTCCCTCTTGCCAGATTACATATGCAAATTCTTTAATGGCTCCTATCGTCCCAGTGGTCTTTTCAACAAATGCCTCTATCGCACCACATCTTAAGAGTCTTGCAAAAGGACCAGCGTTGGTGGATCCAACCCGACCAACTAATGATGGACTCTCCATTTCTTCCTTGCCAACCTGTTGCTACTGTGACCACGGATGCCTCACAGGGTGGGGTGGGTATTATCTAGGCAGGACTGTCCAAGGCACATGGCAAGATCACGAGGCTCACCTGCATATCAATGTTCTAGAGATGTGGCAGTGCTGCTGGCGCTGCAAAGCACTTCACGACCTTCTTCCTCTTGGGGCAATAGCAATCCAGTCAGACAACTTGTCCTGTGGTAAAGTATCTCAACAAGCAAAGTGGAACCAGATCTTTACCCCTTTTATCGGGAGGCGATTTGTGTTTGGAAATGGGCAATGTCTTCCCAGCGCTTTCTAGTGGCAGTGCACATCCCAGGGACAACCAATGTGATAGCCGATAAAACTCAGCCAGGCAATTTTGATGCCTCACGAGTGGTCTCTGAAGCAAGAGATAGCAGAACAGATTTTCCGCAAATGGGGATGGCCTTGCTGCGATATTTTTGCCAGTCCGATAAACTTCATATGCAGCAGCTACTTTCCCTTATCGGTAGTCACCGAGAGATGCACTTGTTCACGATTGGCCTCTGGGTCTTTTCTGTGCTTTCCCTCCCTTTTCTCTCATATCCAAGGTGATTCAGAAAGCAAAGCTGTTGGGGGAGCAAATGGATTCTCCTCGCTCCTTACTGGCCTCGTCAGATTTGGTTCCCTTTTCTCGGGCCTCCTGCTAGACAATCCATGGACTCTGGACCCAGTGCCGGACCTCTTGATGCACATGACAGGCTCTCTTCACCCCAGCCTCCACACCCTCAATTTGACAGCGTGGCTGCTCCAATTCCATCCCTAGTCAGGCTTCATAATTTTTCTCCTGCTGTGACCAACATTCGCGCTTCTTCACATAAACATTTCACTAGAAAGTTATACACTAGCAAATGGAGAAGGTTTTCCATCTGGGCTGAAGAAAGGAATGTTGACCCTTACACCGCGTCCCTCCCAGCGGGTTTAGAATTTGTCTGAACTTTTCCATCTAGGATCTGCTGCTGCCACAATTAGGCTTCAGTTGACAGTGATCTCCAATTTTCATTTGAGTCAACATGAGTCTAACCTCATGTCACACACATTGTGTAAAACCTTCTTTAAAGGTGCTACTTTGCTGAGACCCCCTTTCAGGAACTGGCAGCTTCCTGGGATCTAAACTTCATCCTGTCTAAAATAATTTCACCCTTCAAACCTGCTCATTCGTGTCCACTGAAGTTTCTGTCTTGGAAGACTGTTTCTAGTAGCCATCCCTTCTGCTAGATGAGTATCCGTTACAAGCACAGTCCATCAAGTCTCATTATTTGATTTTCCACCAAGACAGTTTCTCTTCGCACAAATCCATCCTTTATCCCTAAAGTTTGCTCTCATAATAACTTGAACCAAACTGTAGAGCTGCTGGTGTTTTTCCCTAATCATTCCAACGCACCGCAATACAAATTTCATCAGTTGGGTGTTCACAATTACGGTTCTGTCTTCACAGAACTAAGGAACTTAGAAAATCAGACCAATTGTTTGTATCATTCTCCGATTCCAGACTAGGTCTCCCAGTCTCCAAAGTGACCCTTTCAGATTGGATTTTGAACTGTATTTCTTTCATTTATTCTTCTAATGGAAAGGCTTTACCGTTCAAGATTAAGGCTCATTCTGCACAATCCCAGTCTGTCTGCTGCCTTCCAAGCCAGAGTTCCAATTGACAATATTTGTGCAGCAGCAACCTGGGCTACCCCTCATACCTTTATTACTCATTACAAATTGGACCTGACCTCTAGGGTTAGAACCTCCTTTGGTTCCATGGTACTCAAGGGTATTTTTCCATGAGCCACCTGAGAGTAAGGTGCTAGGGACGCTGTCCCATATGTAAGAACGAAGGCGAGCTAGGACTACAGAACATGAAGTTATGTACTCACCTTAACGTTCCATGTTTGTAGCCCATCTCGCCCTTCATTCTTATGAACCCACCCACCTACTCCCGTCCTGGAAATATCTGGAGGCAGGATAATTTTTCCATAATAAGGTGGAGACCTTTCATTATTCTTTCTGGGTAGCTGTAATTCTGTCTTTCTATAGTTTAGCAGCAAACAAGTTCTGGGGATTGTACTGGCGCACTATGGGATACCTAGCTAGCCACGAGCCAACTAGAAGACTTTGAGCTTTGTAGTAGGCAGATTCGAAGCAGAGTATGTGCTCCAAACCCATATGCAAGAGTGAAGGGTGAGATTAACTGCAAACGTGGAACATTGTGGTGAGTACATAACTTCTTTTTTTGGAGTGACTCAGCCAGAGCCCAGACCTAAATCCAATAGAAAATCTGTGGGGTAACCTGAAGAGGGCTGTGCACAAGAGATGCCCTCCCAATCTGACAGATTTGGAGCGCTTTTGACAAGAAGAGTGGACAAATATTGCCAAGTCAAGATGTGCCATGCTGATGGCATTCAGCCTTCTTGGGTAGGAGTCTGTAATTAAATCAAAAGGTGCCTCAACATAGTATTAGTTTAAGGGTGTGCACACTTATGCAACCAGCTTGTTGTAGATTTTTTTTTTATATTTTTCCTCCTAACAGATTTGTTTGTTTTTCAATTGAATTACACAGTTTATAGGTCCCATTAAAGGTGGGAAAAAACTGGCATTTTAACAGGGGTGTGAACTTGTATATACACTGTAAGGTCTTTCTGTTAGTCATATTTAATGAGGCTGCTATCCATCCTGATGTGTTTCTATGTATAAAAGCATCTGTACGAAAACCCCAGCCTGCGTATGTTTTGGAGATGAGCAAGCGACTCTGTATAACGGATTTGTTCCAGGAAGGGTCAAGGCCTTTTCTACCAGGGTCATGGCTTCATCTTAGGCTCTTTTTGGAAAGGGTTAGATTCTGTAAGTGGAATAGACTTCATGTAAGTGTAATGTCAGTTGCACTGGTTGTCCCTTCCACCATGACAAAGTAATTCCTGACGGTGCTGGAGTCACTGTGCTAGTGCCCTGGCTACCACTACAGTTTTTCTGGGGGTTAGGGGGGTTCCCCCCAAGTTACTGTGGAGTCTGCCACATGGTGGTCTGTTCACCTTTGCCAAGTAGTGTAGTTTTAGAGCTATGGCAATTTCTTGTCTTGCCATAGTCATTCTGCAGGATGTGATGTCCCTTGCTCTCATTTCAGGCCAGCCACTGTTAACTCAGGGTGCATCCCAATATTCAGTATTGCAGCAGTGAAGTGCGGAAAATGTAGTATAGTTAAGTATTGCTAAGCTGTGGGTTATATTTGGATAGTAATATACCCAGCTAGCTTAGGTTCCTGCAGCGGTGATCTACTGAGGGGCACTGTAAAATTGTGCAAGTAAACATGGCATAGCATTTGATGTATTGGATCACTGCAGTAACCATCCCCTCAATCCCCCTTTTCTGTTTTTGCTGCATGGGCAAGTTTATGGTGGTTTATACACTCGTATAGTTGCAGGTAAATTTTTCTATTTGTTAGCATGTACCTTTCAGGGTTGTAGTCGCCCTTCTTGAGAGAAAGTTGCAATTACTTTCTCACTTTTTCTGAGCTCTGTTTGAGCCCTCTGCTGTTAGGGCAAATGGAGGGTGATTTGAAGCTTTGGAAACTGACTGGCTGTTTCGTTGGCAGCTTAGCCTACTTACAACAGTTCTAGTAGTATGTCTGTTTGATAACTTTGCTTGCACAACTGCATTTTCTGTCCTGCCATCAACATTTTTATTAAGGAACATAGTGTTACAGGGAGTAAAATTCAGGAAGGTGCGTGCCAGGTGAAATCTTTGTATGTGGCATTTTAAATGCACTGCCATATGTAGAATGCATCCTCACATGAAGAGGTTTAAATGGGGTTAGAGTGCAAAAAAAAGAAGTTTGTAAGAGCTTGTAAATCTAACACAGGTTTAAGGAAAACAGGAGCATTTTCATTGTGGGTGTAAGGGTGAGGGAGCATGGGTATGAGGGAGATAAACCCATCATTTCGAAGTGGAGATTTAGAGTAGTGTGTGTGTGTGCGCACGCACACAAGGTTAAGTGATCCTTTTCACATCAGAAGCACCTGAACAGCATGTGTAAGTGCAATCATTTCATAAAGTGTTGGGGTGCAGATATATTTGCAGCTGGGGGGGTAGCACCATCTTTACTAGTGAAACTTGTGGCTTGACTGATGACTTGGGTGATTCTCCGTGCACTGAATTTGATTCATCTCTCTTGTGATCACACCCACCCATATGTGCACTGAAGGAAGAGAAGGGCTTCGCCACATAGTTCCTGAAAATTCAAATGCTTCATCAGGTGTTGGCCCAGTGTGCTGTCATATGCACCATGACAGGTGTGCTGTACGCTTAATGGCTTGGACTAAATTTTGCTTTTTTTTCTTTTCTAGAAGCTTACTTGTTTAAACCTTGTGTATGTCACCCAAGCTGGAGAAAAAAAAAATTACCTTTTAGAGTTGTGATAGTAATTTTTTACTTTTGTGACGTCAAGATGAAATGGTGTTAAACTGCAATTTTTTTTTCCTCCCCAGGAAACACCGCTCTCACATATGCATGTGCTGGAGGATTCGTTGATGTAGTGAAAGTACTTCTGAAAGCAGGGGCCAACATTGAAGACCATAATGAGAATGGCCACACACCATTGATGGAAGCAGCCAGTGCTGGCCATGTTGAGGTTGCACGTGTGCTTTTAGAATATGGTGCTGGAATTAACACCCATTCTAATGAATTTAAAGAAAGTGCACTTACACTGGCATGCTATAAAGGTATGTGCTATCCTGTGTACCAACACTGTAATATAGTTTTCAGTTGCAGCCTGTGAAACTCTTTGACTTCTGCGTTCCGTCCAGCTGCAACTTGTGTATAACATGGAGTGTTGGGTTAGCCTTATTGGCCCTAGACCTTTTGCATCAGATGCATGGGCAGAAGAGCTTCATTAGTCAGTATTTTAGCCTGTAGTAAAGAAAATCAAAATAAATGTTAGAGTTCATAGGTCTGTCTCTATTATGTTCTAAATATCTGATCTGATGTTTCTTGTGTCCTTTCTCAGTGGATAGTTACTCTGATCTGTACCTGATCAGACTTCAGACCCTTCATACTGGAGGTTCTTCATCTCTAACCCCTGTTTGATATGTAGGATGTTCTTCGTGTTTCACTGTTGCAGTCATAACTGTAGGGTGCTCCTGCCGGCAGGCAGCCCGACGTCGGCCAGAATCCCAAAGTCTGGGTCCGGCGTCGGCTGTACAAGCTAGTACCCTGACGTCAGTACGCTCTGGTACATAGCCCTCAGCCGACGCCATCTTCTCCAGTCTTTCTTGCCGTGCGGTGGAAAGCAGCTCGCAAGTCGTTGGTTGGCGATTTTCGAACAGCGTATTTTGTTGTTGGCGGTCCGAAGTTCTTACTTCTCTTCTCAAAGCTAAGTACCCGTTGGGAATCTTTTCTTGTTCCTCCGATGTCAGAAAAAGTTAATAATTGTATATCGTGTGGGAAACAAATACCTCATAAAGATTTCCACTCTTACTGTCTACCTTGCTTAGGCCCTGACCACGACGTTTCTTGTTGTCGGTTCTGTGCCAGGTTCAATTCTCGTACTATCAAGCGCAGGTACGATTGGGCTCTAAATTATTTTGGCAGACGCTTCAATTATAGAATGTCGTCTGACACTACCGGAATTCAAAAGAAGCGCAAAGACAGGCCTCCGAGGTCCAAACAGGACTCGTTGCAGCTGGAGCCAGCGTCCGGTTCGGCTGTCGTCAGTGAGGCGCTTTTGCAGCCCCTGTCGGCCGCCACTTCTGAACCGATGGCCGATACGGACTCCCATGGGGAGCCATCAAGGCCTACTATTTTAACTGCTGCAGGACTTTCGGACGTCTCTCCCTCAGATGGGTCCGGAACCGCTGTGCAGGTACCGGCTTCTGAGGGGGTTTTCAGGCCTACTCACATAACTATTTCAAAGACAAAGACTCCTGTTAGGTCTAAAGTTCCTGCCCAAGCTACTTCTGAATCTACTCCCAGGACACAGAAGCAATTATTAAAGATGGCTGAAGATTTACTTACCATGATTAGGGGTTCTCACCCCCCACCTGACAAAAGGCCTTGACAGGATGTTCCTCTGGATTCCTCTGACCAAGCTTCTGTATCTTCTGCCTCTTCCTCTGATCAGGAGTATTCTTTTCCTCCTTATGAGGATTCGGATGCTGAGGACTCTTTGCCCTCTGCCTCTCCGCCTTAAGATTTCTCATTTGGGGAAACCTTGCATGAGATGAGGGAACATTTTCATTGGGAGGGTCAGGAGTTTTCTGCTTCCAAGAAGAGGCTTAGAGAATTCCTTCTTCCTCAGCATAGGCCTTTAGCTATCCCTCCTGTTCTTGACATTGTGGATGATGCTTTTTCTGAGGCTAATTTGAATCCTGATTCCATGCCTCCTGCTCCCTCTAAGCTTGATAGGTTTTATAGGGTTCCTGAGTCTCATTTGTTCTTGTTTAAGAACCCTTCTGCGGATCCTGAAACTATTTCTCAGGGCTCTAAGGCTGCTAAGGTTGCTACTTCTAAGAATCCTATTCCCTCTGAGAAGGATTCTCGTGCTTTAGACAGGTGGGGAAAAAAGTATATACTTCTGCTACCCTGTCTGTAAGGGATTTAAATTGCCAGTTTCATATGTTTAAGTATCAGCAATTTCTTTTGTCTGTTATAAAGCAAAAGCTTGCTTCCCTTCCTGCATGTGCAGAGGATAAGGAACTTCAGGATGTATTGCATGCAACTGAACAAGTGAACAAACATAGTTTGCATTGTGGTTTTGATGCTTTGGATGCTTCTTGCAGGGCTGCAGCCTCTGGCACTGTTATCAGGAGACATGCCTGGCTTCGTGAACAAAGTTTACCTGAACAGGTTAAGGCTAAGTTATTAGATGCCCCTGTTCAACACTATGTTCTTTTTGGATCTAAAGCTGAGGAGGTTATTAAAAAGATGGAAGAAAAGGCAAAATCTATGCAAACTGTAAAAGATTTCTTGCAAGTCCAGCCTCCTAGATTTTCCAGGAATTGGCCCTCCAAAAATTGGTCCTTTCCCACGTCTGACAGGCCTCAAAGGGGAAGATATAGACGCTCCAGAGGTCGTGGTCAAGCTCAGGCCTCTTACAGATCTAGACAATGGACTGCTTCTTCACCTAGAAGGGGAGAAGACAGATCCCAATCTCAAAGAAAACAAACTCAATGACTCTCTCGGTTGGGCTACAGGACCCCTTCACCTGGATGCCCCTCTCGGAGGAAAACTGTCTCTTTTTCACAGAAATTGGACTCGTATTACCCAGGACAGATGGGTATTGGACGTGATTTTAAAAGGCTACAAATTCCACTTTCATACTCTGCCAAGGGCTTACGGTTGGCCAGATCTGCCAAAACATCAGTGGTCAGAGGCCTTAAATCAAGTGGATGCTGTTATGGCCATGAGAGCCATAGAGCCTGTTCCACTCTCAGAGATGGGAAAAGGTTTTTATTCAAGACTGTTTCTGGTTCCAAGAAAACAAAGCTCATGGAGACCTATTCTGGAACTTTCTGTGTTAAACACCTTTTTGGAAATTCCAAAATTCAAGATGCTTACTCTGCAGCAACTAATTCCAATGCTCTCTCAGGACTCCTGGATGGTGACATTGGACTTAAAGGAAGCCTACTTACACATTCCCATCAGGCAGGAACGCAGGAAATTCCTCAGGTTCAAGGCAGGTTCGAGACACTTTCAATTCTCTGCACTGCCCTTTGGTTTATCTACTGCGCCCAGAGTCTTTACCAAGTGCCTGGCACCAGTAGTGGCTTATTGCAGACTTCAGGGGATTCAGAATTACCCCTATTTGGACGACTGCCTTATTCAGGCAGACAGCAAGGATCTTCTACTTCAACATCTGGAATTTGTTCAACGTCTCCTCTTCCTTCTGGGATTCTCAGTGAACACAAAAAAAGTCACATTTGATCCCTTCTCAACAAATGGTGTTCTTGGGAGCTCTCTTAAATACGACCTTACAAAGGGCCTTCCTCACTCCAGGAAAACAATCACAGCTGGCTACAATTTTCAACACCTTGGCAACTCTATCTCAGCTCACTGCAAGGAAATTCCTGCAGGCTCTTGGCTGCATGGCTTCCTGCATTCTGTTGATTCCAAATGCAAGGCTTCATACGAGAAAGCTTCAATGGTATCTGAAAAGTGTATGGTCACAGCATTACCACGATCTGGACATTCTGATTCCTCTGATCCCCTGCCTCCAGAAGGAGTTCCTCTGGTGGTCCAGGGTGTGTGCTTTAAACGAAGGAAAGCCTTTTCATCTACCTCAACCTTCTCAAATCATAACCACAGACGCCTCGGTTTATGCTTGGGGAGCACACTTTCTAGACAGTTGCCAGCAGGGAACCTGGACAAAGGACCATCTTCACTGGCACATCAATCTGAAGGAAATGTTGGCAGTTCAAAATGCTCTTCTAGCCTTCAAGAACTTTTTGCAACCAGGGCCTCTGCTAATTCGCACAGACACCACCACAGTCATGTGGTACATAAACAAGCAGGGGGGTTCTCATTCGTACCCCCTTTGCAGACTAGCTATGGCTTTATGGGACACGGCTCTAAATCTGAATCTCTAGGCTCAATTCATTCCAGGAGAACAGAATCTCTTAGCAGACAGCCTGAGCAGAAACATTTCAGATCTTCACAAGTGGATGCTAGACACCAACTTATTCAACAGGATTACTGCAGTTTGGGGATGTCCCCAGATAGATCTGTTTGCTTCCCATCTCAATCATCAGCTGCCTCGCTTTTGCACCAGGTCCTTCCACAAGACAGCTTGGAAAGTGGATGCCCTGTCCTTCAGCTGGAGAAGCCTTTCGGGATATGCCTTCCCTCCTCTTCCTCTACTACCTCGGGTATTACTGAAGATAAAACAGGACAAGCCCAAGTTCCTCATCTTGATTGCTCCAAATTGGCCTCGACAGTTTTGGTATCCCACTTTAAAGCACCTGTTCTTGGAGCCTCCTTGGATTCTCCCTCTGAACCCTTCTCTTCTGTCCCAGCATCAGGGTCGGTTACTACATCCCAACCTCAAGACCCTTTGCCTGGCAGCTTGGCTCTTCAAAGGAATTTGATTTCTTCTAGCCTTCCCAAACAAGTTTTGGATGTTCTTCTAGAAGCTAGACGGCCTAGCACTAGAAAATCCTATGCCTCTAAATGGAAGAGGTTTTGTATTTGGATGCAGGACTGAGGCTCGGACCCTCTGGTGCCTGATCTCTCTTCTATTTTGCTTTACCTTTCGGATCTTTTGTCTAAAGGACTTTCCTTCCATTAAGATTCATTCTTCTGCTATTTCTACTTATTTCAATTCTGATCCTCCTGTTTTTTCTCATCCTTTGGTGAGACAATTCTTGAGAGGGGCCAAGAATTTAAGACCTCCCAGGACCCCTCCTGTTCCTGCTTGGGGTCTTAATTATGTTTTAGAAAAACTTACTTTGCCTCCTTTTGAGCCTGCTGCATCTTCAGATATTAAGTTTTTATCTTGGGAGACGGTTCTTTTGTTAGCATTGACTTCTGCCAGAAGGGTCTCAGAGTTGCAAGCTCTCATGGCTGTGGATCCATACCTTATTTTCCACCAGGACAGAGTATCCTTGAGGACTAATCCTACTTTCATGCCTAAGGTGATTTTGAAAGTGGCTTTAAATCAGACAATTCACCTTCCTACTTTCTTTCCTAATCCTCAAAATAAAGGGGAAAGGATTTTGCATTCATTGGATGTGCACAGACAGTTACGATTTTACCTGGACAAGACTAAAGAGTTCAGAAAATCTAATCAATTGTTTGTTTCTTTTGCCTCCAGTTCTCTTGGAAAAGCTATTTCAAAACAAACTATTTCCAAATGGATTGCTTATGGAATCAGATTTTGTTACACTCATCATGGGAAACAGTTTCCAGGTACTGAAGTCATTCTACTAGAGCAGCTGCCACTTCTACAGCTTTTCTCAGAGGAGTTCCTACCAAGGATATCTTGGAAGCTGCCACTTGGAGTTCTGTGCATACCTTTTCCAAGCACTACAATCTCCCTCTGTATTCTAAGACCAGGGCAGGCTTTGCCTCTGCTGTTTTGCAGGGTCTTCTTGCTGCCCCTTCTTCTGTCTAAGCCTCCTCCCCCTTTTCACTGCTTTGGGATTCCACCCTACAGTTATGACTGCACCAGTGAAACACGAAGAACATAGTACAGCTGTGTACACCTACCATAAATGTAGATGTTCGAGTGTCTTCACTGTTGCAGTCGGGGTTTCCCTCCCTCCTATCCCCTCTTTTTCTCTTATTTGTGGTGTATTTGTGTTTCCTTGTTGGATTCATTTCTGATTTATTGGGACTTCTGACATCTAGGGCAAGAAAGGCTGGAGAAGATGGCGTCTGCTGAGGGCAATGTACCAGAGCGTACTGACGTCAGGGTACTAGCTTGTACAGCCGACGCTGGACCCAGACTTTGGGATTCTGGCCGACCTCGGGCTGCCTGCCGGCAGGAGCACCCTACAGTTATGACTGCAACAGTGAAGACACTCGAACATCTACATTTATGGTAGGTGTACACAACTGTACTTTTTTCCTTCCTCCATCCAGTGAGATCTCCTTCACTGATCTACATTTTTGCACCATTAGGTCCGAGCTCCCTCCATGGTATGTCTTCCTTGGAGTCAAAGGCTTGATTCACTTCAACTCTGGTTTCTTACTCTGGCTTTGAGATTTTTGGAACATTGACTCTTGTAGCTTCCTGATTGAGATACTAGAGGGTGTGTTCAGGTAAGAACACATTGAAGTGCATCACGATTAACGCTGGGGTTCCACAGGGATTTGTTCTTTGCCTCCTGCTGTTCAACATCCTGCCACACGACTGCTGTGCTAAGCACAGGTTCAACCATATCTTCATGTTTGCTGATGACACCACAGTCTTGCGGCATCATCACACTGGAGGATGAAAGGGCATACAGAGAGGAGGTGGCATCTCTGATCAGTTGGTGCAAGGGGAAAACCCTGACCTGAATGTAAGCAAGACCAAGGAGATTATAATCGGCTTAAGGAAAAGAACATACCACCCAGTGCTCAGGATCAATGGTGAGAGTGTGGAGAGGGTTGAGTACGAAATTCCTGGGTTTACACATCAGCGAATCTTATGGTCGGGAAACACCAGCCAACTGGTCAGGAAAGTGCACCAATGCCACCACTTTATGAAGGCTGAAAAAAGCTAAGATTCTTTCTCATATCTACATGTTCTGTAGAGGTTCAGTAGAGAGCATCCTCCTCTGCAACTTCACAGTGTGGTTTGGAAGCTGTACAGTTACAGAAGGGAAGGCACTACAAAGAGTTGTGAGGGTTACAGAGAAGGTAACTGGTTTCAGTCTTCCATCGATACAACACCATTATTTTGCAAGAAGCATCCAAAAGGCCACCAAAATAATACAGGATGGCACGCATCCTGCGCATGGACTGTAAGCATATGGCATTGGGCAGGACTACAAGATTAAATAACAGATGTTATGTAGTCCAGTCTCGCCTGCATTCTTACCCGTGGGTTTGGAGCTGAATATCGGCTCCGACTCTGCCAACTTTTCTAGCTCAAAGTCTTCTGTTGGTTGGGCTAAGCAGGTATCCCATGCTGCACTGCTCCATATTCCCAGATCTCATTTGCTGCTCGTGTAGCTCTGATGTGATCTCGCTCCTGGCTGTGGCCAGGTACCCTTTTTTCTTGTTCTGAGAACTTGTTACAAACAAAAAGCTAATTTTAATTGCCATTTCTAATTGGTGTTGCATTGGTATTTCTGTAGTGTGATTGTGGTTTGTGGTATCCTGCTAGCTGTTCTATCGGGCTAGGCCCATTTTAGTTAGAGGGACCTAGTCCTCCCCTTGTCCGTTGTTGCTTCTCTTCTAAAACCGTTTGAGTTAGAGGTTTTAGTGTCTCTTTCCCTTCTGTGTACGTGGTTAAACAGTTTTAGTTAGAGGTTTTTAGCCCTAGTCGTCTCAATGTGTGTCCCTTCTGAGGATTGTGTGTGTTGTGTAAAAACTTGTTCCTGTGCTTAGTGGTGTTTTGCGTGTCTGTCGTTTTTTCCTGTCAGACAGTGACTTATTCATTGGTGATATTTGTAATTACTTGTTTACAATATGTCCAAAGATTCCAAGGAGCACAAACCTTTGGGTTTTAAAAAGTGCTCTTAAGTGTGGTTACAAGATGTCCATCACTGATGGACATTCTGTTTGTGTTTATTGCCTGGGAGCAATCCATCTGCAGGAGTCCTGCAGCTTCTGCCAGGCTTTTAGTCCCAGGGTACTTCAAGAAAGAAAGAATAAGATAATTCTAAAGGGACTCTTGAAACCCTCGTTCGAAGAGGCCATGGATTCTGCTTACAGTTCTAAATCGAAATCCTCAAAGTCAAAAAAAAAAAAAAAAAAGATCTTCAGCTCCTTCAGTTTCCTTGGAGCCACCGGAGAAAGTCACAAAACTTGCTCCAACCTCCTTGGCTCCGCTGTCCTCGGGACCGCAGGAAGTGTCTGTGTTGATGGAACCGGCGTCTGCTCCAATTATACTGGAACTTCTTTGGAGCCGATCGCCCAGTATTAGACCAGTGTCACCTGAGAGAAGATCTCGATCTCCCCTCCCTGTCCTCCAAATCCTCCAGGATGCTTTCAGATGTGGATGTCGATAGGGTGGTGCAGAGGCTCCTCCAGTCACCAGTTTTGTCAAAATTGTTTTCGGCTCTATCCCAGTCGACTCAGGAGCCCATCCCGATATCTTCTTCGATCATTCCTCCTCCGCGCACATCTCTGTCTTTGGAGCCAGAATGTCCCGCTCCATGTGATGTTCTTAGGTCGGTTCCGATGGCCCCTCCGGGGCCATCTGTACAGACGTCGGCGCCGTCCACGGGGTTCAGGACTCTGAATTCTTCAGTTGGGCCCAAGGGGGACACCTCGAAGATACATTTCGGTTCCTAGTCTCTTGCTCTGTGCCTCTGCTCAAGGAACCCCGAAACCTGTCATGGTCTTGGAGGCTGGCTGGTCCTCTGACTCGGGGGTGGGGTGGGCTGCCTTTGAGGCCATGCGGACTGCGCTGGCCAGATCTGCTACATCATGCGGGTCGGTCATTCTGTCCCCTACCACTTCGGTGAGAGCCTCTGATCACCTATCTGTAGACAGCGGTGCCCCAAGGCTTAGGGATACCCCCACGAGTGGTCCCCAAGATGTCCTTCAAGGATGCATCTGCAGTCCTTACAAATGGGTTGTCCTGTCATCAGGCAGCCCTTCGTTCGGCCGGATTCCAAAGTCTGGGTCTGGCCTCGGCTGGTGTCGCACTTCACCCGACGTCATAGCGGCAGTTCTTCGGGTATAAAGGCATCAGCCGACACCATTTTCCTCAGTCTTTCTTGCCGCGTGGCGCCCGAAGCAGAAGCTGTTAGCAAGTGCTGGTCGGTCAGAACCAGAGATTACTACTACCGAATACTTCTACTACTACCGAAGACTTCTAAAAAGCTAAGTACCCCGTTGGGGACTCTTTCTTGCCTCAGCCGATGTCAGAAAAAGTGAATAACTGTTTAACTTGTGGGAAACAAATAACTCATAAAGATTTCCACTCTTACTGCTTACCTTGCTTAGGCCCAGACCACGACGTAGCAGCTTGTCTAGCCTGTGCTTCTTTCAACCGACGAACACTTAGACGTCGGTCGGAATTTGCTGAGGAGTTTTTCGGCTCCGATTTTGCTTACATTATGCCGTCGGATCCTCCGACTACGCAAATTTCTAAAAAACGCAAGGAAAAGGACCGACACTTGCGGTCCGCGGTTTCGGCCGAAACCGCGGTTAAGCCAACCCCGAGTGTCTCGCTTTCGGCTGAAACAGAGTCCACGGTTCTTCCTTCGGCCGAAAGCTTGCCACTTACCGAGGCCTCATCCAGCTTGGCTGAATCTGCTACTGAAATCCCATCTGCTCTTGCAGGTTCACAGGATTTATCCGATACTATCCCTTTGGATATTTCTACCCCTGCACGTGGAGCTGCTAGGCCTCCTGCATCCATGTCGATTAAGGTCTTTGCCAGGGCTAAAGCAGCAAAAACTACCAAAACTGTGCCTGCTAAGACCCCCTCTCACAGGCCCAGTTCCAGTTCACAAATGCTTAGTCTAGCAGAGGATCTCATTTCTTTGATCCGGGGATACCAACCACATCCAGACAGGGCCTCTCACCCACCTCCAGAGAAGAGGACTAGAGTAGAGCCCCCTGAGCCATCTTCAGATGGCTCCTCTGATGAATCAGATAATTCAAACCCTCCAGAGGCCCCCTTTTCTCCTTATGAGGACTCTGATGCAGAAGAGTCCATTCCTTCAGCCTCTCCGCCTGAGGAATTTTCTTTTGGGGAAACCTTGCATGCTATGAGGGAACAATTTCAATGGCAGGGCCAGGATTTTTCAGACACTAGGAAAAGGCTTAGAACCTTCCTGCATTTGCCACAGCATAGGCCTTTAGCCATTCCTCCAGTACTTGCTGTTGTGGATGATGCTTTTAATGATGCTTGTACTGCTCCTGATTCTCTTCCTCCGGCCCCTGCTAAGCCCGATAGGTACTACAGGGTCCCGGACACACATTATCATTTGTATAAGGCTCCTTTTGCAGATCCCAAAACTATCTCCCAGGGACCTAAGGCTGTAGCAGCTACCTCTGCCAAAAACCCCCTCCCCTCTGAAAGGAAATCCAGGTCCTTAGAGAGATGGGGTAAAAAAGTTTACACTTCAGCTACTCTTTCAGCTAGGGCCTTGAACTGTCAATTCCACATGATCCAGTATCAAGAATTTGTTAGACCAGTTAACTAAAAAGCTGTCCTCAGATGAACCATTAGATAAAAAACCTGTTCAGGAAATGGTACATAATATTCAGCAGGTCAGTAATCATTCCTTGAAATGTGGCTATGATGCACTGGAAGCTTCCTTTAGATCAGCCATGACTGGCACAGTGATCAGAAGACATGCATGGTTAAAAGAGCAGGCCTTACCAGATCATGTCAAATCAAAGCTACTAGATGCTCCCATGGACAAGATCAATTTGTTTGGCTCTCCTGCACAACAAGTGCTGAAGAAGATGGAAGAGAAGGCAAAATCTGTCCAGACAGTCAAAGATTTCTTACAGGTCCAACCTCCAAGGTTTAGCAGGAATTGGCCCTCCAAACATTGGTCCTTTCCAGACACCTCCAGAGCTCAGAGAGGCAGGAATAGGCGCTCAAGAGGCAGAGGTCAATCCAGAGGTGCCTAAAGGGGACGTCAGTGGCAGGCTAACAACCAGTGAGGTACAGCCACAGATACAGCCACCACCACTACTACAGGACAATCACAGTGACTTGGCTTTGGCACCGCCTACCAGGGAACAACTAGAAGCTCCATTAGGCGGGAAGCTAGCCTTATTTTCAGTAAACTGGCATTACATCACAAGAGACAAGTGGATTTTGCAGACAATAGACCAAGGTTACAGGTTTCACTTCCATACTCTACCAAGGAAGAGAGGAATGCCAAACCTACCTCCAAATCAAAAGGCAGAAGCTCTAAAACAAATAACTCACTTACTAAGCATGAGAGCTGTAGAAAAGGTACCATCTATGGAGCAAGGACAGGGATTTTACTCCAGACTCTTCCTGGTACCAAGAAAAGAAAACCAATGGAGACCTATTCTCGACCTGTCCGCTTTATACACATTCCTCATTGTCCCAAAATTCAAAATGCTGACCCTACAGCAGCTTCTTCCCTCTCTACTTCTTGGCATTAACAAAGCAGAACCAGCTAACAGCAAGAAAAGTCCTACAAGCCTTGGGTTACATGGCATCCTGCATAATATTGGTTCCACATGCCAGACTGCATATGAGAAAGTTACAGTGGTACCTAAGGAATTTATGGTCTCAGCACAAGCACAGCCTAGAAACCCAAATTCCAATAATTCCTTGCCTGAAACAAGAATTCCAATGGTGGGCTCAGGCCTGTCAATCAAACAAAGGACTGCCCTTCCACAGCACTCAACCAAGCCAGACAATCACAACGGACGCCTCAGACCTTGGTTGGGGGGCACACATGCTGGACAAGTGCATACAAGGCTTATGGACTCAAGATCAGCTGCACCTACACATAAATCAAAAGGAAATGCTGGCAGTAAAACTGGCAATTCAGACATTCAGACCATTTCTTCAACAAGGTCCACTGTTGATAAGGACAGACAACACCACAGTTATGTGGTACATCAACAAACAGGGAGGCACACATTCGTACCCTCTATGCCGGATGGCAATGGACCTCTGGAATGTGGCCCTGAGCTTCAACATCCAGTTACAAGCAATTTTTGTGCCAGGAAAAGAAAACATTCTAGCAGACATACTAAGCAGAACTACCACGGATGCTGCATCCAGACATCTTCAAAACCATTACAAGAAAGTGGGGGCTACCACAAATAGACTTATTTGCATCCCCACGCAATCACCAACTGAAGAAATTCTGCACAAGGACGGTACCACCCACTTGCTTGGAAAGTGGACTCCCTATCTTTCAGTTGGAAAAACCTGACAGCATATGCATTCCCACCACTTCCTTTGATGCACAAGGTGCTACTGAAGATCAAAGAGGACCTTCCAAGGATCATCCTGATAGCTCCAGACTGGCCAAGGCTACATTGGTACCCATTACTGAGGAGCATGTCTCGGGAACAAATATGAACTCTACCTCTAGTTCCCTTACTGTTAACACAGAACAACTACAACACCCTGCATCCAAACCTGAAAACACTACAGCTGACTGCCTGGAACATTGCATAAGACCAAATAACCCAAATTTATCCCAAAGGGTTAAAGACATTATTTTGGAGGCTCGCAGACCCTCACCAAGAAAAAATTATTCAGCAAAATGGAAAAGATATCACATTTGGAGTACTACAAAGGGAGAAAATGTGTCACTGGTAAACATAGCCAACATCCTGGAATACTTGGCAGAGCTCTTCCACAACGGCCTGTCCTATTCTTCCATTAAGATTCATGCATCAGCTATTTCAGCAGAATACAACTTGGATCCTCCAGTCTTGTCACATCCTCTGCTCAGGCAGTTCCTGAGAGGAATTAAAAATGTAAAGCCACCTAGGAAGGCACCATTGCCTGTGTGGGACTTGAACTTCGTGCTAGAAAAGTTGACACTCCCTCCTTTCGAACCAGCAGCAACAGCAGACTTACAATACTTATCATGGAAAACTGCTTTCTTGCTTGCAATCACTTCAGCAAGAAGGGTATCTGAGCTACAGGCATTAATGGCAGTACAGCCCTTCCTGATCTTCCATCAAGATAGTGTCCATGAGAACAAATCCTACTTTTATGCCAAAGGTGGTCTCCAGAGTATCTTTAAATCAAGCTATCCATCTACCTACATTCTTCCCCAACCCACAGAACAAGGGGGAAAGACTGTTGCATACCTTGGATGTACATAGACAACTACGCTACTACCTGGACAGGACCAAGGGCAATAGAAAAACTGACCAACTACTGGTAGCTTATGCAACAGGAATGGAAGGAAAAGCAATTTCAAAACAGACAATCTCTAAGTGGATAGGAAATTGCATTAGATTTTGTTACTCCTACCATGGGAAGAAAACTCCAGAAAACATCAGGCCTCACTCTACAAGGGCAACAGCCACTACCACAGCTTTCCTCGAGGTGGCTACCAAAGACATTTTAGAGGCTGCTACTTGGAGCTCCGTGCATACATTTGCCAAGCATTATAATTTACCTTTATACTCCAGATCCCGAGCAGGTTTTGCCACTGCTGTTTTGCAAGGGATCTTAGCTACACCATAATCTTATTTCTCCTCCTCCCCCAGTTTGGCTATGGTATTCCACCCATTTGTAAGGACTGCAGATGCATCCTTGAAGGACATAGTACAGTTTTGTACCTACCATAAATGTAGATGTCCGATAGGCATGCATCTGCAGTCAGGATTACCCACCCTCCTTCCCCTCTGTGGTACTCCTAGGGTATTTGCCCATCTTATAGCTAGCTGGGGGAATCTATTATGGTGTATTTGTTTGTATATATGTACATACATGCTTATTTTTTGTTTGCTCTCTACTATTTGGAACCATTTGCATTTATCCAAATTAAGCCTTCCTAGAGGGCACCTGGCATCTGGGGCAAGAAACACTGAGGAAAATGGCGTCGGCTGATGTCTTTATACCCGAAGAACTGCCGCTATGACGTCGGGTGAAGTGCGACACCAGCCGAGGCCAGACCCAGACTTTGGAATCCGGCCGACTGAAGGGCTGCCTGACGACAGGACAACCCACTTGTTATGACTGCAGATGCATCCATGAAGGACATCTGTACTTTTCCGAGGGCCCTTTAGAGTTCTTGCCTGAGGAGCCCCCTAGAAAGAAAACGTGCAAGAGGAAGCACACAGACTCCCAGGATGAGTCTCTCACCTCAGATACTGACCTTGAGGAATTGGAGGGGTCCCCCAAGTCATCCTTTGATGTTTCTTTCTCCGACATCCTGGAGATATTGAAACAGAGGTGACTGGCCGTCCAAAGCCCCCTCCGAGGAGGTCGGTCTTCTTGAAGGCCTTTGCTCAGCCCTCCGCCTCTTGGATGTCCCCACCCTTTGAGTTCCTAGATTTAATTTGTCGGAGGGTGTGGGAGAACCCTGATTCTGTAACCCGTACCTAGGAGACCCAATAAATTTCTTTCTGCTCCCCCGGGTTAGGAGTTTTTGTCCAAAGGAGTCCCTGTGGATGCCATGGTGGTGGCGGCGGCCACTCAGGAGGAAGTAGCAGAGACTTCTTTCTCCGTCCATCCTCCTAACAAGGAGTCTAGGACCATGGACTGGTACGGGAAGCGTACCCTCTCGTCAGCAACCTTTACCTTACGGTCACTGAACTGCCCGTCTCATTTTACTCTGCTTCAGAGAGTTCTCCTCGAGGAGTTAGGAGATAATCTTGCGGGTAATGTGCCTGAGGCGGTGGCCCAGACTGTTAACACCCAGGTGTCTACCCTCAATTTCATCGTTAACTCTTCCATGCGGCTCATTTCATATGCAGCCGAGGGAGCGAGTAGGGCAGCAAGCTCAGGGGTTGCCCTTAGAAGGCAAGCCTGGTTGCGCCTTTGTCATTTCACGGAGGCCTTCAAGTCTTCTTTCACTGACTCCCCCTTTGGTGTTTCTTAGTTCGGGACCAAAGTGAAAGACACCCTCACCAGGTGCGAGCTAGAGGGAATGACCCTGTGTGCTGTAGGGGTCTGATGTCCTTCAAGAATGCAACTGCAGTCGTAACATGTGGGTTGTCCTGCCTCAGGCAGCCCTCGGTCGGCCGGATTCCAAAGTCTGGGTCTGACGTCGGCTGATGTCGCATTTCTCTCCGTCAGAGCGGCTGGAGTACATAAGCATCAGCCGACACCATCTTCTCCAGTCTTTCTTGCCGCGCGGTGCCCGAAGCAGAAGCGGTTCGCAAGTGCCGGTCGGTCAGCTCCTGTATTCTTCGATTCCGAAGTCATCAAAAAAGCTAAGTACCCCGTTGGGGACCTTTTCTTGCCTCAGCCGATGTCAGAAATTACTGAAAAAGTTAACAATTGTCTTTCTTTGTGGTAAACAAATACCTCATAAGGATTTCCACTCTTACTGTCTTCCTTGTCTCGGCCCGTGTAGCATGTGCTCGCTTCAACAAGCGCACTCAGGTGCCGGGTGGAGTTCGCAGAAGATTTTTTCGGTGATAAATTCGCTTACACAATGCCGTCGGATCTTCCGACATCACAAACTCCCAAGAAACGAAAAGACCGGGACAGACACCCTCGGCCCGCGTCTACCACCGACTCCACGCCAAAACCTACAGCGGGTGCTCCGGTTCCCTCTGAGACTGCCTCTCCACCGCTCCGAACCGAAGTCACCGCATTACCGACAACTCCAATAACTGGCGGAGTGATATCTGGAATCGATTTTCCTCCGGATACCGAAACAGAGGAAATGCCCGAGACCATTGCTGTAGACAAGGTCACTCCTGCACGTAGAGCTGCCAGGCCTCCTATGGCCATGTCTATTAAGGCCTACACCAGGGCTAAGGCAGCCAGCAAATCAAAGCATCTTACTACTAAAACCTTTCCTCCGCCTACTCCAGAGACACAAATTATGTCTATGGCTGCTGATTTCATTTCCATGATTAGAGGGTCACAGGCCCATCCTGAGAGAGGATCCCAACCTCCATCTGATGAAAGGCCCCGGGTTGAACCCTCTGACCCTATTCCGTCAGATGAAGACTCTGAGGGCTCTGTCCACTCTGATAGCCAGACCTATGAGGACTCTGATGCAGAGGATTCCATCCCCTCGGCCTCCCCGCCTGAGGATATTTCTTTTGGGGAAGTACTGCATACCATGAGGGAACATTTCAAGTGGCAAGGCCAGAAATATTCTGATTCCAGAAAATGCCTTTGGACTTTCCTTAAGAAACCCCAGCACAGGCCCTTAGCTATTCCTCCTGTTCTTGATGATTTGGATGATTTATATTCTGACTCTAGTGTTACCCCTGACTCTTCCTCCTGCTCCAGCCAAGCCAGACAGGTATTACAGGGTCCCCGAAACTCATTCACATTTATTCAGGGCCCATACTGCTGATTTGGAAACTATTTCTCAGGGGCCTAAAGGAGTTTCAGCTTCTACCTCTAAAAATCCCTTGCCCTCCAACAGGGAAGCTAGGTCATTAGAGAGATGGGGCAAAAAGGTTTACACATGCACACGTCTGGATGCCTTTTTCATATGTTACAATATCAGGATTTCCTGTTAGAAGATTTACAAAAAACATTGGCCACTCCTGATCCTTTAGACAGGAAGGCTTTGCAGGAAGCAGTACATAATACTCAGCAAGTAAGCAATCACTTCCTGCAGTGTGGATATGATGCACTGGAAGCTTCATGGAGGGCAGCTATGACAGGGGCAGTCATTCGTAGACATGCATGGTTAAAAGATCAACCTCTACCAGATCATGTAAAGGCAAAACGTCTGGATGCACCTTTGGAAAAGAACAAGCTTTTTGGTGCTACTGCTAAGGACGTGTTAAAGACCATCGAGGAAAAAGCAAAATCGGTTCAGACTGTGAAAGATTTCCTCCGGGTTCAACCCCCCAGATTTAGTAGGAATTGGCCTTCAAAAAACTGGTCCTTTCCTAATCCAGAAAAGTTTCAAAGGGGTAAAAATAGACGTGGCCGAGGAAGAGGTCAATACAGAGGTTCTTACAGGGGACGACAATGGCAGTCAGGAAACCAAAGAAGTGACGCAGGGGTTTCTCCTGCCTCACAGCCACAATCTCAATGACTTTCCTCTACTTCCGCCTACCAGGGAACAAATAGAAGCTCCCTTGGGCGGGAAATTATCTCTGTTTGCAGAAAATTGGCACAGACTGACAAAGGACAAATGGATTTTGGACATTATAGACCGAGGCTACAGGTTCCATTTTCATACCTTACCAAGAAAACAAGGCATGCCAAACCTACCACAAACACAGAGGGCAGAGGCTATCAAGCAAATCTCTCTGCTGACTCAAATGAAAGCAATAGAAAGAGTTCCACAACAAGAACAAGGCCAGGGGTTTTACTCAAGACTGTTCCTTGTTCCAAGAAAAGAAACTCAATGGAGACCAATACTGGATTTGTCCGCATTAAACACTTTTCTCATAGTACCAAAGTTCAAAATGCCGAGACTGCAGCAACTCCTTCCCATGCTGGGCAAGGGGTCTTGGCTGATTACTCTGGACCTCAAGGAGGCATACTTGCATGTCCCTATCAGACATAGCTGCAGAAGATACCTCAGATTTCTTGCAGGGCCAGAGCATTATCAGTTCTCAGCATTGCCGTTTGGCTTATCTACTGCGCCCAGAGTATTCACAAAATGCCTGGCTTCAGTAATTGCTCATTGCAGGCTCCAAGGGATACAAATTTACCCATACCTGGACGACTGCCTCATACAAGCGGACGACAAATTGATGTTGACAAACTTGGACTATGTCATACGATTACTTCAAGCTCTGGGATACACAGTCAACTTCCAAAAGTCAAGACTGCAGCCATCCCAGCAAATCTTCTTAGGAGCCAAATTAGACGCAGCCTCTCAAATGGCTTACTTGACAGAAGACAAGCAAGAGAAGTTAACTCATTACTTCAAAGGTTTAGCAAGACTCACCCAGATGACTGCAAGGAGATTCCTACAGGCCCTGGGTTACATGGCATCCTGCATTCTCCTGGTTCCATTAGCAAGACTACACATGAGAAAGCTTCAATGATACCTAAAAAGCATTTGGTCTCAGCACAGCAACAACTTGGAGACAACCATACCGCTCATTCCATGCCTACAAAAGGAATTCCTATGGTGGGCCTCTGTGAGCCAGGCCAACACAGGTATGTCATTCAAAAAAACCACAGATAACACAGACCATGACCACAGACGCCTCAGACCTTGGATGGGGGGGCGCACATGGAAGGCAGGTGTATACAAGGACAATGGTCTCAAAAGGAAACACATCTGCATATAAATCAAAAAGAAATGCTGGCAGTAATGCATGCCATCGAGGCCTATCAACAACAACTTCAACAAGGCCATTTACTGATACGGACAGACAACACCACTGTGATGTGGTATATAAACAAGCAAGGGGGCACCCACTCTTACCCCCTTTGCAGACTAACAATGCATCTTTGGGAGAAATCACTGAGCCTAAACATCCACTTACAATCCCAGTTTGTTCCAGGCAAAGACAATGTGCTGGCGGACAGCCTAAGCAGGAATTTCACAGATCCACACGAGTGGAGGTTACATCCGAAGATCTTCACACAACTCACTTCTACATGGGGCAGGCCAGAAGTAGACCTATTTGCCTCTCACCTCAACCATCATCTACAATAATTCTGCACAAGGACATACCATCCAAAAGCTTGGAAAATAGATGCTCTCTCATTCAGCTGGAATTTCCTAACAATCTATGCATTCCCACCTCTGCCACTGATGACCTGAGTACTACTAAAGATCAAAGCAGAGACCCAAGGGAATCATAATAGCTCCGGACTGGCCAAGACAACACTGGTACCCACTACTAAGGAGCATATGTCACACCAGGAGGTGGGCCCTTCCCCAATGGCCTCTACTCTTGACTCAACACAATCTCAACACAGTGCATCCAAACCTTCAGACACTGCAGCTAACAGCATGGGAGATCCCATAAACAACCTCAACCTAACTCTCTCCAAGGAAGTACAGCGGATACTAACAGAGGCTCGAAGACCATCCACCAGAAAGGTTTACTTAGCAAAATGGAAAAGTTTCAGCAATTGGAATACCAGCAAGGGGCATGATGCCTCATTGTTGAACATCCCACTCATCTTGGAATACTTGGCGGATATGCTAAAGAACGGCCTCTCATATTCTTCCATAAAGATACATGCAGCTATTTCAGCTAGATATAACACTGATCCTCCAGTCTTTTCACATCCTTTGCTAAGGCAATTCCTTAGGGGAGAATCAAGAACATCAAGCCACCAAGAAAGGCCCCAGTGCCAGCCTGGGACCTCAATTTTGTTCTAGAAAAACTGACTACCTCCTTTTGAGCCAGCAGCTTCAGTTGACTTGCAATTTCTCTCATGGAAGACAGCTTTCCTGTTGGCAATTACCTCAGCAAGAAGGGTTTCGGAACTACAGGCCCTAATGGCAATACCACCATTCATAATTTTTCAGAGACAGGGTTTCATTAAGGACCAACCCTACCTTTATGCCAAAGGTGGTATCTAGGGTTTCTTTGAATCAAGCTATTCATTTGCCTGCTTTCTTTCCCAATCCTGAGAATAAGGGGGAAAGACTGTTGCATACCTTGGACATTCACAGACAACTTCGATACTACCTGGACAGAACCAAGGCCAGTAGGAAGTCTGAACAACCTTTTGTAGCTTACGCCCCTGCAGTCCAAGGAAAAGCAATTTCAAAACAGACTATTTCAAAATGGATTGGACATTGCATCAGATTTTGTTATTCTTTTCATGGAAAGACTGTTCCAGCCAATGTCAGACCACATTCCACAAGAGCTACAGCCACCTCTACAGCATTCTTAAGACGGGTGCCTACTAAGGACATTCTAGAAGCTGCTACATGGAGCTCCGTGCCTACATTCTCCAAACACTACAATCTCCCTCTATACTCCAGATCCAGAGCAGGCTTTGCTTCGGCAGTCCTGCAGGGTTTGATTGCCACACCATCTTTTTCCTAGAGCATACCTCCTCCCCCAGCTAAGCTATGGTATTCTACCCACATGTTATGACTGCAGTTGCATTCTTGAAGGACATAGTACAGTTTTGTACCTACCATAAATGTAGATGTCCGATAGACATGCCACTGCAGTCTGATTTCCCTCCCTCCATACCCCTCTATGCCTAGGACCCTCTCCTATCCCTGTTTCTCTAAGCTGGGGATATCTGTTATGGTGTATTTGTTTTTTATTGATCATTTATTGTTCTGGAATCCTGTTTTTGTCTTCCAATTTGATTACAGCCTTCCTTGGAGGGCACCTGGCATCTGGGGCAAGAAACACTGAAGAAGATGGCGTCGGCTGATGCTTATGTACTCCAGCCGCTCTGACGGAGAGAAATGCGACATCAGCCAACGTCGGACCCAGACTTTGGAATCCGGCCGACCGAGGGCTGACTGAGGCAGGACAACCCACATGTTACGACTGCAGTTGCATGTCTATCGGACATCTACATTTATGGTAGGTACAAAACTGTACTTTTTTCCTTCCCTGTAGGCCTTACCCCAAGGCCCAGCGGGGTGGGAAGATGTGGTTCAAAAAATCAGTTTTTTTTTTTTCCTGGTGGACAAGGTTAGTCCCTCTCCAGAGGCGGGGGGGGGGGTTATTCAGGGAGACACAGCCCTAGAGGCAGAGGGGGCCCCCGCAATTCGGGAGACTGCGATTCCTTTCGTGGCTCTCCCTACTGTCGTTCTTGATGGGATGCCTGACTGTGCCTTTCCGGAGCCAGTCAGGGGTTGAATATCGTTTTACTCGGAAGCCTGGCAAAGCATCACCCAGGACCAATGGGTATTACGAATAATTTCCGGAGGTCGTCATCCCCTTTTCGTCAGACCCCCTCCCCTCCAGTCAGGAAAATTCTGGACGTTCCACCCAGTCAAAGGGATCACGCAGCTTCAGAGGTTTCAAAGCTGCTAAGAAAGGGAACCATCCAGCATGTCCCCTCAGACAAGATCGGATTAGGGACTTAAGATTCTTTTTGGTACTGAAAAGAGCAGGGGACCCGAGACCCATATTAGATCTCAGCCAACTGAAAAACTGTGTACAAAAGTCCAATTTCCATATGGTCACACTACAGTAGATTCTCCCATTGTTGGGAGAAGTATGGATGTGCTCCATCGACCTCAAGGATGCTTACTACCATGTCAAAATGGACAGGGCATCCAGGAGTCACCTACGCTTCCGGCTGGGAGACGGTCATTTCCAGTTTCGAGCCCTGCCCTTTGTTCTCACCACAGCCCACAGGGTGTTCAAGTGTATGGCGGTGACAGCTCACTTGAGATGCCTAGGATTCCAAGTGTTTCCGTACCTGGACGACTGGCTCCTTACTGCCCCCACCAGGCATCTACTAATCCAAACCAGGGACGCTACCATCACTCTCTGTCAACAGTTGGGCGTAACACTGAACTGGGAAAAATCTGCCTTGTTGCCCTCAGTGTGTCATTTTTGTAGGTGCAGAGTTAGACACCGTTCAAATGCAAGCCTTTCTACCGCAGGAAAGAACCCATCTTACAGCAACAGGTGCATGCTCTGCTTCCCCTGAGGAAAGCAAAGGCAAGATGGGTTCTGCAATTCCTGGGGACTATGGAAGCAACAATTATGTTGGTCCCTCTAGCGAGATTGCACATGAGGCTTTTTCAATGGCTCCTCTTTTCTCAGTGGTCTCTCCAAAACCTTCCACTTTCCCATCCTATTTTGCTCACAGATGCGAACAGGATCTCATTTGGTGGCTTTGCACCAGCAATCTGAACAGGGGAAAACCATTAATTCCACCAACCCCGGTTGGCACAGTGACCACGGACGTTTCCCAGATGGGGTGGGGGGCATTATCTAGGCAGGACAGTCCAAGGCACTTGGCAAGATCACGAGATATATCTGCATATAAACGTTCTAGAGATGAGGGTGGTGCTACTTGCGTTGCAGGCACTTAAGAGCTTTCTACCTCTAGGGACTATTGCAATACACTCTGACAACATGTCAGTGGTGTGGTATCTGAACAAGCAGGGGGAAACCAGATCATACCCCCTGTGCAGAGAGGCCACGCAAGTGTGGCAGTGGGCAGTATCTTACTAACTGTTTCTTGTGGCAACACACATTCCAGGGAAGTCCAACGTGATAGCGGACAGGCTAAGCAGAGCTGTTCTGATGCCTTATGAGTGGTCCCTGAATCGTCTAATGGCAGAACGAATCTTCAGCAGGTGGGGTCAGCCTTGCTGCAACCTTTTTGCCAGCCCCCTCAATGGCAAATGCAGCAGCTACTTCATGCTGATCCCCCCACAGGGCGAGTCACCCAGGGACGCTCTAGTTCACGATTGGCCCTACGGTCTGCTTTATGCTTTCCCTCCATTTCCCTTGTTACTAAAAGTGATTCAGAAAGCTCAATCCTTGGGAAGCAGAATGATTGATTGCTCCACACTGGCCTCGTCAAATCTGGTTCCCCTTTCTCCACCCCTACAATGTGGACACACCTTGGATTCTGGACCCACAACCAGATTTACTGACACACATGTCGGGACAGTTCCACCCCTCTCTGTGGACCCTTTGGTTGACAGCCTGGCTACTCCACTTCCGTTGTTAGGCTTCATCACTTTTCACCTGAGGTAGTTCATATTTTATCTTCCTCTCATAAGCCCTCTACTAGGAAGATTTATTCTAGAAAATGGAAGAGGTTTTCTATTTGAGCTCATACTCGAGGAATTGACCCTTACACAGCCTCAATTGCTTCAGTCTTGGAGTTTTTGTCTATGCTTTGCCGTCAGGGTCAAGCGTCGGCTACCATTAAAGTTCAATTGGCAGCGATTTCTAACCTCCATGTTGCTAATGAGCCTAGTCTGATTGCTCAGACTCTAAGGCTTTCCTGAAGGGCACTCTATTACTCCGCCCTCCGGTCTGGGAACGTATCATGCCCTGGGATCTAAGTTTTGTCCTGCAAGCCCTTACTTCACCACCCTTCGAGCCTGCAGCTACCTGCGACTTAAAATTCTTGACCTGGAAAACTGCCTTTTTAATAACCATCACTTCAGCCAGGCGAGTTTCAGAAATTCAAGCCCTTTCCATCAAATCTACGTTCTTGATCTTTCATAAAGACAGGGTTTCTCTTAGACCAAACCATTCCTTTCTTCTTAAAGTGGTGTCCATATCTAATCTTAATCAATCTATTGAGTTGTCAGTATTTTCTCCCCATTTTTCAAACAAGGCAGAATTTAAATGTAATCATTTGGATGTACAGTTACGTTTCTATCTGCACCGAACTAAAGATCTCCGAAAATCTGATCAACTATTTGTCTCCCTTTCGGAAAACAAAATTTGGTCCCCTGTCTCCAAAATCACCCTATCCAGATGGATTTCCAGTTGCATCTCTTTCGCTTATTCCGCAGGAGGTAAAGACCTACTGTTTCTGGTCAAGGCTCGCTCTACTCTGGCTGTATCTACATCTACAGCCTATCAAGCCAGATTGTCTATGGATGATATTTGTGCGGTAGCTACTTGGGCTTCTCCTCACACATTTGTTACTCATTACAAGTTGGATGTGGTATCTAGGAGCAGGTCTTCCTTTGGTTCCAGAGTACTCAGGAGTATCTTCCTATGAGCCTCCCAGGATGTAGGAGCTAGTGACGCTGTCCCACGGGTAAGAATGTAGGTGGGATTGGACTACATAACATCAAGATGTTATGTACTCACCATAACGTTCGATGTATGTAGTCCATCTCGCCTCACATTCTTACCCTCCCACCTTCCCCCTTCCTGGAGGATCTGGAGGTTAGGTCTGCGTTAGTTTCCTTCACCTTTAGCTTATTCTTCTTTACTTGGATGTTGTTATGCAGGGGGTACGAATGAGTGTTCACAGCAAACTAGATCTGGGGATATGGAGCAGTGCTGCATGGGGATACCTGCTTAGCCCAGCCAATCAAAGACTTCGAGATAGAAAAGTTGGCAGAGTTGGAGCCGATATTTTGTTCCGAACCCACGGGTAAGAAAGTGAGGTGAGATGGACTACATAAATCGAGCGTTATGGTGAGTACATAACTTCTTGTTTCTACCCTTCAGTGATTAGATTTCTAAACTTGGGCACTAGTCTCAGGGGTCTGGACATGAGTCAGTTTTTATTTGTGAAATATATACTTATTTGTATTCCAAGTAAGTGCAATATTTATTATATCCACAGTCTGTATTTAACTCACTGAAGTGTGATATTAGACCAATGCATTTCGATCTGTAGTGTGTTTTGTGTTACTTTAAATAGGGTAGTTTAAATCGGGGACTGTTTTTCCGTATATGAGTGTTGGTAATAAATGATCTGAAGTAGTTACTTCATTTGCTCTGCAACCTGTGGGTATCAGATCCAACCTCGGATCCGAGCCGGCAGCTTTACTAGCTAAAAGATCCGAGCTCCTAGCTCCTCCCCTTACCCATAATCCCCTGCTGCAATACTCCCTTTCTCCAGATCTCGTTTGCTGCGGCTGAGAGAAGCTTCAAGTAAAGAGCTCCTAGGCGTGGGTGAGAACTTTCTGGTTTAAAAAAAACATTAAAAAGAATCCAATGCTTTTTGTTGTGGGTGTGTATTAGCGACCTAGTCATCGTGTAGTATTAGTTTTAAAATCTTGAGGTAAATTTTTGTCTTAATTTTATTTCTCTCCTCTTTGTGTGTGTGTTTTCTGTGTTATGGCTGAAGGGCCCAAAGCCATATTTTCTAAGTGCACTGAGTGTGGCCATAAGCTCTCACCAGCTGATGGCCACACTCAGTGCGTTCTTTGGGGGTGTCCCATTTGTCCACCAGCTGCCAACTTTGTGCAGCTTTTAATCCCCGGGCCACCAGGGACAGGAGGAACAAATTAATCCTGGCGGGTTTACCACCACATGATTTTTCTTCATCCTCTCACGCTAAGGCACAGGCTGCTAGTGCGGCCCCCGGGCCTTTGGAAACCCCTACCCTGCCGGGGACTCGACCTCCCTCTGATTCTCAGGGTCAAGGGGACTCTTCTTCTAGGGAGAAGAGGCATAAAGATGAGCATAGGAGTCGCAAGAGACGGGCCGAGACTCTCCCCTCGGCTCCGCCATCTAAAGTTGCGAGTCCTTCCACAAGGGCCTCCGGATCCCCCCTCTGCTCTGTTCGCTTCGTTTCTCACCGGAAGAGTACCGGTCTCCCTCGAGGTCTTCGAGGCGGTCCTCCCAGCCTGCCTCAACGATCTCCTCGATCAACAAGGAGCCTGACCGACACTGGCATGGATCGGATGATGCGTCGATTTTTGCAGACTCAAATGCAGATGGGGGGGGTGCTTCTGCCTCCTCCCCTCCGGAGGGGAGAGCAGCCCCTTTCTTTACCCCGATAGCTCTTTCTCTAACCCGGTTTGGGGTTTCGGAGTCAGATCCAGGCCATTTTGGAGCCGGGGAGTTGGCGCCGACAGCACCGGTTACTTCTCCGACGTTGCCCTCTAGCTTGTCGGATCCTAGTTCTTGGGCTGAGAGCCGAACGTCGGATCCGTGGGGGTAGGTGTGTCTTCAGCTCCATTCAGGTCGGAGCACACTTCCCTCTTGGGTCCAACAGCTTCGGCTCCGACCCCGATCCCCATCTCTGAGCTAAGGGGACCGCTTTCGGAGCCTGGGGAAGGCGGTTCACCTTTGGCGGTCGAGTTAGGTAGTGAAGAGGGTTCTCTCATGGCTTTCCAGATCCCTGGCCCAGGTGTGGATCCACCCCCCCAACCCCAACCCCCCCCCCCCCCGTCGAATTTGGGTGTCTCCTCCATCCGGCCATTGGGACAGCCTGCATCAACACTCCAGATAGTTCCCTTAGAGGAACAGGACCCCGTGGGCAAGCCCTCCTCGGATAGCCCCACCGAGGAGGTACCTCGCAAACTGAAGTGCAAAAGGAGGCACCTGGACTCCCCAGAGTCCCTCACCGAAGACACATATTTGGATGAAGGGGAAGGTTCCCCAAAATCACCCCCTGAGGATGTCTCCTTTGGAGACATGGAAATGTTGCGAATTAGAGGAGGGTGGTCTACACAGAAACCTTCCTCAGACGAATCTGTTTCTGGAGGCGTTCGATGCAGGCCAGTCTACCTCTTGGGTGCCCCCCCCCCCAGCTGACCCCCTGGTAGACTTCATTACTACCAGGGCGTGGAAGGAGCTGGACACTGTGGAGCCAATTCCAAGAAGGCCAGATAAAATTCTTAGTCCCCCCTTGGATAGACAGTCTTGGTCTAAGGGTTCTCCAGTAGATGCCATGTTGGTGGCGGCCGCCACGAAGAAGGAACTAGCGTTAGAGTTCCTCTGTCCATCCTCCGGGTAAGGAATCTCTGACGATGGACCATATTGGAAAGCGGATGTTTGCTTCAGCCACCTTCTCTAAGGGAACTGAACTACATGGCGGACATTATCAGACTCCAGCGGTACTTAATAAAGGAATACACTGCCCCCCCCCCCACAGTCCATGACGGCTGAGGATAAGAGGATTTTCTCAACTCGCATCGCCACTCTGAAATCTATTTCTAATATCTCTTTGGGGTTACTCTCCCATGCCACCGAGAGCCGCTAGAGCCAGTGGAGCCGGGGTCGGCTTGCGGCGTCATGCCTGGCTCCGCCTTTGCGATTTTGCGGAACCCTTCAAGGCGTCCTTCGCGAACACTCCCTTTGATGGCTGTTTGGCAAGACCGTCCGCAAGACGCTGGTCTAAAGTGAGAAGGACAGGAAGATGCTGTCTGCTGTCGGATTCCGCTTCTCTAATCCCCAACGATCCTTCTCTAGGAATCGGAGTGGACAAAAGCAGATGTGGTTCCAGAAGTCTCAGCAGCCCCGTCCAGCTTTGGATCCCTCGTCCTTCATGGGCAGAGGAGGACAAGGTGGACGCCGGCCCAGAGGCAGAGGGTAATTTCAGGTCTAGAGAACCATTCTCTGACAGACCCGCGCAACAGCACTGAGGGCTTACCTGGCTGTCCCTCTCTGGAGGCAGTCGGGGGGGGGGGGGGCTTTTTGTCGGAGCACCTCCAAAATTGGGAGTCCATCACGACAGATCGGTGGGTGCTCCGAATCATATCCAGAGGTTACACCATTCCTTTTATAAGTCTTCCTCCTCCTACGAAGCACCTCCCTGATGTCCCACCCAATCAAAGGGAGGCGGCAGCTTCTGAGGTTTCGAAGCTGCTGGAAAAGAGCCATCCAGCACGTCCCCCCAGACCAGTTCGGATTGGGCAATTACTCCAGGTTCCTTTTAGTGCCAAGAAAAGAAGAGAACAATTCTAGACCTCTCTTCCCTGAACCTGTTCATTCCCAAAGAAAAGTTCCGGATGGTCTTTCTGCAATCAATTCTCCCCCTTCGGGAGAAAAACTGGATGTGCTCCGTAGACCTCAAGGATGCCTACTACCATATTCTTATGGACAGACGATCCAGGAGGTTTCTCCGCTTTCGGCTGGGAGCCAGTCATCAGTTCAGGGTTCTTCCGTTCGGCCTCACCACAGCCCCCAGGGTGTTCACCAAGGTCATGGCAGTTTTTGCAGCCCACCTGAGACTCCAGGGCATTCAGGTTTTTCCGTACCTGGAAGACTGGCTCCTCACCGCCTCCAACAGGCATCAGCTTTGTTCTGCCAGAGACTACTCTCTCACTCTTGCCCAGCATCTAGGCATTTCGATAAACCTCCAGAAATCCTTCCTTCGTCCTGTACAGGTTCTGGAATTCATAGGGGCCAAAATAGATACCCGCCTCTCGCAGGCTCTTTTAGCATCAGACAGATTGAGCAGTTTGTCACGTCATGTTATGGCACTACAGTCCCCAGCCCCATCGGCAGAATTAGTCCTGAGAGCGCTGGGCTGTATGGTGGCAGCAATCAGTTTTTCCCTGCACGCACGCCTGCGACTGAGAATTCTTCAATGGACCCTTCAAGTCCAATGGTCTCTGTTGCTACACCCCTTAGACACTCCTATTCCCCTGAGCAAGGTTTGCAGGGACTCCCTCCTCTGGTGGCTTCACTCACAGGAGCTACGGGCAGGGGACCCTTCGTGCTGCCTCAACCCCAAGCCACGCTGGCCACGGACGCTTCTCGTCTCGGGTGGGGGGGCATTCTATGGGCAGAACCATCCAAAGCACGTGGACTCCCTTAGAGAACACTTTGCATATCAATGTCCTGGAGATGAGGGCGGTGTTTCTAGCATTGCAAGCTCTTCACGACCTTCTTCCCCTGGGGACTATTGCTATACAGACAGACAACATGGTAGTCTGGTACATAAATAAACAGGGAGGGACCAGATCTTATCCCTTTTGTCAGGAGGCCATGAGAGTTTGGGAATAAGAGATATCTACCAACCGTTTTCTGATAGCAACGCACATTCCGGGATGGTCCAGCGTTCTTGCGGACAAGCTGAGTCGCTTGATCCTCGCACCTTACGAGTAGTCTCTGAACCCGCCGGTGGCAGCAGATTTTTCTCAAATGGGGTTGACTTTGCTGCGATATTTTTGCTTCTCCGTCAAACACAAAGTGCAGCGAGTTTTTCGCTCTACTTCCACCACTGGGGGAGATCCCCAGAGACGCTTTGGTTCACGCTTGGCCACCCGATCTCCTCTATGATTACTCTCCTCTTCCTCTCATGACCAAATTCCTACAGAAAGCACGACGGTTGGGGAGCAAAGTTATTCTCATAGCCCCATTCTGGCCTCGCCAGATCTGGTTCCCTCATCTGTGGTCTCAGTGTAGTTCCTCCTTGGATTCCCATCCCAGATCTGATTTTGCGTCATGCGGGATTGCAACCCCTGAACCTGGAAAACCTCAAGCTTGTGGCTTGGTTGATCCAGTTCCACTGATGGCAAGGACTCCCGGTATCTCCTCACCAGTGAAAGACATCCTAGTAGCAGCGCACAGACCTACTACCAGAAAAATTTACAGTAGTAAGTGGAAGCGGTTTTGTATCTGAGCTACAGAAAAGGGTTTGGATCCCTTTACCGTCCCTATCCCAACTGTTGAATTCCTGTCACATTTTTCATCAAGGAGCCGGTGCATCTACAGTTAAAGTACAGTTGGCAGCCATCTCTCATTTTCACATAGGAGATGGGCTGGGATCGTTGGCTTCAGCTAAAATATGCAAAACATTTCTGAAAGGAGTTTTCCTGCTGAAGCCACCAGTTAAGACTGCGGTTCCACCATGGGACCTGACATAGGTTCTGCAGGCGTTGACGAGTCCACCCTTTGAACCGGCCGCCTCGGTTCAATTAAAATTTTTATCCTGGAAAACAGCATTCCTGATCGCTTTTACATCAGCCAGGAGGGTCTCAGAGCTTCAAGCGCTTTGCATGAGACCCCCTTATTTAACTTTTCATAAGGATAGAGTCTCTGTCAGGACTAACCCCTCCTTTCTGCCCAAAGTGGCCTCGGAATCGAATACTAATCAGTCGATTAATTTACCGGTACTTTTTCCCAACTTCCAAAACAAAGGGGAATATCAATTGCACAAATTGGACGTACATAGACAACTGCATTTTTACTTGCACAGGACGAAGGCTACTCATAGGTCTGATCAGTTTTGTGTCCTTTGCTAAACCTTCGTTAGGAAAGGCTATTACCAAAGTTACTTTAGCAAACTGGATTTCGCAATGCACCATCCATGCTTACTTAGCCTCAGGGAAACCTGCTCCTTCTGGAGTGCATGGCCATTCAACTCATTCCATAGCTACTTCTGCAGCGTTTTGGTCCAGAGTTCCTCTGGATGACATATGTTCAACAGCTACTTGGTCCTCTTCTCACACATTCATTTCTCATTATAAGTTGAATATGATATCCAGGAGTAGGGCTTCTTTTAGCTCCGCGGTGCTCCGGAATATCCTTCCTTGAGGACCTCCCAGGGTTTTTATTAGGTAGCTGGGAACTCTGTCCCACAGGTTGCAGAACAAATAAAGTAACTACTTCAGATAAAGAAGTTATGTACTCACCATAACGTTCCATCTGAGTAGGTACTTCATTTGTCTGCAACCGACCCCCCCCCCCTCCATGCCCCCTATCCTGTATCATGCTTCCTGACCATGAATGACACTGGTTCATGCAGTTAGGCAGTAGGTTATGGTACTTGGTCGAGAGTCTTGGTTGCTAGTTTAGGCAAATTCGATGTAGGGAAAGGGAGTATGTAGCAGGGGATTGTGGGTAAGGGGAGGAGCTAGGAGCTCAGATCTTTTAGCTAGTAAAGCTGCCGGCTCTGACCCGAGGACTGATCGATACCCACAGGTTACAGACAAATGAAGTATCTACTCAGATGGAATGTTATGGTGAGTACATAACTTTTTTCTGCTGTTTCTTTCGTGTATTGGGAGTAGTATATTTGTTCTATTTGTATGTGTTTCAATGTCTTTTGTAATGTCAAAAATTGAGCTGATGCATGACATTTAGTTTAGGCTACTTGTGTATAGTTTTAAGTGAGAGTTTACTTTGAGTCATCTCTTTGCTCTGATGGGGTGGTTTCGGAGGCTGAGACTTTTGGGATACATTTCCTTTCCTTCCTTATGGTGCTTTGGCATTGATAGCTTGGCTCAGACGTTGGCCTCCGAGCCAAGCGATTCTTCAGGATGCCCCTTTTCTAGGGGTCCTGGCTTCATTAGGGAAGCCTCCTAGATGTGTCTTGGACTCCGTTTTTGAGGCTTTCAAAAGTGTGCTGTCTTGATCCAGTGAGTAGACTTCCCTTTCAAGCTGAGGTCCATCCATCCCCCTCATTTCTCCAGTTCAGGGCCTGCTCACTCAGTCTTATTGGAACAACCAGTATCCAAAAGCCTTTAATTTCTCCTTGTAGAGTAACCCCATCTGTTTTGTAGTCCTCTCCAGAACATCCCACTGAAGAGGTATACAAAAAACAAAAGGGTAAAAGGAGATTCATTCATTTTCCTCAGAATCACTCAAGAAAATACTGACTTTGAATGGGAAGGCTCCCCCAAATCCCAAATTGAGGATGTAATGTTTGGAGAAATGTTGGAACTGTTGAGACAAAGGGGAAGTGGTTCACTGAAAAACCTTCTTTCCAAGAGGGCGTACGTTTTCTGAGGCATTTGGGGTTGGTGCATCTACCTCTTTGGTGGCTTCTCCTGCAGATTTGATGGTAGATATAATCTCCAGGCAGGTATGGAAGGAACCGGACATTGCTGAGCCTATTCCTCTTAAGCCTGATAAGTTTGTGTTGCCTTAGGGACTGTACCCACTGGAGCAAGGGCTGCCTCCATAGATTGTGGGTGTGGTGGCAGCCACCAAAAAGGAACTAAGAGATCCACTGTCCATTTACCAAATGCGGATTCTCTGGCATTGTATAGATTTGGGAAGTGAGTTTATGGATTTTTGACCTTTTGCAGTTAAGTTGCGAAATTTGACACATGTTACTCTGTTTCAGAGAGATTTAACCAAGGAGCTTGCCATATCTCTCCCTCTGTTCCTGTCTGTAGATCAGAGAAAGTCCATTAATTTGCAGTTTAAAGACCTTCAGTTATTATCCAACGTCTGTGTCTGATTTCCACCACAGAAGGTGCTTCTAGAGCAGCTGGAACTACCCTTGCTGTTTGGAGACAAGCCTGGGTGCAGCTTTGTGATGTTGCAGAACTTTCAAAATGCCCTTTATCAGCTGTTATGATGATACAGTGCCTTCCGGTCCGAAAGTCAGAAACACTTTCTAGAAGTGGCCATGATGGTCAGACCCTGTCTGCTGTAGGAATCAAGTCCTCCAACCCTAGAAGTACTTGATTCGAAAGGGAGGTAAATGCTTTGGTTCTGTAAAATTCAAGGGTTCTTTCGGACACTGTAGGAGACGGAGCTCCCTGCAGCAGAGGGGAAATTCCAATGGTGAACATCACTCTCGTGGCAGAGATGATTTGTAGAACCAGGGCTTTTTGGGGTCCTTTCTCTGAGAGGCCTTGCAGTGCTTTTGAATGATCCCTGCATCTAACAGTTTGGACAGCCATCCCGCAAGATGTGGGTACAAAGAAGAATCAGTCTTATTTTATTTTTTGTCCCCGTTGGCTACAATCTTTATGTTCCACCTTCACAAAGGCAAATAGCTGCTTAAGAAAGAAGAAAGCTTCCAAGGAATAGTCACCGAAGAAGTTGTCACCAGACTGGAGAGGATCCAGAATTTACTAAAAGTTTGTTTTAGTTAAGGTAAGAAGGGGGGCCCAAGGCCAGTTGTGGACCTTTGCTATCTAAACAAGTTCATAAGGCAAACATAATTCTGGATGGTCATGATGGTCTGTCCTGCCTTTGTTGAGGTAAAATGACTGGTTCTGCTCAGCCTCCAAGATGCGTACTACCATATAAAGATGGACAAATAATGCAGTTTCTTCACTTCTAGGCAGGAGGCAGTAACTTTCAATTCTGAATCCTGCTCTTTTTGTCTCATCACAGCCCCCTGGGTTTTCAGTGTATGGTTACTCAACTTGCTGGGCCCTTTTTTGAAAAGGGCACCAGAGCAGTGGATGAAGGCAAAACTACAGATTGCATACCATGACCTGGCAAAAGCTTTTAACATAGTTCCTCACTCAGGCATAGTAGGCTAAACTGGGAATAAACCCTTATGCCACTCTATTGATTGCCAGCTGTCTCACAGGACTTAATCAGAATAATGGACGTTACCTCCACCAAGACCAGCCACCAGTGGAATCCCTCATGGTTCTGTGCTGAGACCTTTTCTGTTTGGCTTATACTTTTTTGAAGTAAGCGCCAATACCAAACGACATCTGCCGATTTAAGTTTGCAGGTCACTGCAAGCTAGTAGTAGTTATTGAATCCCGAAATGACTTGGCCTTCATGCAGGAATGTTCCTCTCTAAATTAATAACTGGTACCAAAATCATGGACAGAAACTAAATGCCAAATAATGCATTAATCTTGTCCTTTGGTAAGACCTCTATCCAGAGAACTACTACATAGACAATACACACCTACGAGATGACCCAGTTTGGAATTTGGGAACTTGTGTGGACAGTGATGCAACTTTTGATCAACATGTGCCTGTTGTAAGGAAGCCTTTAGATTGGGTTTAGATGTTAGGGATGTTATTGTCCCTCTTTACTCAGCCCTCATTAGGCCAGTCATTGAATAGAATGCTCCCTTTAGCACGTGTATGTCCAGACACATGCAACAATTGGAATGCCAACAGAGATACCGTACTTAAATGATGCAAAACTTGCATATGTCCGACGTGGATAGACTCAAAGCCCTGTCACTTCCTCTGTGTCCCACAGAATAAGAGGTGACGTATGCTTGTCATACAAGGCATTCTCTGCCTCATTACTGAGGGGTTTACTGCACATCCGCAAGTCAGTTGGCATCAGAAGTACTTTGTCTAGAGATCTAAATCTTGTGCAGCATCAACAGGTTATGAGGGATAGGTATATTTTGTAGAGCATGTTGCTGCTGCTGTGGAACGGACTCCCATCCACATGAAAATGGGCATGGACTAGCTTTGATTTAAGTGCAACCCAGGTGTATGGATGAGAAAAGAAGAATTTACCTCAATACTGCCCAAGGACAGAGGCAGCAACTGAATGCTTTACGCCATGCATGGCTTCCCTCAAATTATCTGTGGTATGACCCCAGTTATTATTCATTAAAGGTAATGTATAGTTATTGATCATGAAATGGTTAGACCAATCTATAACCAAACAGCTTATTTTGAGCACAAAAACTGAAGCTTGCTAGGCTTCAAATGGCCCACAAGGGGCAGTTAGCCTAGTTATGAACCTGTGGCAGTGGCTGCAGGCTACTACTTCCTGCAAGGATTGAGTGTTCCCCTGAGCTAGATGACTGGCTCATCCCTACCCCTCCCAGGAGTGTTCATTCAGGCCAGGAACTCCTTGCTCCATTTCTGCAGATATCTGGGGATCACAGTGAATACAGGGAAGCCAGTTCAGTATTTGGAATTGATTGAAGCTCTCTTGATTACAAAATTTCAAATTGCCAGGCTCACTCAGACTAGGATTTCAACTTCCCCAAGCAAGCTTTAGTGAAGCTTACTTTTCAGATGTCACTAGCAAGTCTGATCCTACGACTTTCAGGCTTCATGGAAGCTGCTGTCACCCTTGTCCCATTGACCAGATATGAGGGTCTTTCAGTGGCATTCGATCCAGTGGTCCATCAGATAACACTCAGTGTCCTCCAGTGTCTGACTAACATATGCAGATTTCACATCCGGTGGTGACTGTAGTCCTCATTTGTATGTCAGGGAATCCTTTTGGTTTACCCTCACCAAAAGCTATGGTGACCACAGAGCCTTCCCACCTGGGGTGGGGAGGCATTTCCTGAGGAAGATACTCCGACACATGGTCCTAGACAAAGGCCAGCCATCACATCAACATTCTGGAGATATGTGGTGGTCCTAGAGTTCCAGGCACTTCAGGATTCTCTTCCTTCAGGTGTAATTTCAATGCAAACACAGCATGTCTGGATTGGTGCATCAGCAAACAAGGGAGAACATTTTCTTACCACCTGTGTTGAGAGGCCATGAGGGTTTGGCAATAGTTGGTGGCTTCTGTTCACTTTCTGATTGCAGTGCACATTCCAGGAAAGTCCAGCGTTAAAAGCAGTCAGTTGAGTAGGTCTATCCTCTTTCCTAATGAGGGGCTACGCCAGTCCAACAGTAATGGAGCAAATTTCAAGTCATTGGGACCAACCATTCTGCAACCTGTTTGCATCTTCACACAACAGCAAGTGCAGCCTGTGCTTTGCTCTGAAATCCCAGGAGGGCGAGTCACTGGATGCTCTGATCCACACTTAACCCCTGGGTGACTTGATGCATATCCACCCACCCCTGTAATGTTAATTTTTGCAGAAAGTTTTGGATAGGAAGATCACTGTGATGCTTGCTACTTCTCTGGATTTGGCAAGTGTGGTTTCCCTTCATCTTGCATCATTAAGTACACTCTCCCATGTGTTCTGGACCTGGTTCCGAACCTGTCTATCACTGGCGTTGCCTCACCTGAACATTCATTCCCTTGCACTATCCACATGGTTTCTTCAGTTCCAGTGATGGCTAAACATTTCAGGTCCCCCCCTGACTTCTGAGACCTTCCACCAAAAAGATTTACAAAAGCAAATGGAAGACATTCTAAATTTGAGTCTTGGGCATACAAATCCTTTTTTAGCTCCTGTACCAGCAATCCTAGAGTTTGTAGCTCATTTTTCGGGTGGAGCTGGCTATTCCGTTATCAAAAAGAAACTTGCTGCTGTCTTCATATTGTGGAGCATCTCACCCATTTTTTCCCTCAGGCTTTCCAAAGTTTTTCTGGGGTACTTTTCTCTTCTGTCCTCCACTCTGAGCTGGTTCCACCTTGGGATTTAAGAAGTCTTATCGATAGTTTTGACATCCCTTCCCCCGAACTGGCTATTAAAGTTAACGGGAAGATGTTAAGTTGTCAATCTCGCCTTCATTCTTGCTGGATGGGGTTCGGAGCCGATCCTCTGCTCCGACTCGGCACTTGCTTTAGCTTAGGAACTCCTTTTACCAGCTCGAGGCAACCCTATATCCCATGATGCAAGGCGGAACTACCTCAGATCTCGTTTTCCGCTTAGCGAAAGAGGTCTCCTTTGCCAGCTGAGGTAAGTGATTTTCTGGTAAAATCAGAAAAAGCTTAGTTAGGAATTTATTTTCCCCTTTTAATCTTACTATAGTCTGTAGTATATTACAGCCTACCCTATTCCCTTCTTTTCAAACTTTATAACCCTTTTTTATAACCTTTAGTATAAAGTTTTTAGTTAGGCCTAAAACCCTATTGGTTAATCCCTTCCTGTGTGTTGTGTGTAGGGGATTAATTTTGTGTGTTTGTTGGGGTTTGTGTGTTACTTCCTCCTAGGATATGTCTACGGAAGGCAAGGTCTCAGGCTTTAAGAAGTGTGACCAGTGCTGTCAGAAAATGTCTGACAGACGGTCACACTTCTTGTGTGTACTGCCTGGGGCCTTTGCACCTGCAGGACTCCTGTGCTTTGTGTCATGCTTTTAGCCAGAGAGTCCTGCAGGAAAGGAGGAATAAGCTTATCCTCCGAGGCTTACTTAAGCCAGAAGGTTCTCCCTCTAAAGCAGGGTCTGGGAAACCTTCTAAACCACCGAAGGCTTCAGTATCCAAGCCTCCTCCGGTGGCTTCGGCTCTGTCGGAGCCGAGATCGGCTCCGGCTGGAACCGATGCATCTACCGTTAAAGTAGTAGGGTCGGTGCCGGCTGGCTCCGATACCTTCTCTACTGTGGCCTTGTCGGCTCCGGCTGGAGCCGACACTTTATCCAGCATCGGAGCCGAGAAACCTTCGGCTCCATCTGGAGTTCAGGGGACTTCGGCTCCGATGGCTTGACCGAAGAGATCTCGGTCCCCTTCGATAATGAGTATCCATTCGGCTCCGGGGTCTCCTCTTGTCGGAGCGGAGCCATCGGAGCCGATCTTCCAGGCTGTCTGACCACGACTTAGAGAGGGTGGTAAGCAGGCTGTTGAAGTCTCATGCACTGGCCCAAATGCTCCATAGCCCGTCTCAACAGACTTCGGCTATAGCCTTACCCCTTGAACTTCCTCCTCCGACTCCACACCAGAGTTCGGAGACGGAGCTACTCGGGACAGCGACTGTTTCGATGCCGGAGCCGATACATCCTTCGGCTCCGTCGTCCTCGGCTCCGATCTCCTCCTTGAGGCCTTCCTTGGAGGGATCCGGTCATCGGGTTTCCACTGTCTGCTCCGAGGGGGCTAGTGGCATCGGACCCTTGTCCGACCCGCTTTCCTCTCGGGCTTCGGCTTTGGTAAGCTCGGCGCCGACATCGGCCTCGGAGCCTTCCCTCTCATTGGAGCTGGGAATTCCTGTTTCTTCGGAGCGGGGATATTCCGGTCTCCCGGGGAGGGGAGCCTTTGAGGTGATGAGGAGTGTCCTGGCCTCTGAGCCTGGTCAACGGTCTATCCCTCTAGCTCCTCCCTCATCAGTGCCTGCAGACGCCTCTTGCCAGCCTCTTGCTCTCAGGCCCAGGGATCCATCACCCCAGGTTTCCCCACTGGGAATTTCCTCCTCTTCCGAGGTTTCTCCTGATCCTGCAGGGGAACCCCCTCGGAAGAGGACGTGTAAGAGGAAACACACAGACTCCCCTGAGTCTACTTCATCTGATACCGACTTAGATGAGTCGGAGGGTTCCCCACGGTCCCGCTCTGAGGATGTCTCCTTTTCAGACATCCTTGAGCTCCTCAAACAGAGGGGGAATTGGCCCTCTATTGATCCCTCCGAGGATGAGTCTGTATACCTGGAGGCTTTTGGATCCCGACCCTCCACCTCCTGGGTGTCTCCGCCTTTCGACCCACTTATGCAGGTAGTGGCTCGGAAGGCGTGAAGCTCCAGATTCTGTGGAACCTGTCCCCAGAAGACCATCCAAATTCATTACGGCCCCTTCGGACAAACAGTTCCTTTCCAAGGGTGTCTCGGTGGATGTGGCGGCTGCCACTAAGAAGGGAACTGGCGGATCCTTCAGTACCTGTCCATCCTCCTAATAAGGACTCTAGGACCATGGACAGGTATGGAAAGCGGATGTTTTCTTCAGCGACCTTTGCTATGCGTTCGCTGAATTATCTTTGTCACTTCACCAGGCTTCAACGAGATGTTCTCAAGGAACTGGGAGAAGTAGTCCAGGATCCTTCTGCTGCTGGGGCTCAGGAAAAAATTGCCTCGCAGCTTGCAATCCTGAATTCCATATCTAACTCCTCCATGCGGCTCATACCCTATGCGGCCGATGGAGCGAGCAGGGCCGCAGGCACAGGAGTTGCTCTTAGACGCCAAGCCTGGATGCGGCTTTGTAATTTTGCGGACCCCTTTAAGGCGTCCTTCACTAATACCCCCTTTGATGGTTCGGCTTTGTTCGGACCTCAGGTGAAGGATACCTTGACCAGGTGTGAGCAGGACGGTAAAACTCTTTCTGCCGTTGGAGTCCAGTTTTCCACTCCTTCTAGACCATACCCCAAGGGTCAGAAGGGGGGGAAGATGTGGTTCCGTAAAGCCCAAGGAGCTACACCGGACACACGTGGTCAGTTTACCCCAGAGGCAGAGGGGTAACAATAATAGACGCCGCCCTAGAGGCAGGGGGTCCTCAGAACCAGGGCAACAGGGAGTCTCTTCCTGAGAAGCCCTTTCAGCATCCCTGAGGTGTTGCCCAACTGTCCACCCTTGGAGGCAGTCGGGGGAAGGATTTCGCTGTACCCAGTAGCCTGGCAATCCCTATCTCAAGAGATGTGGGTACAGTCGATCATATCCGAGGGTTACAAAATCCCCTTGAAGGTTTTCCGTACCTCTACAATCCCTTCCAGACATCTCACCCGGTCAAAGGGATTTGGCAGAACAGGAGGTTTCAAAGCTCCTAGAAAAAAGAGCCGTCCAGACTGTGCCAGCAGACCAGGTAGGATCCGGCATCTACTCTAGATTGTTTTTGGTCCCCAAAAGGACGGGAGATTGGAGACCAATATTAGACCTGAGCAATCTAAACAGATTTGTCAAGAAGGCAAGATTCGGATGGTCACGCTTCAGTCCATTCTGCCCTTTCTGGGCAAGGACAACTGGATGTGCTCTATAGACCTTCAGGATGCGTACTATCACATAAAGATTCACAGACGCTCCAGAAGGTTTCTCCGCTTTCGGCTAGGGACCAGTCATTACCAATTCAGGGCACTGCCCTTTGGCCTCACTTCAGCCCCCAGAGTGTTTACCAAATGCATGGCAGTGGTCACAGCTCATCTGAGACGTCAAGGATTCCAGGTGTTTCCCTATTTGGACGACTGGCTCCTCTCCGCCACCACCAAGTGTCCGCTTCTTCAGTCCAGAGACTACACTCTACAGCTTTGCAGGAGTTTGGGAATTTCAGTAAATTTCGAAAAATCTTCTCTGCTGCCTTGCCAATCCATCACCTTTATAGGCGCAGAATTAAACACCGTCAAAATGTTAGCCAGACTAACAGATCAAAGAATTCTGGACATCCAAAAATTCGTTAGGCTTCTTTTGCAAAGCAACAAGATCAAAGCCAGATTTATACTGAAGGTTCTAGGTCTTATGGCTGCGGCCATTGTTCTTCTACCACTGGCTCGCTTCCACATGCGTCTTCTGCAGTGGATGCTATTCACGCAGTGGTCGTACCACAGTCTCCCGATGAGGCACGAAGTCTTGGTAACACAGTCGTGCAGAGCTCATCTGAACTGGTGGATATCTTCCCCTCTTCTTCATCAGGGCCGACCCTTTATTCCCCCTCCTCCAGTTGCCACAGTCACTACGGATGCCTCTCTGATCGGGTGGGGGGGCATTATCAGGGCAGGATGGTCCACGGGACGTGGCAACCCATAGAATACCATCTGCACATAAATGTCCTGGAGATGAGAGCAGTGCTTTTAACGTTGCAAGCCCTCAACGACTTTCTTCCCACGGGGACTATTGCAGTACAGACGGGACAACATGTCCGTAGTCTGGTACATCAACAAACAGGGCGGGACCAGGTCCTATCCGTTATGTCAAGAAGCTCTCAGACTTTGGCAATGGGCGATCTCTTCTCAGCGGTTTCTGATAGCAACGCACATCCCCGGCAGGTCCAACCTATTGGCGGACAGGCTGAGCAGATCCATTCTGATGCCTCACGAGTGGTCTCTCAGTCTGTAGTGGATCAGATTTTTCTGAAGTGGGGCACTCCTTGTTGCGATCTTTTTGCTACTCCTCAAAACAAGTGCCCCGATTTCTTCACACTCTTTCCCCTTCCAGGCCAACCTCTGAGAGACTCTCTAACCCAGGATTGGCCCCGGGGACTTCTGTACGCTTTTCCTCCTTTTCCCTTGATTCCACAAGTCATTCAGAAAGCCACCGTTTTGAGAGCCAAGTTGATCCTCATTGCCCCATATTGGCCTCGACAAATTTGGTTTCCGTCTCTGCATCGTCACCTTCTGGTGCAGCCCTGGCATCTGGACCCAGTTCCGGATCTTTTGATCCACCAATCGGGTCAGCAGCACCGGGCCATTCATTCTCTCAACCTCTCTGCTTGGTTGCTCCACTTCCTACCCTAGCCAGGCTACCAATGATTTCGGACTCAGTCAGAGAAATTTTAGTCTCTTCCTTGAAGTCGTCCACTAGGACTGTTTATGCTAGCAAGTGGCGACGTTTTTCTATTTGGGTGAATTCCAGAAATATTGACCCCTTTACTGCTCCTGTACATTCGGTTTTAGATTTCCTGGCGGAGGTTTTTCATTCAGGATCCTCGTCATCTACAGTCAAAGTACAACTGGCTGCTATTTCTAAGTATCATGTTGGCCTGCATGACAATAACATTATGTCTCATAGGTTATGCAAGGCCTTTCTGAGAGGAGTTTTCCTCCTAAAACCACCTATAAAGCATCCTCCTCCGCAATGGGATCTAAACTTAATGTTGGCATCCTTGATTCTACCTCCCTTTGAACCGTCTGCTTCATGTTTTTGAAGTTATTGACCTGGAAAACTATATTTTTACTGGCTGTCACTTCTGCAAGAAGGGTTTCCGAGATTCAAGCTCTCTGCATTCGTTCCCCTTATTTGGTTTTTCATAAGGACAGGGTATCATTAAGAACTAACCCTTCCTTTCTCCCCAAAGTCGTATCTCAAACCAGCATTAACCAATCTATAGACCTACCAGTCTTTTTCCCAAACTATTCCGACAGAGCTGAACAGAAACTGCATTTTTTGGATGTCCATCATCAGCTCGGGTACTATTTGCATAGAACTAAACAATTCAGAAAATCGGACCAATTATTTGTCTCCTATGCAGAAAACAGGATAGGTCTTCCAGTATCTAAAGTGACCTTATCCAGATGGTTGACTTCCACTATTTCCTATGTGTACTCTCTGAGGCAAACAGCTATCTTCTAAGCCAAAAGCACACTCAACCAGGAGTCTATCCACTTCTGCAGCTTTTCAGGATAGACTACCCATTGATACCATTTGTGCAGCAGCTACTTGGGCTCGCCCATACCTTTGTCTCTCATTACAAGTTGGACTTGGCCTCCAGAGATAGGGCCAGTTTTGGTTCCACAGTTCTCAAGAGTCTGTTCCATTGAGCCACCCGGGATACAGGTGCTAGGGACGCGGTCCCATCCAGCAAGAATGAAGGCGAGATTGACAACTTAACATTTAGAAGTTATGTACCTACCGTAACGTTCCATGTTAGTTGTCTTCTCTCGCCTTCTTGCGTCCCTCCCTCCTTCCCCCTGGCCTGGACAGATCTTGAAGAGTTCCTATTAGGTTGTTTCCTCCGGAGCCTTCATATGAGGACTTCCATTAGGAACTTGTGTTCCTAATTATGTTAGGATAGTCTTTAGCAGGGTAGGTTAGCTACCAAACGAGATCTGAGGTAGTTCCGCCTTGCATCATGGGATATAGGGTTGCCTCGAGCTGGTAAAAGGAGTTCCTAAGCTAAAGCAAGTGCCGAGTCGGAGCCGAGGATCGGCTCCGAACCCCATCCAGCAAGAAAGAAGTCGAGAGAAGACAACTAACATGGAACGTTATGGTAGGTACATAACTTCTAATTTTTTCACGGAAGACTGTGTGCTAGGAGCATTTCTGAGCTCCATGTGTTAACTTCAGAATCTCCCCGTCTTCCATAAGGGTAGTGTTAGAGGAGTAACCTTTCCTCCCTTTCTCCCTAAGATGGAGAATCTATTTACTTTCCAGTATTCCAAAATTTTCCCAAATAAAGAGAAAATATGCTACATTTATTAAATGTATACAGTCTTAATGCATTTCTATTTACATGGAACCATGTCTACAAGAAAAACACATCATTGTCTATGGCTTTCAGACTGTGTCGCTTATGCTTACAAATAAAATGGTTTGTTATTTCCAAACATCCAAAGGCTTGTTTAGCATGGTGTAGCTTTTGTAGCTTTCTTCTCAAGGCTGTCCTTGATTACGTTTGTGTGGCTGCTATATTGTCCATGGTCCGCATATTCCATTTCTCATAAGGTGGATTTGCAGGCCATGTCAAAAGCTTCCTTTGGTTTGGCTATGGAAATCCCTCCATGAACATCCAAGGACTGTAGTAGCAGGGACTCTGTCCCATCTGGTGAAGAGTGGACAGAAGAGGCTGCATCCGATACAAAAGCTACTTACTTGCCATAATGATAGATCGCGTTGTCTACTTCGGTCCTTCAATTTCCCTCCAACGCTTTTTAGTCTTGTTGTAATCCTGGAGACACCTCTACTTGTAGATTCTTTCTCAAACCTAGACGCAAGTTGTCCCCCCCCTTGTCAGACTGCCTGCAGTCTTAATGTTTCAGCATAATTTACCTTTGTCTGATATTGCGGGAAAACTGTGAGGTAACGGGCTCACTACAAGGTGTTTATGGGTAAGAGAAGGAGTCTGAGCATTAAATCCGAAGCTCTGGAATGGCTGAAGTCTGATCAGGCACAGATCAGAAGATCCATCCAGTTAGGAAGGATGGAAGCAGACAGCAATGATCGTTGATAAGCATGTAATGTGTTTATTTTTAGTGATATTGCAAAATAGCATTTAAGCCCACAAAATTCAACTTATTACTGGCTTTGCTTAATTGCTTTTATCTAAAGTTACTCACTTTCCATGTATCATTTTTTCCACCATGTGGCATATACACACACGGACATGCCCAGGTGTGTCTCTGTGTCTGTCTCTGTGTCTGTCTCTGTGTCTGTCTCTGTGTCTGTCTCTGTGTCTGTCTCTGTGTCTGTCTCTGTGTCTGTCTCTGTGTCTGTCTCTGTGTCTGTCT